>NC_136813.1:79569652-79995478 GCF_951394365.1 Tetrao urogallus | reverse complement strand
GGTGTTTCAGCTTCGGTGTCCTTTATGTTTTTCCAGACCTGTTCAAGCAGGTGGCGAGCTCCACTGGCTTCTGTGACCAGCGCCGGCTGGGACTACTGCTACACGACTCCATCCAGATCCCACGACAGCTGGGGGAGGTCGCTTCGTTTGGGGGCAGCAACATCGAGCCAAGTGTCAGAAGCTGCTTCCAGTTTGTAAGTTCATCTTCGATCTCCATTAATGTTCTATTAGATGTCTCCTTTCCAGCTAGCCTTCCCATATTGAAGAGGACAGAACATCTGGAGGATTACGATACTGAGGATTTGCTTAATGGAATTCACTGGTTTATTTATTTGACAAGTTGTCTATGACTTACACTGCTTCTTTGTAGGCACTGTCTTCACTAGAAATGAGGTGGTGATGGAAGAAGCCTCAGTTAGCACAGAAACATAGAATGGTTTGGATTGGTAAGACTTTAAGGGTCATCTTCTTCCAACTGCCATGTAATGACAGAGACACCTCCTACTAGAGAAGGTTGCTCAAAACCCCATCTAGTCTCGTTCTTAAAGCTTATGTTGTCATCTGGAGAGCAAGTAATTGTCATCAGGGCCTGTATCATAACTGAATCCTGCAGGCAGTGGAAGTCTTTGCTGTGGCAGTTCCTGCCTTTATAATTTTCTTCTACCAGCAGTAGATCACCATTTATTTCACCATATAGATTGAACAGCATTGATTAAACTAATTTTTGTGCATATACATGCCAATGGGAGCTGCGTGCTCAGCAGAGGGATGTGAACATATGACTGACTGAAGTGCTTTCTAGGGCTTGAGGAGCTCCTGATGAGGTTTTTTCATTGTCTGAATGGGTAATGCAGCTTTTCATTCTAACAGAATTCTGAAAGAATTTCTGCCTTATCCGTTGAGGAGTATATAGCCAACTCCAGGCTCTTTTTCACTCTTGTAAATCATTTAATTTGAGAAGGAAGAGAGTTAAGGGAATTATTCATCTTTTTGCTAACTAACAGGAAAATGCAAAAGAGTAAGACAGCTACTTAATGAAAAGGTAGAAGATGGGAGGTAATGTATGGTCTTTGTGCATCTTCTGCATCACAGTAAAGGAAACAACTTTATTCAATCCTGTAACTGTCCCTTGGGGATATTCTTTGGTTGGATGGGGGCAGGGGATTTTTTTTGCTTGTTGCTTTGCCTACTGCTCAAATTTCATTAGGTAGTAGTTCTGCTATTTTCTTTTTCAATGAATATTAATAGTTGATAGTAATCTTCTTACAGACAGTGACTACAGATACAATCTAATTCTAAGATGGACAGGAGCTTTGAGTTGTGATGGGATATTCACTTTTTTTTTTTTCCAAATTTCTTTTGTCTGATTCTATAGGATTCATATTTTTTCATTTCCATATTAATACATTTTAGGGCTGTATTCCAGGTGAATAACTCAAGCTGATTTACTATGCATAGTAGCTTTGACAGGTAGGTTAAATCCTGTTACGGCTTTCAAGGCTTCTGAAAAGAGTTCTTCACGAGGCTTTCAGATGAGACCACTGCAGGATGGTGCTGGAGCAAATCCACAATGAGAGTCTGTATGTCAAAAGCTGTTTTGAGCAAGTGACCTTCCTAGGAAATTAGGAATTACCACATCTTATCGTTTTCCCAAGAGAATAGTAACCACACTTAAAAAATGGCATTGAAAAACTGATGAAAAAAGTGACCTTGTAATCTAACAAGAAAATGATGCTTTTCTGTAAAAGAGTTGACAATCTGTGTTTATATTAGGAAGAAAACAATACAATTTGTATTGGTGAGACACACAAAAACCATTGTTTATAAAACAGAAGGAAGACTTGGAGTAAATGATTATTTGAATAAAATGGGATAGCAAAATTGTCTTACAACAACTGAAGAAAAGCCAACTGGCTAAATGCAGCATTGCATGTGGTTGCCAGCGTTTCTAGAAGTACAGCTGAACTTCCACATGGACATAAATCAGAATGCTGGAAAACCTGAGATTTTCTCCTCTTACCTCCACTAAAAACAAGTTTTCTTTTATCTGCATTAAAAGGAATTGCATCTTCTTCCTCCTGCAGACGAAGCCTGGGTTTTGACTTGCAGAGTGGAAGGGTGATTTCTGGCCTGGTTTGCAGCAGCAAAGGCAGTCTGCTAAGAAGGCTTGAGAGGGAAAAGAGGGAAAATAGGGGGACAGGTAGAGTCCAAAGGAAAGGAGCATAGGGAGGGAGAAGGAACCAAGAAGTGGAAAAGTAAAGGCCAAGTTGAAGGGCCACCTAATGGGAGTGACAGTAAGAATGACAGCACAAATAATGGTAACGAAGGAGACTGAATGGCAGGTTAGGATGAGACATGAAAAAAGCAGCCAAGAGTAGAAATGGGGAGAGGTGTGACATTTCCAGGAGGAGAGGAGAGGACTGCAGTGAAATGCTTTCTGTGTAGGAGATGCTGTGAAGCAGCTGTGCCTGGAGTAGGGAGCTCCTGAGAGGGAGCAGTGTGGGGGCTAAGTGGCCGAGGAGAGCTGTGCAAGCTGCCTGTGGGGCAGACATCTCAGTCCCCAGGGACCTGGCCTGCCACCTCTCCTGGCTGCTCCCTCTTTCTGTCTGCTGATACACACTCAGCTTCCTTTGCTGGGAGGGGAAAATGAACACAAGGAAGGTGCAGGCATAGCTTTTTAGGGCTTTCCGCTTCTGGATTTCCTGATCCTGAGCTGTGGTGCTTCAGGCGCTCCATGCATAACCTCATAGACCTTCTCACACAGCCATCTTCCGCCCCTTTCCTTCTTCACTTGAGTGAGATAACTCAGGTTTTAAAAATAGGTTCACATTACTGTATCTGAACTAATTCAAATCTTTCTCTGCTCATCCACAATGAGGAATGTCTTCTTAGATTTTTAGTCCGATTTTGTTGTTCTGGTGTTGATAAGCTGGCAATAAATTGCAGTCACGTCAGAGTCTGTGGCAGAAATGCACTTCAGAATTCCCTCTGAATTCCCATGCCCGTTGGGTTGGGTGCCGTGGCAACAGCTTCTTCTGGCATAGACAGCAGCAGGGGAGAAGGGGATGTCGGAGGAAAAGGGGATGTTTTCTCTTCAGCCATAGCTGGGGAGACCTCCACACGTTAGGATCTGAAGTTTGAGTCCTTGGGAGTACTTGGGGAGGGCAGGGCAGTCACCAGGCTTTAGAGATGGGGTGCAGTGTACGTTGTGTGATTTTGGAGGAAGTGTTTTTGGTGAGAGCTTGAGTTTGTAAGGACCATTTGAGGGGTATGTATTTCTGCCTGGGTACAGATTGTGTACAAGTACTCCATAGATCCGTAATGAAATTGAGGGAGTTCAGTATTACCGTGGGGTGAAAGCACTTGACTTCTAGATCGGTGATGGCTATGTTTGTTAAATAAGTAGGATAGTGAATTTTTATTGGTTAAGGGACAAAAGCATTTTTTTTATCACAGTCTAAAACTATTAAATGATTCCTTGTGTAGCAGAGAGAGGGCTAGGTATTCACATCACCAGCTTGTGTGCTTTACTGAGACACTGGGAGACAGAAGAAATGTGAGATGAAAACAGAGACAGATGAAAGTGTCCCCTGCTCGATATTTGGTTCTTAGCTCTAAGCCATTGTATATTTTTTCCAAGGGTGTACTCAAAATAGAGTGCTTTATATAAAAAACTGGTAGAGGTGATGCTAAGGAGCAGTTAATATCTGTATTTCAGACCTTGTTTCTTTTCATTTTGACAGATTAAAGTATTTTAATATTCTGTTGCATAGTCTTAATTTCTGGGTTTGCTTTCAATCAGTGAAGATCAACAGTAGACAGTGAAGTTTTTACAACCACTTAATTGGGTGTCTGAATACAGTGTATTTACTCAGACAAATAAAAGTCAAAATAGGGGCCTGTTACCTCTTTTAGAAGGAGTTTGGGGAGTCCAAACCCTGGCCAGGACACTGCCAATGGGATTAGCAATATGTGCACTGATTTGAATTGGTTGGATAGTTGTTTTATGAGGGCTGCATTTTTAACTATTCCTGTTTCTATTCATTTATTTTTTTAATATCGAGGAAATATCAGTAACGTGTTCAAACAGCTTTGTATAGTTGTGTGCAGATCTGTATGGAAATAATGGACAGATGCAGTGTTGCTGTTGAGAGACTCAATCTCTTGAGATTCAGACAGCCCTAGTTTCTATTTGTAGGATTTTTCTTCTGCTTTTGGCTCTGACACAGAAGAACTGGCCTACAGGGAACTAGCAAATCTCCTTCCTCAAGCTGCTACACTGTAAGTGTCAGAGAACAGCAGTTCTGGTTTTCAGTAGGATTTTGTGAACCTGTGCTTGACTTTGGGAGGCAATCTTGAAGAGTCCTACAAGAGAACTGGTTCAAAGAGTTATTTTAAAGTGATTTAGTTTGAGAGGCAAAGAGTAAGAAGATGATGATTTTTAAGTGTATATGATACAAAGCTGAAACTAAGGCACTTCTGCATTCTTGTTTGGTTTTTTTTTTGTTGGGTTTTTTTTTTTTTTGCTCTATTAGTCTTAACCACAACCCTAAAAACATTAAGTGGAGTGGAGTAAGTGTAATATAAAGGAGTAAATAAATGATCTTAAGCATTCACTCCAAGAGTCAGCCAGATTTAAGCATTTTGCATCACCCTATGTTACCTTTGTAATAATCCTCCCTTTGTTGCCTATGAACTAGTTCTAGTCTGAGAAACTATGAGCTCTTGACTTGTGTTTTCTTGCCAGCTGGCAGTGGGGAGAACACAAACGTTTTGGGGAAGCTGTTCAAGGGTGGAAGATGAGGTTCAGCGGGGTTTAATCTAACTCTAAGCTCTGGGAGACAGGGCTTCTGTTTATGGCTTGCTCTGCATTTTTAAGCTTTAACAAATCACAGGAATCCCATTCCTCAGTTTGAGTTTGTCCAAAGTAGTAGTTACATTAACGTAAAGCTTTTCATCCTTTATGGAAAATACTATTAAATTAATAACATTAAATTATTTCTGGTTAGTTCCTTGCCCTGCAGCTATGCAGAATATAATTCCTCAAAAATGTTATCAGAAATTGATGCTATGTTATATGACTGTCTGAAAACATACTGCATTTTTCATGTAACATCATGACTCTATTTTGGACCATATTTTTCAATGTGCATAGATGAAGTTCATGCAGTGCAGGGTAATTTTAAACGTACTAGCTGGAATATAAGAAGGAAATTTAAAAAACTAAAAACATCTGACTCCTAAGCATTACATAAAGATGCCAACACCATGCAAACTCTTTGTTTCCCCTTTGTTTCTGCAGAATAAATACTGAAAAACAGATGTGTGGAATATGACGAATTTGAATGTACCCCGTAACAAATTGTTACGTGTAAGCTGGAAAGGGCTTTATGAATTTTATTTTATGATTCACTCTGTTATTACCATAAAAATTGGGAGTTCCACTGAAATGTGTTCAAGAGAAGAACCATTAATATTCTTTATAGCTCACTCTTGTTGGTTCAGATACGTACTGCATGAATTCAGACTTTCCCTTATGTAAAATCGTCAGCTGCCGCCTTTACTGGATTTAGAGATTATTAAAAAAATTGTAATAGCAGCTCAGGGAACAGTTGGGAACTGCCTGTCCTCTACCATCTGACCCTGACCAGCTTTCTCCACATGTCTTTAAATCTTCATGCAGTATAATTTGGAACCAGTTCTGATACATTTTAATGCTCCTAATCTCTCTGAGCACAAGTTTTGTACATCCGGGGTGTGGAGCCCTGGGTAGGCAACTATTGGGCTTGCTGGCAATCGGCAGTGACTGCGAAATTAAAAGAGATCTTTGAAAGTTACAGAAAGTCTATCATCACTGCAGCATTTTTTCTCTGCAAATTTAAGGCAACTACAAGTATAGAGTAGTGCTTTGAGCTGCTCATTTTTATTCCGTCTGCAGCTTGCATTGCAGCATTTCAACACACTTCATGTTTTTCTATTAGAAATGGAATATTAAAGAGATACTCGTAAAATATTAGAGATTTAGAGGACCTTTGCGTTTTAAGTGTAGCTTGCCAGGCAGAGGAAAGATTTGCCAGTGTAGTTCTGGTGGATGCTGACTTGCTGAATGAGCTGCAGAAAATCACTCCCCTGCCCCTTTGTTTCTGTAGCTGCCAACTGGAAGCAGGCATATAAATTATTATATTTCACGAATACCTCTTAAGAGACTTCTAGAACTAATTTTATTTTCTTGAATTCATTGATGTCCTTCGGTGGAACGTGGTATTCACTCCTCTGAAAAAATTCTGTTGCCACTGTTACCTGGATTTCACTGTACTGTTTTGTTTTTCTCTCTGTTTTTGATGCTGGGGTTTTTTTGGGAAGAACATTGAGGGACTTTGCCTGAATAACTGTAGATAGGTTGGCATGCCAGTAAGAAAACCCTGACAATATATATGTATATATTTCTAATTAAAATATTGCAGCAGCATTTTAAGTCTATGAATGCAATCCGTTTTTCAGGATACAGTCTATGTTTTTTCATTTTTTTCTTGTGGTCAGGAGTTTGGTCCTTGAGACTTAGCATTTTTCTCATTCTGAAAGTATTGATCAGTTAATTGATTTGTAAAGACTACAAACAGTGTTAACTTTAAAAAAAAAATAAACGCACAAAAAAAAAAAAACCCTTAATTGATTTTTCTTATAGCTTTCTTCTGTTTAGATCTG
Source organism: Tetrao urogallus (assembly GCF_951394365.1). Classification (NCBI taxonomy): domain Eukaryota; kingdom Metazoa; phylum Chordata; class Aves; order Galliformes; family Phasianidae; genus Tetrao; species Tetrao urogallus. The sequence continues at coordinate 79,988,773 of NC_136813.1, read as the reverse complement.
CAATGTAAAATTTTCCCAAACTTCATTGTTATAATTGTTCTTCAGTTGAACAAAACCTGAAGGTTTCAGATAGGTCATACTAAGGTCATATTTCATGAGAAATTGTAAAAGTAACAGAGCAAGCATTAAAAAGAAAACAACGCTCAATCCCCTGTTCACTGTGGTCCATGTACACGATACATTAATGCTTACTGTTTATTGGAGTGCTTCAAATAGATTTGAAACCACAAATTAAGTCTTTGCCCTGTGAAACTTAAAATCTAAAGGATTGGATCACAGAAGACTGTGTTTAAATGCCCAGAGGAAAAAAAAAAAAAAAAGGAAACCGGAAGATTAAAACATATTTAGTTTGTAAATACACAGTTTCTGTTGGAAGGATGGAAGGATCTGTCTTGAGGAATTTGAGATGACACCTTAAAGTGGTTTACAGAAATGGAGTGGGATGGTGTCCTACTTCATCACGGTTGCTGTCCTCTGCGTAGGCTCTTCTTCCTCCCTCGTGTCTTCCTGTTGGAGGGAGCCCTTTGCTATTTCCACCTGATCCATCATCTCTTTCAGGGCTGAAACCAGGCTCCTGATTCTCAGATAACAAGTTCTGTGCTTGTTCTGTTCAGTCCTACACAGTGGAGTGAATTTTCCCATAGAAATTCACACTCATTTCACTGTTTTCTTTTAAATTCCTTCTGAAACTGTTTGACTCTGTTCCTCAGTATTGTCTGCAGCGGTGTGACCTCTGCTTGTGCTGATCTTTTTTGTTCCATTGCTTTGTGTTTCTAGTCTGTTTACTATTCCTTGTTCCATGCTCTATGTGCTGAGAAGAAGGAACTATGCATGGTTTTGGTGTTTGCACAGTGCCAGGTGCAGTGGAAGTCTGTTTTGTTCCTCGGAGTTACTGTTCAACAGATACATAAAATAATTGCCCTACTTAGGATATGATGGGAACAAAACAGAGAAATAGGGCTGCTGCAAGGTTTGAATGAAGTGTTTTGCTCTTGGCGAAGAGACAAAAGAAGGAGGTATTGGAATACAAGACTAAAAGCATCATGTTCTGTGGGACAGAGCTGCATTGTGTTTTCAGGCAGTGGCAAAGAACTTAATGTTGATTTGGTGGGAAGAGGGACTGTGAGGCTTTTAAGGAGGTGAAGTTCGTATGTTCAACAGCAGGCTTTAGAAGGACTTCAAATGATTTCCTTATGTATGCACTTTGGAGAAAGATCAGTATGACAACGAAGAGTGTTAAAGGAATTTTGATAGAAAGACATGCAATTTTTAGGGGTTGGATAACACAGTGTTTGTTAAAATGAGGAGTGCTACGGAAGTACAGATAAGAGATAGAGGAGGCACAAGATTATCTTTAATGCCAGGTGTTGTAAGTGGATGATTTTTGTTGTGACACAGTACATAGCAGTGCTGTCTATTATAAGAGAGAATGAGAGAAAGCGAGATTGGAAACATTAAAAGTGTTTGGTTCCTGTTTTCAGGGCAGTATCTTGAAGGTTGCTTGGTTTTCTGGGGGATGGGTGAACTGAGGGAAAAATTGAACTTGGGGAAAGGATGCAGAGCTTGTAAGAGAACAGACTTGAACTGTTAATTAGCTGATGGTACACTAATCACTTCTGCTGAACCCTTGTCTTCCTTCTCCTCTGCTTCAGGCAAATAACAAGCCCGAGATCGAAGCAGCCTTGTTCCTGGACTGGATGAGACTGGAACCACAATCCATGGTGTGGCTGCCCGTGCTGCATAGGGTGGCTGCTGCAGAAACTGCGAAACACCAAGCGAAGTGTAACATCTGCAAGGAGTGCCCCATTATTGGGTTCAGGTACAAACTAATTTCCTCTCTACCTGGTGTACCACTGCTTGATGTATAGGTAGCTCTGCTTGTTCCCAGGCAAGTCATGTCCCTGATTTTCCGTGTGTTGTTGAAGTTAAAGAGGGTTTTGATGGGGCGTGAGGGAGAGTAACACTTAAACTGGGTACAGTGGTGCAAAAGCTGAAGATAACAAAAATCATTTACTGGTTAAGATAACATCCCTCCTCTGTATTCTGCCCTTCGAGTCTTTCTGTGCCTCAGCCACTAACATGATTTGCTTTAGATTCAGTTTCTTATACATTCAGCTTTATTTTCAGAATTGGGTCCTAATGAACTGCTTTCTATCATAGCATAAAGCGAGGAATGACTTGAAATTTTCCAGGCGTAAAGATAGTGTGGATTTTACAGAGAAGGAATGTGGTTAGTGGGATATTAACTAGTATGCTGGACATGTTGCTAATCTGTTTAACCATCTGGATCAACACTGTGGTTACTATAGCAATGAATAAGTCGATGTGTTGTAAAATGGCCGTGTGCTGGTATGCCTGTCGAGAATCCACTTCACAGCTAAGTAAATACTCATTTTCAATTATGCCTAGACTTGTTTTATCACTTCTCTTCCTAATAGCTGCTTTGTATAGTTTCTGTCCTTGTTCCTGATCTTCTTTTACTTTTTGCATTTTTCCTTCCATAGTATCCTGATGTTTACAAAGACCTTTTTATAATTTTAGTTCTAAAACCAAGGTGTTGAACAGCAACAAGCAATACCACATAGAAAAGCCAGCATTTCACTCTAGCATGTGAGAATATGAGTGGTTTTTTTTTACACTTACAGTGGGGTAGCCCTTTCTCCTATACGGTTGTACAGGCAGTGAGAAGCAAGGGAAATAGTTAAAGTTCTGCTTTGTTTTGAGTCTGGGTTTTTCTTCAGTTGAGCCATTTGTCACGTCTTGTAAACTCATCCCCTGCTTTTATTCTTCTTGGTTTTTGAAACTGGAGAATGATAAGTATTACTGAAGAAGAGCTACAGATGGGTTGTGATGAGTTCAACACAGTCACAAAGAAAAAGCTTCCTATTCCAGAGGCAGTTCATGAAACTACTGAATTACTCTCAATTTATATAAACAGCTGGAGACAAGTGGATGGAATTGGAAAATGCAGCACTTCAAAAATCAAAGGATACCAATTGAATGAATAGTGAGTTAGTTAGCATCAGAAATGTGGAGGGTGGACACTGGAGCTCTGTGTTTCCTGATTTCCCTGATCTCATCTGCCCCTTAAATTTATATAACAATTCTATTACGATAGTCAAATCTGTCGGAGATTTTTTTCTCTGCCTTTGCAAGTCTTTGAGACCCTGTTTACAGACTCGACAAAAAGACATTGTGTTGGACAGCTTTTAGAAAGTTAATACTGTGAGCCTCAGTACAGTAAAACAATGTTCTTTTGAGGTTATTGTGACAGAACTGCTTAGCGTATTTGGAACGAGAAAACCCTTATGCCTCCGGCTCTTTCAAGCACTTCAGCACAGCGGATACAAGTTAGCTGTCTCATAAAACTGATGAGATTAAATAATGGCCTAAAAGTGCATTCAGATTTTTGCATGGATGGTATTCTATACATAAAAATTATATTTTGACGAAGATGCTGGAGCGTGAACAAATCCTTACCTTCAATCAGCACTGAAGGGCTTGCTGATGGTACGTGTTGAGGAAGGCATTACTTCTGTGAACTCTATTTGCTTAAGAAATTCTGTGTTTCACATCATGTCACAGACCAAAGGGACTGAAATTAGCATTATAGAAACAAAAATCTTGGTGCTCTGTTTTGTGTGTTACGAGAGAGAGCGATTTGTAGTTAGAACTCTTCAGCATTGCCCACTGTTAGAAATTTTGTGACACAGAGGGATTCTTTTTGAAAATTCTTTGCTAAGCATGTCCACTTCGTTGGTTTGAGGCAGCAATCCTGCCCCTCAAACAGGCCCTGTCCTGTAATGTGCATTGTGGGACATCTCAGGGAAAAGCACCTAATAACTTAGAAAGCTCCAAAGGCTGACATGAAGTATTCATATATTAAGCACTGAAGCCGTGTTTTTTTCCCCCTCTTTTAGGTACAGAAGCTTAAAGCACTTTAACTATGACATCTGCCAAAGTTGCTTCTTCTCTGGCCGTGTTGCAAAAGGTCACAAAATGCACTATCCCATGGTGGAGTACTGCACACCAGTAAGTAGCTGTTTTACTGACCCTTTTACTGACCCTTACTGCTCACGATTAAGTAGAAAGGAAAAGCTTCATTTGCTGTGTTCAGGGTAATAGAGCATTTGGGTGGTGTTTTCCCCCTGTAATGAAATTGCCTTCTGTAATCTGTATATTGCAACAGTTTCTAATGCTTAATAAAAATAGAGTCCAATAGTTGGAGGTAAATTGAAGTATCATTATTTGTACAGTGCTCTATAGTAGTATGTTATTGCATGCTGATGAGCTGCTCCATGTTCAGTGCCATCCATGTATGTATCAAGAAGGCTGTGGTTTGCACAAGCGTGTTTCTGTCTTAGTCGTTATGTTTTCTTCCTATCCCTGTGCTTCTTTTCCTTTCCCCAGGAGGTTCGTACTTGTTTTTCCGACAACACTACAACTGCATCTTTAAATTCTTCACTATTTAGTAGTACTTTTTTATTTTATATTGACTGGAGAATATAACATATCAGGGAAGTTTTTTAGAGTAGTAAATGAGGTTTCATTTCCGAAGACTGGAAGTGCTGTTCAGTGCAGAACAGAGTCATAGAATCACAGAATAACTCAGGTTGAAAAAGAGCGTAAAGATCATCGAGTCCAACCACAACCTGACCATACTACCCTAACTCTAACAACCCTCTGCTAAATCATGTCCCTGAGCACCACATCCAAGTGGTTTTTAAACACATCCGGGGATGGTGACTCAACCACCTCCCTGGGGAGCATATTCCAGTGCTTAACAGCCCTTTCTGTAAAGGAGTTTTTCTGCCTTCCCTTACGCAAAAGCATCACTTTTGCATAAATGTTTCTTTTGTTCAAAGCAGCTGGTAAAGAAAACTCCATACTACCCTCTTAGCATGTCCCTCTATTTCTGACCTCACATGACCCTGGCAGAGGGCCATAAATTAGAGGAGCTCTCAGGCTGTCCTTTCACAGTACAGCATACCTGAACTGTCAGCTGTCTTTGCTATTGTTTGTGGTAATCCTGAAGCATTCCACATTATGGATTCTTTTCCTAATGTTATGGGATAGTCATTAATCTTGTACTTTTGTCAAGTGTAAATGGTGAAAATAAAGCATTAAAATTAAGTATAGGCTAGCTATGTGAACAATTTTTACATCTTAAATCAAACAAAAAGGCTTTGCCAAAATGAAGCAGACTTTTAGCTTTTCTTAGAAAGTGAAGAAAGACAGAGAAGAAATTTTCACCTAAAATATTGTAGTAGAGCAAATACAGTACTTCAATTTAGTTTTAATTTATGGGTGTTTTACATTATAAACTTTTGCCATAGCATTCAAACGGCACAATTTAATCCACATGTCTACAAGGGGAAACCAGCGTGTTTCTGCTCACTTTTCATCAGCATTCACTGGCTGATGCTTCTCAACATCTTTCCCTGTGAGTTGAACTTAATGGGAGGGGGTGATTTGCCTGAGCTGCTGCTCAGGTTGGAGGGAAACCTTAGCAGTGGTGAGACGAGTCTGAACAGACCTCTCCACGTCAGGCGTTCCTGCAGCAGAACTGCCCACAGCACTCCTTCCAGTTGAGCTGAGTGCATTCTTGCTGAGTCAGCTACTGGTTTGTTCTGTGGTTTGCCACTCTTATTCTTGTTAAGAGGCATTGTGGAAGATTGTGAGAAGTTCAGGGAATGCACAGAACAACATCTCGCTGCTATTTTCTTACCTGTTCGTAAGGTGTGTTTCTAGGAAGGTGTGAATAGAGAGAAGTGAAATGGCGTGGTGAGACGCTCCCACAGCCTGAAGCAATTCACTGCAACGCAGACAGCATCCAGCAGGTTCCTCTTCTCCCTGACAGTGGAGGTTACTGACAGGCCTAAGGAGAACTTGTAACAGCATCCAGATTGCTGAATCAGAATAAAGAAGCATTTAAAGACAGTAAATTTTTTGGTGAGTTCTGAACTCTGACAGCCAGTGCTAATGTGCCGTGCCTGCCTGTACCAGCGGTGAGCTGAATTAGAGTAGGATTAACTGGGGCAAAAAAGTGAATGTGACACACAGTAAGCACTGATCTTTTTTGTGCTGCAGCTATTGAAAAAGTAAACCTAAGTACTGCATGACTGAACAAGATATCCACTGAAACTATCATGTCTAGTGTAACTGTTTTCAAAATGAAATGAAAAGAGTTTTGCGGATGACAAAGCACTTTTTCCCCTTCCTTCAGACAGATCTCTCACCTTAGATTGCACTTTGGCAGAGAACTTCCAGGAAATTTTGGAGCACAGCAGCCCTTAGTTCTCCTGGAGGGGAATTTGAGAACTTGTGTAGAATGTCCAGGTTCTCCCTTACTGCAAAAGGTTGAGGCAGATTGAGGCAAAGGCCTTAGTTTTCTTTTAGGCAGAAGAACTGCAACAATTAGTCCTGTAAGCAACACAGCTGGATGTCTTGTTCAGAGAGAGGTGACTTTTAAAAAGGTTTCAAATAAATGATGAGTAGAAGCATTCTTCAAGACTGAGATTTAAATGTAGGATCGTATTTCTTTTTGGGATCAACACCTGCACACACAAAAAAATTGCCTTGACAGAATTAAGCATATCAAACTGAGATAATTTTCTACAGCTAATGTTTAAAATTGGGGCTGAGGTCTGGAGTGAGGGGTTGGGAAGACACTTTATTAAACCAAAGTGCAAAAAGTAAGATGGTTGTAAGTTCTGCTTTTGTGAAGAAATAGTTTTTGTTTTGGAATAATTTTGCAACATGCTAGACCCAGCTGCCTGTATACTGCTTTGATTTAAGAGAAATAGGGTGCTAAAAGTAAGGGACAGAAAATTCCACTGTTTCTTCCTTGTAAACCCATTCTGCTGTGAATTTGGTTTTCCATTCTGAAAATTGTGTGGTGTAAAACTTCTATGGAATAAATCAGGAAGTCTGGGTGAAAATAGCTTCAGTCTATCAGTTTGTTCATGTGGTAATCATAATTTTTTTTGCTATTCCTGTGCTCCTTGAACATTTTCGACATTGAAACTGGATCATAGGAGAGATGCCTGGTATTTCAAGTTGTCACTGAAAGACGTGCTTTCTTCTTGGGATGTGTGTGATACCGGCTTTCAGACTAGATCAGAATGTTTCCATGCAAATACACTGTTCTGCTGCTTGGCTGTCATGTGATGAGTTCAGGAGAGATAACATGTCTCAGGAAGGTTGAAGCAAAGAATGTTTTATTACTTGTTGTGCATAAAAACACAATCAAATTATAATCAAATGCAGTTGAAAGTATACACATCGAAAATATACGCTAAAAATAGGCAAAGCAGGAATAAATGTTTATAAATGATACAAGTCAGCAAAAGGAACAGAAAGCTGTGCTTAATTTGTTTGTACCAAGACTAGATATCAGAAGAATTCCCAGCTGAATTTCTCTATCTGGTCTCACGATGCTTACCTCATTAAGGATTCTCACTGTAGGATTGCAGCTTGTGTTCAGGAGAGGGAATTCCCTCCTACTGCGGGCCACATCAGTAAATGCCCTTTCCAGAGTCCTCTGACTGGTCTAGATGTACTTAATCTCTCCCTTTCTTTAATTCAAGTTTATTGAAATACTGCTGAGTGTTAGCATAGTTTCTTGGAAATACAAATGCTGGTGTACTGGCTTGTCAGTTCTGATGTATTGTTTCTCTCCCAGTCATTGATCACACTGAATTTTCATACAAGATTGTTTGGAAAGAGAGTCAAATTCTTTCCTGCTTTACATGAAGCTTGTAGGAATCTTCAGGATGGGAAGAACATTCCTTTCTGTTACTGCATCTCAGTCTTTCTGCAAATTATTTTTTAGAGCATGCTTAATTTTTTTACCTGAGCAATCATTAAAAATACATACATCTGTGTATCAGCAGCTTCACAAAAGTGGGCTTGACTGATGGATTCCAGCGCCTCCTTCCTTTCTGAAATGGAAGGCATAGAACTCATTAAAAAATGTCAGAAAGATTAACTTTCCCTCATTTCTTTCCTTCAAATTAGATACACTGGAGAAGTGATATCGTTATGTGGGTCAGGATGAACTTAATTTACTGTAGAAAAGCAGTATTTCAGGGTCAAGCTCCTCTGTGAGGTGTAAAGATGGAGTGCAGCCTGACTAATGTAACTGAAGTCTTCCATTAAAATTCTTCAGAAAATTGTCTGACTCTTAATCAGGCTTGCAAGAAGTGTTACATCTTCACACCAGACATGCTTTGAACTCTTTCTGACTCATTCTGGTCTTCAGGAAACTAATTGCACTTTGTGCTCCTCTGTTGGTGTCTGTAGGAGAAAGGAGGTTGAGTGCAGGCAATGGAGTAGAAAACTTTCTGTAAATTATACTCTCCTCAGGTAATCAGTCTTAAATGCCTCTTAGCTTAAGATTTAACAGATGCAAGAAGAAGTAACTGATGTAAGAGTTTCAGCAGCTCTCACCTGCTTCTTGTTTTTCTTTGATAAAAATATTAATGGCAGAAAAGATTGAGGAGGAAAACTGCAAAGAAGAGGTGCCAGGAGTATTGCCCTGGCTTTCATGGACCGACAGATGCAGGAGATGGAAGCAGTGAGCATACGGGAAGAGTCAGGATTCAGCCAGTCAGACAGGTGGCAGCTCCTACCGACCAACCATGTGCCCTCTGTTGCACTTGTTGCAGTGTTGCACAAGAAATAGGTGGAGAGTCCCAGGCCACATGAGGAAATTCTCATTTAATTACTTTTTGTCCTCTTTAGATGAACTGAGAAGAGGCATGAGTCTGTTATGGGTTATGGAGCTTCCCTTTCCTTCTTCCTCCCTTCTGGCTGTGCTGTTTTATAGTACATTTTGATGTGATTGATAAATAAATTGTGTGGTTCTGGAGGCCAAGTCATTGGCAACCCTGCTTGGTGTGGCCACAGCTCCTTCTTATGGCGCAGCAAAGAAAGGGGCAACTAAAAGTAAATACCTGTCATGAAAGATTTCATTGTGATTTGTGGCTTTCAGACAACTTCTGGAGAAGACGTCCGTGACTTTGCCAAGGTACTAAAAAACAAATTTCGAACAAAAAGATATTTTGCAAAGCACCCACGAATGGGCTACCTGCCTGTGCAAACTGTCTTGGAGGGAGACAACATGGAAACGTGAGTAGCTATAAAGTTTCTAAGTAGCAATGTATTTGGTATGCTCTTTGAGCTTCCCAGCTGGTGCCAACTCCCTTCACTTCCTACATGCATAAAGCCTCATTCTTTCTTCATTTTTTGTTAACCATGGCTGGCAGGAAAACACAAGCTGGAGTTCCAATTGCCGTTCCTATTATATATTTGCATACCTGTCCTTACAGGAACTTCCACTTCAGTCAGTAAAAAAAAAAATGCTGTCTGACAGCCTTATAAATGTTTAGTTTTGATATGGCACCTCGGAAACTAATGATCTCTTCATCAAATTTTTATTTCCTTCCAATACGTATTTTTCTGTATTTTTTTTTTATTTAGTTTGCTATGTTTGCAAGCTTTTCAACTGGCTTCTTCTTTTCTCACTGCATAAATTTAGTCTTATTAAATGACTTTGAAGTCAGTTTTTGGAGGAAAAAAGAGCAATAATACATATGGAAAAACTGATGAGTAACCCATTCCCCCTTGTTAGATTTTTTGTTTGTTTGTTTATTTGGTTGTTTTGTTTTGGTTTTTTTTGTAAGATAAAGGCAATTGCACACAGCTTGTCCTCGCTCTCTCTTTTTTAATTTTAGGTATTTTGTTTCTCTTTTTGGTTCTTTGCTCTCCATGGTCATTCATGTTGGTCTATTGGATTTCTGTTTTTCAGTTGTTGTGATTTTATTTTTTTTTTAATCTTTCTGTAATTATTTTGCTGCTGAGTTTCTTCTGCCTCTCTCTTCACCTCCTCATTTTTTGTCTTGCAGTCCTGTTACTCTGATCAACTTCTGGCCAGTAGATTCTGCGTGAGTACTTTTGCTGAAGTGTGCTGCTGCTGCTACTGCTGCTGCGTTCCCTCACTTTTTTGTTTATTCCTTTGTTTAGTTTTGCATAAGTTCATTTCCTTCTTTCTTTATGATAATTTTCTTTGGTACACTCTCTAAAGGAATGTTTTGATCCCAGATGAGGAGAATGGGATAAATCCAGGAACTTCCAGCAATCATGAAATGTGTTCTGTATACTCTTCCTGGAGTATGTATTTTCATGGAATTAACAGGGATTTTGGTACACTCTTACTGATGCTTATGAGAGTTTGTCATTTAAAAGGCTGTGTTTCTGAATGTGTCAATCCCTCTATGTGTATACAAAATGCTTTTTGACAGATATGAATTGAATGGATTTAATTCAATTTCAGGAATGATACTGTTTTGTAGATAAAGCTATAATCTGGTTTTATGCACAACCATGCACACCTGCATACTCACACGCCCAAATTAATCCAAAACTCACTGGACATTTTACTACAGTTTTTTTACATGCGGTTTGTGAAGGCAGGTTGAAATGTTTACTGTATATTTTTTCAGAAGTTAAAAAAAAGCAGGGTTTTTCAGATATGGATTGGATTTTTGTTCTTGCATCATTCTTGCACATGCATCATCTTACTGTTGTAGTAACACCCTTCTCGTAAACTGAAGATATATCTTTACCGTTGTGGCATTTGCTGCTACTAGTGTTACATGGATGATTTCAGAACAATGTTAAATAAGGTTTATTTTTAATTCACATATTGATAATGAGACTAATAAATAGAATTTTATATATTTCCATATGGTGAAATGTATATGGCTTGCACCTTCATTGAATTTTTGGTAGAATAAACAAGAGTGAAATGAATACATTGGAATATTGATGTATAATTTTCATTTGGAGCACGGACCATTGGGAAGTCAAATGCAGTGCTCATCCTCTAGGAATTTTATTTTGTGTAAGCAAGAAATGTATATTTCTGCAAACCACATATGGTTAAGGATCCACCCACAAAACTGCCAGAGGGCTGAATTGAGACTGAAATAGTGTGGCTTTGAACTTTAAAGGTGCATTTGCATTTATAAATGCATATGGGGTGATTGCAGCATACTGTGTATAAAACTATCTGTAGGTTCCTTACCCTTTGGAACAATTGAAAAGGTAGAAGTAACCACTTAAAGAATGCTTGGATAGTGTGGAATGCCATTGCTGTGTCTGACATAACATGAAATTAAGCTGCCATAACGTGCTTATTTGTAAGGCACACTGCCACTAGTTCACTTACAGTAATAACTTCATGTATGCCTATGCTGTGATAACATCACACCTAAGATTTACTGTTGATTACTACAGGGACCTTAATGTGCATGTAATATTTAAGAAAGCTTGGGAAATACGTAGAGACACGATTTGGATGGAGAGAGACCTAGCAACTTTTATCAGATCAACTCAGATGTCTTCCTGAAAACAGTCCTTTTTTCTGGTCTGACAAGAAACCAGGAAATTAAAAAAAAAAAAAAAAAAAAAAAAAAAAAAAGGCTGGAAAGAGTTGCTGTTTGTTCTGCTAGCTTTGGTTCTTTCTTTAGTGCTAGACCACTGGGGTCACAGCATAAGTTACTGAACTAGCCAGCTTTAAAGCTATTTTTTCAGTTACAGGGCTCATTGCAGCTTTGGCAGGCAGACATCCTACTCTGGTTTTCATTGCCTTTTTTTGGTATTCTCATACCAGTTTTTTGGTTGTCTTCGGAGCGCTGCAGAAAAGCATAACCTGACCAAAATTCAAAAGCGCTATATCTATTATATAGCATATATATCTATATGCTATTCTGGCATCAACATATGTTATGATATCTGAATTTGTTTATAAGCATGTACATGCATATCTATGTGTGTTCATACAAGTAAGTGATTTAGGTCACTTATTATCCCATATGTATTCTACTTGCCCAGCATTAAAGGGGCAGCTTACAGCTTTTCATGAGAATTTATGTCTTTTTACTTGGATTGGGGACTGTTAGTGGCACAAAAACAATTTACTTGATTCTGCACGTTCAAGAGCCATTAACTGCAGTGCTGGATAGCACAAAAAATGCCTTCCTCCTGTCGGCCACATTTCCACAAGTGCAGGGAATTGCAGGACGGGGTGTTTACTGCTCGATTACCACTTGACGTGAATGGAATTCCTCAGTCTATTGCTGCAGACACCAGCTTGAGAAATACAGCTGTGGAGCCCTTGTGAAAGGAATGACTATCTTGGTTAAATATTGGCTGTGTTTCTCGACCTTCTCACTGAATGTTCAGGCTGATTACATGAACTGATTACATGTGTTCAGAAGGTATGGCCAGTGAGCGTTTGCACAGATGGTCATCTAAAAGTGTGTCTGCAATAGCCTTCAGTGCAGCACAGCTATCAGCTATTCACAGGCCAGCTCAGTTACTGGAAACAGTGTCCCTCTGAGCTGCTAAACTTAACATGAAAACTGCAGTGCTTCCCAGCAGGTTTGCTTTAATAAGCAAACTTTTTAAAATCTGAGTGGGGTAGATTTCCATTGCAGTGTGTTCTGAAGTGGAGGCGAACTTGGAAATGTAGACTTATCCCATGCCTACAAAGTTTGCAGAGAGGCATAGAAAACTCCAACACGTTACACTGAGCTGTCTTTAAGAAAAATGCATATTGCACGCTTTGTTCACTTCTGAATGTAAAGCTTACTTTTGAAGCAGCAAGTATGCAGTTACGCAGTCAAACAAAGCTTTTACCTTGTACTACTGCCAAAAGACAGACACATCACTTCTGTTCCTCCACTGCCCAGTTGGTCCCAGCCGAGTGCTGCCATCTTCCTTTACTGGTACAAAACTGTGGAGTCATGTAGTAAAAGGGACCAGAGAATGATGCAGTTCAAAACTGAAGCTCCTTCTAATACAAGTTTCCTAATCCACAAACAGTACTAGCAGCAGCATTTGTGCATACACTGAAAACAAAACCTCTTCTTTCATCGTTAGTACCAGCTTAGGTCAGCTGGATATGTACTGCCTGTCAGACAAAAAATGAAGATCGCATCAGTTTGTCAGCAAACAGTTAATATTTTAGCTTGGTGATCCACATGTTCTTGAGAATACTATGCAAAGTTGCAGGCAGGTGACTGTCCATCTGCATGAGTCTCTGCTGTACCAAGAAATGCTGAACTGTTATTTGAATATGTAGTGGGAAAAATTACATTTGGAGGCCAAAGCTCATTTCAGATAAAATGAAATTCACAATGCTTGGCCTGTAATGTCTTAAAGAGAAAAGCCTTACCCTTCTTTGAGGCATTGGCTGTTTTGTATGGTGCATATCATTCTATTAATTCTGAAAGGTCCTAATATTTCTAAAGCCTTTTGCAGACTGTTTATGAAACTGGAAAATGACCAGTGAAGTATAATAATCTCTTAGCACTTTTACTGCAGGATGATCAAGCTCCCAGCACAGAAGCATTAAGCACCATGAGATTTATTAGTTCTGGTTTATAACCGGTAAATACAAAACAGATTTTGTCTGCACTTGAGATGTAGAGTACTGCCAGTTGAGCAGAACCAGCCCAACCCACACTGTCCAGCAACTTGACATAAAGGGAAGACACTTCATTGATCAGGAGTTCTAAAAGGAGTTGCAAGAGATGGAAATTCAGATTCAGCTAAAATAAGGGGTTAGTGTAATATCTGGAAGGCTGCATCATGTTTTGTTGTTTGTGTACCTCCTGCTACATGCAGATAGGTAAAATCCCACATGTCAGTCAGAGTGCTTCCTGCAAGCACATCTGTTCCTGGAGTGCTGAGGTGACATTGTCCTGACCAAGATGTTCTCCAGGATCGAGACTGGACAAAACTCATCACTTTCAGCAGTCTGTTATTAAATGCTCGTTTCAGCCATTTAATGTTTCTGGCTGCTGATGGAGTAGCTCTTGCAGGCTTTTCTAGGTGGAACGTGCCTCCACTGTATTAGGGACATGGCGTGGGCAGCTGGGAGGCAGAGGAAGGGCTCCCAGCGACAACTGACAGCACTGCCTTCAGAGCAGGCCAGGCACAATTTCAGATGGAGGAGAAGGCAGGTGTAAGGGCAAAATGGGAGCAAGGGCTCATCTGCACATCCTCTGGAAAATGATTTTTTGGGGGTTTGTGTGAGGAGGAGTCTGCAACAGATGGATTGCCAAAGGGTGAAAGTGCTGTGTGAGGTACCACAAAACACGGCGTGCCGCTTGAGGAGGTGCCCGCCGTGCGTGGTCGCAGTTACAACATGTGTTTGTCAAACGCAGTGTAAGCGTAAGGCATAGAGGTGTGAGGGCATAGACGGAGCTAAGTGTCTTTTTACTTTTAAGGGGGTATTGTTTGTGATTAATCAGTGTTTTCTGCCTTATAGGCCTGCCTCGTCCCCTCAGCTTTCACACGATGATACTCATTCACGCATTGAACATTATGCTAGCAGGTATGAGACCAGCTGGACGTTAGGCAGATCTTTCTCTAAACAATCATTTAAAAAATTCCAAAGGCTACGTGCTGCCTGAGTGGGTCTTACAGAAACGTAGAGTCTGGGGATTTCTTCTCCAGGCTCTGGGATGCAGGATATAACTCATTTTTGCTACTAACCAGCCTCCCACTAACTTGCATGCCAGCGCGTGTGTGTGTGCTTAGAAACGGCCCTGGGGGGGGTCTTTGTTAAGCTGCACCCTCAGTTTGCGCAGGGTTTAATTACTCTGGTGTAATCATACAATTCAGAAGAGCAGAAGTCTCCAAACTTTACAGCAATCTCAACTGCCATTTTAATGTTAAGTAATTCACCACATGGATTACCACAAACAGGATCTTTCCTTGGTTTGGAGGATAAAAATCATTGGTATATCACTGCGTCAGTTCTCTTCTCCACTTTCATACAGCTCTTAACAACGACAAAGTGGGTTAATTGCACAGATAGGAAAAATAACATGCTTCTCCACTGAGGAAGCAAATTTGCAAGGTTTGAGATAACAAATGTTACTGCAACCTCCTCATTCTGTCCCCCCAAATCATTTGATAATATGATAATTCTTGGAATTATGCAGTATGTTTAGGAGGGACTAGCTGTTGAAAACCAAC
The DNA here is from genome assembly GCF_951394365.1 of Tetrao urogallus. Lineage (NCBI taxonomy): Eukaryota > Metazoa > Chordata > Aves > Galliformes > Phasianidae > Tetrao > Tetrao urogallus. Next base: position 79,973,719 of record NC_136813.1, on the reverse strand, counting down.
GAGAAATAACTAATCATTTCGGTTCTGATGATGGCGTTGCCAGGTATGGAACAATTTGTGTAGTCCCCTGGCACTTTAAGGCCTTTCTGTTCCTGTGGAATTAATTAGTCATGAGTTGAATAAAATCTCAGATAAAGAGTTGAAAATCTGAAGAGATGAAAAGTGAATTTAGCCAGGCCATTGTAATGAAAAAGCAATTATTCATGATAGCTAATTGCAAAACCTTTTGATAATCAACAGAGAGTATAAATTCCTCTGGGTTTCAAATTCTATAAGTCATCAAAAACATCACACTCTTTAACTCTTTCAGGAATGTTAAAGCAAACAAGGTTTATGGGAAATATAATTTATTTTAATGAGTCTGTTTGTTTTTCCACAGGCTAGCAGAAATGGAGAACACCAATGGTTCTTACCTAAATGACAGTATTTCACCTAATGAGAGCATGTAAGTAGGTCATTTAGTATTTTTGACATGAATTTTCTTGTGAAGGTTAATAACTAGTAATGAAACTCTGCAATACTCAGCACCACACCCAGTTCCATTTCATGATGAACTCTTGTTCTTTCAGTTTGTATAGTAGTGTCTGGATTTATGGCTTTAATACTGAATTTATGCAACAGATGATTAATGCTTCCAAAATAAAATAACTGATTTTTCTCAAAAAAATATTCAGTAAATACTTCCCAAATTACTTGGAAAAAAATTGTACATCATCTAATGTGTTCTAAGGAAAAAAATAAAAAGTTATCCCTTTTATCTGAACTGCAGTTAATGGTGTTAAATTACTGAAAGGGCAGAATGTAGATCAAAAGTCTGTTGAGGCTGTGCAGAAAAATTTGACCTGTAAATAGCAGAAATATATTACAGGTGTAAGCCATGAGGGAATCATCCTCACCATAATATATTAGAAGTAGTAACCTTTCAGTTAGACATATCATTAACAAGCACTTGGTTTTACTAATTTAAATGTAAAGACATATAAAATTAAAGGAACGTAGTCTGAAACTTTTAAAGAATGGTTCAGTGTGACATCATACTGAGACCTTTTTGTGGTTTACAAACGTGATTTGTCATGGTTTTCTTGATTTCATTTGCTCTCTGAATGAAGTGGCATAGAACCAGAAAACGAACTGTGAATAGTATGATTGAACACAGGAGAGAAGTACAGAAGTCACTGTGGTGCTTGAAAATTAGGTCTTAGTTAATTGACTGTGTAGAAGTCATGCCACAAATTCCAAATCATTCAAATATTTATTTAAAAATCTGTTTTTCTACACTAATCTCATGCTTCCCCCAGCTTGAGGATTTCTCTGAAAATTCAGACAGAATCTTCTTAATAAGTAAGAGTTCCTTTAAAGCGTTGTACTGCCAATTTTCATTCATAAATTCAGAGTCCAAATCACTTGTAAGGATGTTTGTGAGCCAGTGAAGTGTTCACAGACAGTAATAAAAAAGCTTGTTTCTGTGTTTTGAAATGCTTTCTCTTTTGGCTTGGTAGGATTGCTGCCAACTAACTTTGAAAGGAGATTGTGTACAGCCAAATACATTGTCTGTACATGGGTTTTACAGTGTTGGTTCCCAGAGCAGGAAGTTAAACTGACACATGAAAACTAACACCTACACAGTGTCAGGGTAGTTTCAATCAGTTAATGAGAACTTTGTTTCCCAAACTGAATGTCACTTTTGAATTGTTGCCATCATATTATTACATATTTTCCTGTTATTGTCATTAAAATATTTCAGTGCCTGTAGTCAGAAAATCATACATAAGCTGTACTGTTTTAATTACAGCTTCGTCTCACTGATGAGTTCATTCTTTAGCTAATAAAAGCTGTATTAATGTGATTAAGTTAATAACATAACCACTGATTATCCAGCCTCTTCATTACTTGTTTGTACTGTAAAAGTTAGAATAAATATCCTGTGTTTTAGAAGAAATAAGAGCCAGATTTAAATTGCAGTAAAATTAAAGCTCACTGTAAATTCAGAACTGTGGCTGAGTTTTGTTTGATGCCCTGTAGATGTTATTTGCTGATGTTCTCATGGTGTTTGGCTTAAAATTGCAGTTAGAACGCCATAAATATGGACATGTGGTTGGGGGGAAAAAGAGAAAATGCCTGTATATACAGGTACAAAATATTTCAGTGTGTGTTGCCATCATAGTTATATACATAAACGCACACAGGTTAAAGATCACACAGGACAGTGTCTTGGGAAATGGCATTATGCTGCAACATTTTTCACTGTTATTTTGCTTAAGCTGCTTATAAATTCAGAAATAGACAAGCCTTTAAAATTTTGTTTAAAAACAAGAAATTATGCCTGTGAAAAATTTAGTATTTCTCATTTATGAACTAATAGCAATGTTCTCTGCACTGGTTTAACACTCCTGCAGTCTATAAAATGGCATCATTAACATTTCCAGTAATAAAATGCAACAAGAAATATTCTGAATTTTGAGCCATAACAGCTATTCCAAATGTCAGTTAAATTCTAAATTACAAAGGTAACAAGAAAAAAATAAAGCTAGACTGAAATACTTTGTTGTAAGTATTACCATAAAAGCAAGATTCACAATAGCTCTGTAGTTTTTTTCTGTGATTGGCTGGAGGTGTTGCTATCTGTCATGGCTTCTGCTACTGCTGGTTACTACTGGTGTTAGCTGCATAGCCTAGGGCCTGAATGCCATTCCTTAGAGCCTGAAAAATACATCCATTTAATTTTTTGAGATAGTTAAGGTCTTCAGAACTCAGTTTGCTTTTTTCTCCCAGAGAGTCTCTGTTTCAATTGCCTGATAGTTTCAGGGGCAATAAAATAAAGCAGTTGTTCACTTATATTAAATAGAATATATTTATATTCTGAACGTGTATATCACTTGTAATTGCAAAAGAAAAAAAAAAAAAAAAAGCAACTCCTCAATGAGAAACGGCATAATTTTGTTTTATTATGTCAATATTTCTTTTATTTCACTCCATTTACAAGTTTATAGGGTAAAATAGCTAAGTATTTGGAAGCCTTTATTAAATGAGTTGATAAAAAATAGATGCCTCTCCTTTTCTTCAATAACCTTTGTAGAACATAGATCAGGCAGGATAAGATTTTTTTCTCGAGCAGATTTCAAATCTCACTTAGGCAAAAGAGGAAAGCTGTGATTGTCAGCCAAACTATGCTTTAAATATGTGAGAAGCAGAGGGAAAGAGAGGTCAGTTCTACAGAAGGGGAAAATTGGTGTAGACTAAGTTGAACATTTGAGTGGATTTTGTTTTGAGGTATATTGCTCTGCTTTTTACAAAGAGTTCAGTGAATTCCTGTCTAAGAACTGCCTGGTTTATCCTCCTTTGTTTTCCAGCGATGATGAACACTTGTTAATCCAGCACTACTGCCAAAGTCTGAACCAGGAATCCCCCCTGAGCCAGCCCCGAAGCCCTGCCCAGATCTTGATTTCTCTGGAGAGCGAAGAAAGAGGTGAACTGGAGAGAATTCTTGCAGATCTGGAAGAAGAAAATCGGTGGGTTACAGTCAGCTGCAGCAGTGATCGTCTGCACACTAAAGATACGAATGGGAAGAGGGAAAGCTAATAAAATCCTGCAGTTAGAATGTCTTTTAAATTAAATTCATTCTATTAAGTCTACCTAAGCTATTCATGGTTTTCCCTCTGTAAGTGAGATGATGAGGCTGAAAGAGTGTAATTATTAACTCATTCCTATGTTCAGTGCAGTGGTGAGTCAGCACTGAACCTTCAAAATGATGAGCTGCAAACAAATGTATGGGTCACTTAATATCCTTGTGATTATGGTGTCACCTCCAACGAGCTCTGCTAGCTGTGTTTCATAGCATTTCCTTCTGTTCCACTGTTTCCTTTACTTCCACGATAATAGTGAGCTTCATACCAGACTTTGCTGCTAATTGAACAACGGGTGTGCTGGTTTCTGCACTCTACTTTGGAAAAGACAGAAGGAGGTTCATGGAAAGACTTGCATTTCTAAGAAAGGATATGTGAAGTTCTGAGAAGACTTCAATTCATTTGAAATAAATAATCTGTGCAATAACTGCTATTCATCTAGATAGAATTCACCCTGTAGCATTTTTAGGGATAAAATAAGTTATAAAGTTGCATTTACTTCAGAGAAAATGAGTGCTTTCACAGTAACTAAAATATGGATCCATTTTTCTTTCTATTTCTTTGGTTTTATTTTTTGCCATTTCTTCAGCTTTTCAGTACCATATATCATTTAACGCTCCTTCTAATTTGAAGTTTAATTGAAGTTGCCTTCATTAATCAAAAAAAAACCCAAAACAACCCCAAATGATTTCTTGCAGCATCACAACACTGCAGTCCCAATTCTGTGGTACACTGGAGCCATATGCCATCAGCATAAAAAACTGGTAGATCTTGATATATTGATAGATTAATAGCTGCAACCAAGAACTTCTAAAATCAAAACGTAACATAAAAATTATTAGATCTACAGAAAGTACATTCTGTTTGCCTTCTTTTGTCTTCAGCTTTTACGGTATAGGATACCATACAGGATGGCATTTTCATGCTCCTTTTTCTTGTTTCTGCAAGAGCTAGATACTTTTGTCTTGTTTATGTTGAGGGTGTAATGCAGTAATCATTTACCTTAGGAATGTCAAGGAAATAACTGCAGGAGTTGGCAGTGCTATAGATCTTTTCTCCATGCAGAAGTCTCCTTTTGATGCTAGTAATCAATTATAGTGCCTCCATCACCCCATCATCTCTATAAGACTGTGGCTGGGACTTGTTCACAGAGAGCATAGCCCGGACTTGCAGAACAACTTGAGTTGATTTTGGCATTTAGAAACCTGAAATAAGCTATCAGTCACCTAGAATAGGAGGAAGATGTAAATCTGCCTTGTGCTTCCTTCGGACTTGCATCAGCTAGTCCCCTGAACATTAGGTCTGTATTTCTGTATAATGCGCTTCAGCCAGGAAAAAAGAGAAGAGCCTCTTGTCCATAAATACCAGTTTTTACTTTCAAGTAGATCTTTCTCAATAAATCTCCAGGGGCAGAAGTAATTAATATAACTAGTAGTTTGTTTCACACAGGTTTTTTTCATTAAAGTTGAAATTTGCTGTAGAAGTTACTTCTAATCCACCATTATTTTCTCATGCCCTTCTGTTTCCAGCAGTGTTGCACCCTCTCTGAATCAAACCACAAAATCTTCAGGCCACGTCAAGCTTTAGATCAAATTGCTAAGTCTAGCTGTTTTCTGTGAGAAATCAGTAGCAGTGAAAAGACTTGGAGAAATGTTCTATTCTGCCTGAAAAAAAGCTGACATGATGTCTGACAGACCCCTGTCTGAGCCCCACCTTAATCTTGAATATGCTGACTTCCCTTACTCTGTCCATTAGTAGCTGCAATGAAGTCAAATTCAGCTTGTCCAGATGTCATTAAAGCTGAGGACAAGACATGGTTTGAAGCTTCTTTCCATCTGTTACTTAAGTGTTCTGCAAAGTTAATAAACAGGAGACTGAGAAATAAAGAGGAACAGTCAAGAACTTACATTTTTCAGGAGGATTTGGGAGAATGTACAGGATCCTCATCAAGGATGAGGAAAGGGTTTGGGACAGAAAACTGTAGTAAACAAAGCCCTACTTCAACAAACGGCAGTCAGGTTTTGTTGGAAGCAAACTCCAGGCTAATACACTATACATAAACCCAAGTACTTTCTAATTTGGAGGAGAATCAGTGTTTTAAAATAAGCCATTATATTTCACATTTTCAGGACTTGTGTAGTTTAGAAGTATTAGGTAATTGATAAAATAGAAATAATAAGATAGCTTAGTTTTCAGGGACATTGCTGTTTCAAACTGCACCAGGTAAGTGATTCATGGAAAAAGAACAAAAATCAGAATGCTCTTCTGTCTGCATTTAAAACACATTGCTCACTTGGAAAGCAGATGACTCTTCAAGGAGCCTAGTTTTAGATTAAAAAATGGGAATGTGAACATTAATGTTACCTTGAGTTACATAACTGAAAGTTGTAAAAAAATTCCTTTTGGGAGTGTGTGCCTTAAATTTTAGTATTAACCTTATTTAATATAATAATTACTGATGAGGATTAATACATTCAGAGATAACAGAGGAGAACTGTACTGCAAAAATACCTGTTCTGAGGTTTGGCAATCCAACAAGAGCCACAAAGTATAAGTAGGACTATAGTCTGTAGTTTGCATATTTCTGCTATTAGAGGCTTAGTTCCTAGCTGGATGCTGCCACAAGTAGGTTCTGCTTTTAGGGATGAGTCGGGTCTAAAAGCAACAGGGACAAAGAGGTCTGCTTCTTCAGGGCAGTGTGGAAATCTCACTGTTGCAATTTTCATTGATCATGACAAAATCATGACTTTTGTCTCTGCGGACGTCTTTGCAAACCTCTATAAATAAGTTTTACTTAAAATAACGAGGCAGAAGCGTAAAAGAGAAGAGGTTGTTGCTTTTTGTCCTGATAGATTGTCACACCAAGGTGAATGATTTTATACAGGAAACTGATTCCTGCCACAAAAATAAACCATTCAGACAGGATCACTCAGGAGCCATTCATTTGCTTACCTGTCTTTAAAAAATGGTTTGGTCCCTTAAGATCTGTTTTTTCTAGTATTTCTCCTATGAATCAGTTCAAAACTTTTTGGCTCTTAGAAAGGTAGTCAACAAACTGTGATCATATTCCTTGTATGACCCTGATTCTGGTGCATTAAAGCGTGTTCTTCATGTTACTTCTAACAATAATCTCCAGGTAAACATTGTTTATTACCGCAGCATGAAGACTTGGTGAATCTGTTGATGGAAACAGGGCTGAACGTGTTGCAAATCATGTTGTGATTTCTTAGTCCTCTGTCCAGCCTCAAGGTGACTAGACTGTTTCATTTTTGTTGTGAATACCTCAGGTCTTGTCACTGGACTGCCTTTCCTTCCTGGTTTTGAACTAAATGTGATACTTGCTCCTGGGAAGGTACATGGCTAGAAGGCAAGCAGTGCTACATAAATAGTCATCTTTTCATGCCCATATTGGCAGAAATTTTGTTGCATACACTTGTGATAGATTTTGACAGTGAAGATTTAGCTCTCCCTGCCGTGTCTTTTATTATTCTGTAGTTACAGTCAGTGTATGCGTTCACTTCTCAGCAGCTATTGGGAAAGTTGCATTAAGTACCAAAAAGAAGCAGCACTAAGATATTCAAAACACTTCATTATCATTCTGCTTTTTCTTCCACTCTCCACACTTTCCTACCTTTAAAAAAGCCCTTCTCAGTTTTGCTTCTTGTTTTCATTTTTCCTCATCTTGTTTGAGCTTTTTATAAAATTCTGACTTCCATTTGGTTTTCAGTTGCAATTCCTGGTCTCCAGACATTTCCATCTTGATTTGACAAAGGCTCTTTGAAATTGAAAATTTGAGGTTTGGTTTTGGACAGTTTTAAAAGTTCTGCTGCCTATTTTGAATTCTTCTGAAATGTATTATCCAAATTATAAACTAACCTAGCTGTGACACACTTCTGAATTCTTTTATTTTGTTTGGTGGTGGTTTATTTTTTTCAATTCCAAGGACCTCTTGTTAGATATTAATTATTTATCTAGTAGAATTTTGAGATCTTGGTGCTTTTGTAGTTACAATATGACTGCTGTAAATAATTTATACCTAAAACTTGACTGTTAAATAATTCATATTTGCTAAAATCTGAACATTTGGAGAATAGTTTCAATTGGCGAAACTGTTTTACTTGAGCATTAGGCCTTCAGACTCATGCTTAGTTTTACATCACACTGAATATTGTGATAAGATCTTGGTGTATCCAGTAGACATAAAGTAATCTTGCTGTTGAAGACAATATTGCTATATAAAATAAAACCACAGACACTTATAAAAATGCCCAAAAGAACATTCTGAAATTTAAGAGTGAATATATTTCCATAACAAGCAAGATGGGACTTTATGTGTCCATCTCTGGCAGTATATGACATAGATTATGTGAATGTACCACACTAGCATTATAAGGACTGCATGATTTTGCTACAAGACAATCTCAAAACTTTTTGCAAATAATTAAACTACTTCTGTGTTCTTTTAGTGATTTAAAAGATCAATGTTTCCTAATAGTTTCATTGGCTCAATCACTCCAACACACTTCTGTAAAAGGGAGACTTTTTTGCTGTTCTCTCATTAATTTCCCAGCTCTTAGATGTACTATAACAAGAACGTCTCCATGTTGAGCTATTTGCCTTTCCTTTACTTTTCTGACTTGCACTGGATGCGCAATGGGCTGTGAGCCACTGGAGAAGCAATGACATGCCAAATCTCAAAGCTGCCATTTTAAAGCAGCTGTAGTGCTCCTCCAAACCTGACTGGCCTCGACAAAGTTATTTCTGTATAGTTGCCAGTAGCCAGAAAGTGATGTATTTCTAAATATGCTGTGGCTCCTTTTGATATTTATTTTGGCACTGAAAAAGTGGAACTAGATCTTTGGAATGTGAAGCATGATAAGTAAGCAGTGGCACTCTAATGAGGAATAGCGGTAGGCAGTTCATTCACCCGCTTTGTCCATTTCTTCAAACCACTAATTTGCTGTTGGCAGATGAAGAATAACCTGAATTCAGAAATTTTCAATTGCCTCTGAGAGGAATACTCAGCAAATGGGGTCCACTAGGATTTCTCTCACCAGGCAATTAATCCTGCCATTGATAGATGTGATTAATAACTCATGAGCTCTTTACTACCCATTTCTTTCCAATTGCATAAATCAAGGTTACATTGCGTACTTCCCCTGTTATTTTTCTGCATGAATGCTTGAAAGAGGTGCAAGTGTTGTTAATTAAATCTATTTTTTTTTCTTTGTCTCTTTCTCTTACTCAAGTATAGTACATTTTCCCAGTGATCAGAAGATGCATTAGCTGTGTTTGTTTGTGACATCCAGTTGTGAAAGTCAGCCAGTTGAGGCTGGATTTCTGAGTATTGCCGGTCATTGCTCAGTCACATTCATTTACAGAAGATCATGCTTTCATTTTTCCTTTCTCTTTTATGCTGAAAATGTAAGACAGCACCTTTCCTCAGGACACGGATGTTGTCTTCTGAGAGCTGTGGACACTTCTTTGGATGCCTGGCTTGCAGCAGCATTTCTGTTTCACCCCATAGCTTAAAACTATTCCAGAGGTGGGAATAAAAACAGATTGTTCTCTCCCCAAGGAGGTTCTTGGAGCAACTTTCAAATGATTTCTTTCTTTCTGACATTGGAGCTTTTTTCCTCTATGTAAATACAATTCTCTGTATGTTAGATCTCATGCAACTGATAAATTCAGACACCTTTGTTTGGATAATGTGCAGAATCCTTTACAACAGTTTTTTTTCCTGTAGCATTTCAGAAAGAGTTTTAGACTATTCTATATCAAACATGAAAACATTTTTATCTGAATTACTCCTTGATGCGCAGTTGTTTTTCAGTCCCATATTTACTGGAGAGATTTCTCTGTCTTGATACTTGAAGGCATAATCATAGATTCTTTGTAGCAGTGATTATGTTGTAGGTATGACCAACTGCATTTGTTTGGTTTCCCTTAGGGTGGTAGTAAATCTTTTGCTTTACGGCACTTTGAGACTTTCTAAGTCTGCTGTTTGTAGAATATTGCTGCCTTATGCATCTGTGAAACTCCTTACAGGACATTAATAGCCACAGTCTACAGACTTTGTGAAAAACAAGCTTAATGATCAGTAGTATGTAAACTTTAATGTACAGTAGGACTCTGCAATCAGAATCACAGAATGGCCAGGGTTGGTTGGCCAGGGACCTCAAGGATCATGAATCTCCAACCCCCCTGCCACATGCAGGGCCACCAACCTCCATGTTTAATGCTAAACCAGGCTGCCCAGGGCCCCATCCAACCTGGCCTTGAACACCTCCAAGGACGGGGCATCCACAACCTCTCTGGGCAATATTGTTGTCTTTCTCATTCCTCTTCCTTTTAGTATTTTTATTAATTATTCACCAGTTCATTCAGCTAGCAGTATCAGAAAACATTAAGTCTCATGAAAGGCAACACTCATTACAGCCCTTCTTTCTTTCTTTCAGATATTTTTTGGACTTGGAAACTACTTAATAAAAAAATCTTTTTTTTTTTTTTAAATCTATCTAATTTGGAAGCAAATAACTAACTTTTTTAGCATCTTCTTAATTTGCCATTCACAGGTTTTTCTCATTTTTTTTTTGAAGAACTTGTCAATCCCTTTCATGAAATCAAATTTTTATAGCTATTCACAGAGCAACAAGAAAATAATATAGATTATGTCTAACAGCAGTTATTGAGTTCTCTCCATAGTCTCTTGTCCACTCCTTGTGTGGGCTTTAGAGAAGGAAAGAGATTCTGAGTTACAGGACAGCCTGCAGATAGGAAGGATCAATGGATCGATGCCTTTTCTTTCTTTTCATTTTTTTCTCTTTTTATCTTTTTTTGGTTTCCTCTGCAGAAGAGATGTCGTGCAAGGGAGACATCCCTGAGGGATGGTTTTCTGGGGTTTTCACTGTCCCAAGTTAGGATGCATCCACCATACATTTGCCCTGGGACAGAAGTGCAATATTTGAGGAGCAGTCAGCAGTCTGTCTTTATCCTCGGCATCGTTTCATTGTCCAAGTGACGCTGCTCTGGTTCTTGTTTTGGTCACAAAAATGTACCTTCAGGAATTTTTCAGAGCTTAATAATCTTTACTGGGGGTGTTTCTGAAGTGCTAGTTAGACTTCAGACCGAAATGTCAGAGTGCGTTGTGGTTTGCAGGCAAAACTGGAAAAAGTGTCTTATCTCACAACCTCAAGTAAGAGCAAGTTGGGAAGAAATGAAATCTGGGTCACTGCTTGTGATGAGTAAGCAGTTAGCAGCCTACCATCTACGGAGCCATTTCTCCCCCTCTGGGAAGCAATAGAGAAACATCAGAACAACAAAATCCCAGAGCAGGCTATTAGGCATCTCGTGCTTTTCTACTACCAGGTACCATTGTTCCATTGTTGGATTGTTAACCCCAGTAAGGTATATATGTTGTTATAGATCATAATAATCTATGCAGAGTTTTACTGGAGTGAAACTGGAGTTTTATGCAATAGAAAAACAAGCTTAGTAGTGTCATAATGTCACAGTAGACTGCAGCACTGTAGATAGACCAAACTAAGGTGGAAATTAAAGCCTCTTGAGTTAGCGAAACACAGTGCAGTTTAAAGATAGACTATAAATGCAATTGCACTTATATATATATATATATATATATATATATATATAAATATAAAGGGAGGAGAATTATGTGGCCTAATTAATGAGAGCAGAGTTGCAAATGAACTCTTGAATTCTGTGGTTTGCTCTGAATTTTTAGTGTCCTTTTTTTCTTAATTTTCTCATCTGTGCAATGGGGCAAGGTGGTATAAGCTTTGATTAGTGTTTGTTAAGTGCTTTGATTGCTCATTTAGCACTAATTACTAGTGTATTTGTGCTTGGTAGTGCAGAGGCAATTCAACTTGTACTAGCAACTATAAAATGCAGAAAGCTGAGGACTGAACTCAGGACATGTTGTACTGAGCAGGACGGTGTCTGGAGCCCAGCCAGCCTTCTGCTTTGTGTGCCCTGGAAAGGAATTAGTTTTGAACTCTCATGATGCAGAGAGCCTTTAGGCAATACTTGTAGCACAGTTCCATTTGCTGTGCGCAAATCTACGAGGTGTAATCCAACATGGATTCGGAATCAGCAGAATCTAAGGCAGGTTCTGGAGCTGAGCCTCTGTCTCTCTGGTTGCTGCAGGTATCACATCACAGGAGAGGAAGACCGTTCCGACTGCCTGTGGGAGAGGGCAGCGTGAGTAATGCTATTCTGCTTGATAAAGCTTTACTTCTCTGTCGCTTTTCAACAGAAACTTGCAAGCGGAGTATGACCGTTTGAAGCAACAGCATGATCACAAAGGATTGTCTCCACTGCCATCCCCACCAGAGATGATGCCGGTTTCTCCGCAAAGTCCCCGCGATGCTGAACTTATTGCAGAAGCCAAACTGCTTCGCCAGCACAAGGGCCGCCTGGAGGCCAGGATGCAGATTCTGGAGGATCACAACAAACAGCTGGAGTCACAGCTGCACAGGCTGAGGCAGCTGCTGGAGCAGGCGAGTCCTGAGGCCTTTTCTGAGATCTCTGTGATTTTTCAAACAGGGTGTGAGCTGTTGCCCATAATGATAGCATACCACAAAATCATATCTGTAGAGACTAGTCAGCGAAAAATCTTAAATTGTTTAAAATTGACTTCAGGAGGCAAGGTGAAATCATGTTTCAGAGTTCTTATCTAGTTTTCTCTTTTATTCAGAATTTAAATGCATTGGTCGTGTGGATATACTTAAAAAACAAGCAGAAGACTGTGTGTGTTCATGGTATAAACAAAAAATACGGAGGTACAAAAAATTGTGCGACTGTATCAAACTGTTAATAACAATTTCTTCTTTTTTCCCTCAATTTTCAGCCACAGGCAGATGCCAAGGTGAATGGTACAACACTATCATCTCCTTCTACCTCTTTGCAGAGGTCAGACAGCAGTCAGCCAATGCTTCTTCGTGTAGTTGGCAGCCAGACTTCAGAAACCATGGGTAAGATAACAAAGTTCAGATTGTCATAAAAAATAGTTACAGTCCCATTTTCCAGGAAAAAAAAATCTTGCTGCCTTGTTAGTTCAAGTGAAATGAAGTAGACATTTGCATAGTCTTCGATGTCACTTGGCTCTTTACATTTTCATTGTGGCTCAGGCTTTTGGATTTGATGATGATGTGCACAGTAGCGTAGATATTTTGACTTTAAATGCACAGATCAGTCAGGGCTTGAATTCTAAAAACAAACATCAGAAAGAAACTAGTTAAGTGTTTTATTCAGATTGACATTCAGCTATTAAGCATAACACGGCTGACTGAAATGTACATAGTATTAATTAGGACAAAGAGATTAAGTGTATGATTAATCATCCCCATGTTAACTGAGGTGATGGTATTTTTAATATGTCATTGCTTGAGCAGTAGGATAGAGCTGTCACTCTCCAGCAGCTCGTGTATTGTCTCTTCTAAGTAAATGTCACATGAGATGTAGAATAAGGTTAAGTAATAAGATGCCATGAATAGAGATTGGAATTGTTATCCACTGCTGTAGCATTTTCATGATTTCCTGTCTGTTTTATAATTAGGGAGTATTTATTAGCCAGTGGGAAGGATTTTCTGTTAGTGAAATGCAGTCATCCATTGCAGCATCTTTAAGTAGTAGTACTTAAATTACTTAAGCAAGGTAATATTTGAAATTGGAAAGTAACATACAACTTCATAAATATAAATGTATTAAATGTACATCCAAGAGAGGCTTTTGGGGGAAGTGGAAGTCTTAAATGGAAGCTTTTCTCTTTACTGTGGTTAGAGAAAGAGTCTGTCACAGTGAGAAATGGAATGGAAAGAAATGTTTTGGTTGGTCTGAAGTGCCATAGTTATGAGAGAGGCAACCTGTGAAGGAGTTCTGTCTTCCCTCCTGAGTGTGGGTGGAGTTGTCAACTTGTACTGGTATCAAACAAGATGCATTCTGTAGGCTCTACCACCACCAAAAAAAAAAAGTGAAATAAATCGTAGGGTCGCTTAAGTTAAAGACTGGGGACAAGAGTACAATGACAGATAACGGGAATTTCATTTAATTCCTTCTGTAATTATGTTACTAGTGAGTAAATATTTTGCTGCAGAGTAATTTTCAGTGGCTTTCCGAAGAAACGTCATGAATTTCATGACACTAAGTACGCTAATTAAAAAGTCTTACGGTTTCATATTTTTTCCTTTAGTAGGCTAGAAATACAGTCATGTACTTCCTTTCATTTGACTTGATCTAAAATAATTCCCATTTAATATGTGAGACTAGAATTAATTAATATGCATATAATCATATTAGCAGCTGAAGCTTTTTTTTATTTGAAACAGATGTTTAGACATGAAATGGGTTTTTTTCTTTGTTTGATTGAGACAATATGTGGAAGAACAGAGAGGTGTTGAATTGTTATCAGTACGATCATGCTGACACTCAGCAATGCAACAGGGTCAGCAGTAAGGAACAGTGTTTATAAAAAGAATTACTAATCACAGCTGTTGCTGTCACCTTTCACACCAGAAAGCATCATTTGCTAGTTCGAGAGTTTTTTCAAAGCATAACTTAAAGTATTCTGAAATTGTGAATGGAACCAGAATGGTGTTATAAATAATGCTTTCATATGAGAAGCTTGCTCCCAATAAAGAGGGAGTCATAATTTTCAAGAAAATGCCAAGGATCTGTAGGTCTCTAAAGACAGTGACCACTGTGGTAGCTTTTATATATTTTTGTTTCTGACAGGAAACCCATCTCTCTGTTTCGTGTCTCTCTGCTTACTCAAGGAGGGATTAATATAAAAAGCTTTCTGCCAGTGGTGTTGTCCAACCTTTTGGTGAAAACAGTAACTCACTCAGAGCCTAATTTGCAAATCCCTTGATAAAGAGACAGTTAAGCAAGTTGAAAATCTTAAATGGGAAGGCCCTAATCTTTGGCTTTCCCCTTCATTAATGTAGTGGTAACGGAGACTCTCAGAGCCATGAAGCTCTGAACCAAGAGGTTGTTGCTGAACTTCAGTTTATTCAGGTGCCAAAATTTGTGATCCACCCAGCTCTCCATGCCCTTTATAGAAACACAAATAGGGAAGACCAGTTTGGGTGGAGACGTAATGAACATCTGAAGATTTCTTGGCTGGTATCTTGTGTTACTTACAAGGAAGGGCTCCGAAAAATCATCCAAATGGGAAGGAACAAACCAGTGCATTTTAAGTAAAGTGATAGCAGTCCTCAGGGTAAATACAGTTCAATTTATAACAGCACTTACCAGGATATTTGGAATTCCATAACTGTTGCCAGTTTGTCTAAGGCAGTTCTTGGCCGTGAGAGCAGTGCTGCTGCCTTCTTACAATCTTCAGTTGTTTTCTACATGCATGCTCACAAGGCTTGGGTAGATGCGGTAAGATCTTGCTCTAAGTTTCCACCTTAGCATCCCGCAGAGGCTGAAAGGACCTTCATGTTGCTAAGGCACCTCTGTTGATGTAGCACTTGATGCAGAAATAGCTCACGATGTGAGTTGAGTGTTACTGGCTTGTGAACCCAACACCTGTAGAAAAATCTGAACAAACTGCAGCAGTCTCAGCAGCTGTTTTTCAAGCTATTAATGGAATAGCTGTTCATATGAATTATGTGCTTCTTGCAGATGCTTTACCTTTGTTTATCTACACTTTGTTACCAGTAATTCTTTACCATTAAGTCTTTTGAAACTCCTGGCCTGAAGGTGAGGCTAACACTAATTCAAGTCATAAGGAATACATACAGCTGTGAAGTGCTCCTTTTAGCAGCATCTCTTTTAGTAGACATGGCACTAATGTGGAATGCTGATAGTGTTTAAAGAATCTTAACAGCAAATTAGATTATTTATTACTGAAGTTGAGTAGGGCAAGGCATAATAGAAAAAAGGACCCTTACGTCATTTTTAAAATAAGTATGTACCTCTCTGTGATTATTACAAAAGGCAAAATTGTTTTTGTATTTTGGTAGAGATAAAAGGAATCTAGTAAAAGAGGATCTCACTGAAAGTATCATTTAGGTATATTCTCTTTTCAGGTGTTTTATTCCTATGAGAGGCAATGGTTTTACAGTAAAATAAACAGATTGATTGTGGTTATTGGAAACCGCAACCAAAAATAAAATATATTGAATTTCCCATTAAGCTACTGCCCTATGATGAGGTTATAGAAATTGTTCGGTGGGAGAGATGTGTTTCACTTTATTAAACTGCTGCTAAACCCTTTTAAAGTACAATTGAATGTTCTTGGAGCACCAATCTGATGCAATTAAACTGTCAGAAATATTAATAGTGATGCAGATGAGAATCTTGGTTTCTACTGACTTAAGCAGCTAGGCAAAGCAGCACTACTGTGCATCCAGCACTGTTAGAAAGCTGCTCAATAGCAGCACTCACAACAGTAGTTTCTTTTACCATTAATAGAATAAGAGAAGTTGAAACGAGGAGCCTCATCTATAGAACTAAATGTTCCTAGCAGACATTTTGCCCCACTTCTTTTACCAGAGCAGGTTATTTCTTAACTTTCTTATTACAAATTTAAATCAGGGTTAATTGTGTTAAATCCATTTAACTTTCCTTAGATCCTTAAACTTGCAAGAATAGTAAATAAAATCCAAATTGGCAATTTTCATTATGTAGTAAGCAGAGAATGTGGCTAAGTCACTGAGCATAGCTTCATGAAGGACATACGCAGTAGTTGGGATGTTAGCAAATGATTTCATAGTAGCTTCAATGCAGCGGTCTGGATCTGCTTTCCAGGCGAGGACGACCTGCTCAGCCCTCCCCAAGATACAAGCACAGGTTTGGAGGAAGTGATGGAGCAGCTTAACAACTCCTTCCCCAGTTCCAGAGGTAAGCCCTGCTGCCCGGGAGCATGTGCCAGTGGAGGAGGGCATCACTATCTTGTAAAGAAGTTGTGGATGTTCTGGGCAGAGCGGAAGTTAAAACTGCATTCTCTTCCTTCATGTTTTCAGGTGTTTGGGTTTTGGTTTCCATTTTTTTGCTGTTACTTTTTTTTATTTTACCAATTGCTGTAGATAAACCTGTCCCGTTTAGAGTGGAGAAGCAACCTGCCCCTCCTTTACCTTAAGGTACGTCCACAGCTAGATAAGTGGATGAAACAGCATCCTCTCCGACTCTTGTTTCCTTAGCTTTTTATTCTTCTCCCTTTTGGCTGTGTTCCTTTTCTCACAGCTTCTCTCCTTCAGGCTGTCCCCCTTTCCGATTTATGTCAATACATCCTACCACGTTTATCTTCCTGCCTTTTTCCAAGATGAACATGCTTCTAAATAATATTAAACTCTAAATCAGAGTTCTTGACCTTGTAGCACATAAGTTCAGAGTGACAGAGGAAAAACAAGTGGGTGGTTTGTTTGTGCAGCAGAGGCTGCGTACAGCCACAGCATTTCTTTCAATGCCTCTATTCTACTCATTCCTGTTGTTTGCTCAAGGTAGACATTTGTATTTTTTGGAACTTGTTTTTTTCACCAAGGAAGGATCTTACCTGAGTCCAGCTGAAATACAGGAGAGGGGATGAGCAGGATGTACCTGTAGCAGTTAAGAAGGCTCAGACATAATCCTCTTGGCAGAGGGATGTCTCAATGTCTATTGATACTTGGTTGACTGGGTTTCGATAGGGACATAGACTGCCTGCAGGAGCTCTCTTAGATACCATTCTTGACTAACTAGGAATAGAAAATAAAGGTTTTTATTTTATTAGTGAGAAATGAAAAGTAAAAGTTCGCGGGTAAAAATAGCAGCATATGCATACCAGTGGAAAAAAATGGAAATTTTTAACAATAGTTAATATTTTAGTTCAGAAAGATAAGCTGTAACTTCACATCTCCATTCTGTTGTTACAGAATGTGGTGATTTAAATGTGGAGAATGAATATATTTCCTGATTTTATTTCTCTTTTCAATAACCATATTAAAAGTGTATTAAAAGAGATCGCAAGAAATATATTCTTTGTGAAGAAACAACGAAGAAAAAGTGGCGAAGTATTTGCTGGGACAGTCTCCTACTCGGACAGATGAGAACGAATCAGAATTAGTATGTTTAGATAACAATTTATTTTCACAGATGGTGCTGATTCAGAGCTGTTTTCCCACTGCTTATAAATGTGATATCCTTATCTTTCTATCCTTTGCTTGTACAGCAGAAAGACTGCTCCACAATACTTGGCCTTTGTAGACTCTATAAGCTCTTCTGTCCCTGAAATAATATATCACTCATATCAAATTTTCTAAAACACAGCCGCTGTTTGTTCCTGTTTTTCTGCCTGACTAGCAACAGTAAAGGACAAAATTATTCTCTAAACGGAGAGAGTCTGACAAAATCAGAGTTCCTACAAGACATTTCTCTTGGACCTGACCAAACCAGTTTTGGGCTTTATAAGAGCCTGTCTCTTCCCCTCTCTTTGGCTACCCAGTAAGATTAGTTCACTTGGGAGAAAAAGTTGTTCACTTCTTGTGACTTATTTTACAGTTTGGGCTAAAGAGATCAGGGATGCATTTCATCGTCTTACTTTGTTCTTTATTTTTTGATGCGTTTTGCACTAATGTTAGGTTTGTATAGTTGCTTTTTGATTGAGGAGTAGGGAAGGTAAAACCATCCGTGGAAAAAAGAATTTTCTCCCACAGCCAATGCAAATGGCTTTCCAGTCACTGATATATAAGGCTGGTGAAATTGTCAATTTTGCTGAGACTTCACGCATACTTCGGTAATGGAGTTTTCTTCTGCTTCATTTTAATGATTAACTGATATTTTCAGTTGAATATCGTGATACTGCATAAACGGAGCTTACATCAACAGATACTTTGCCACAGCCAGGATTAGAGTGTAATCTAAGATGGTGCCATCCACGTGCAGGCAGCTACCACAAGTTTCTGGGATGCTACTTGTAATTTACAAGACTGTAGATGGGGGAAAAGGAAGCAGAGCTGATTCGTTTCAGCAGAACTCTGAATTGAAGGCCATCTTGCTGTTGAGACGTGCAAATCTGTATCTCTCTATCACTATATCTATAGTGTCAGAGCAGCATAAGATAAGGATTCAGAAGTGGTGGAAGTGTTATTTCTTTACACGACAGGCAGCATAAAATCTCGAGCCACTTGCAGATTTTCAATAAACAAAACAATAAGCTCAAGCAACAGGCACAAATCTATCCAGATTTTCTTACGTTAATTCTTTTATTTTTTTAAGTAGACTTAAAAAATTGTCTGTTGCAAGAAACACAGTCATCGTAGCTTGGCTGTCGGAGTGCTTTCTGACACAGTAGCTCATGAGATATTATTTAAAACTTGAATTCAAACTACGTGGATTAAATGCAACCACTCAGAATGCATACCATCTCTAAGAGTTCAGAATAGCAGGATGATAGATTAAATGTGCAAGGTTGACTAGGGTTTGAAATAACTTTGTTTTTTTTTCTATACTAATGTTGTAGAAAGAGCATTCTGCTGTGGTATTAATAGATTATGCAATTTCAGAGGAGCTACAAATGACATGTACAAATGACATACAAATGTACAAATGACAGCAAAATCTTAGTTTGAAAGAGAATAAAAAAATGAAATCCATCCTTCCAAATAACCTGAAATTGGAATAAATGGAGGAAATCTGGGGTTGTATTAAAAGCCTGGCAAGTTACTGTCAATACATTAAACAGGATATTGCTTCAGGAAGCTTTTATTTTGGCCTTCTGAAACAAAGCAATAAGTTATATGGTATTGGTTAATTTTTAGTCACCTGGAGACAGATTTGTTTTGATTATCGTATTTACCAAATCTTTGCTATATATTGGTGCTCTGAAAGAGACATCAAGGTTTCATGGCATTTGTTTTGAATGTATTTTAGAAAACCATGCATTAAACAAATTAAGTCACAGATCTTCATGAGCAGATTTCAGATGAAGTAACTTGTATTCCTTTGTACCTTTTATAGGGGTTCAGTTTCTTCAGTTTAACCTTTGGGCAGTTGTTAGCGTTTCCTAAGTAGTGCAGGACCTCTGTGCTCTTCACACAGCTGAAAGCTTTGTAGGTGCTGAAAGCCATTTGATTTCTGTGGAGGAAAATGTTGCTGAATACCTGATGATTGCTATCCCTAAGTAGTTTTTCTTTACTTGAAGCCTATGAGATTTCCCATCCATTCCTGCTTTACTTTGCTGCTCCCAGCAAATTCACAACTGCTGCAGCTGCTCTAGACAGCTGCTGTGCTAACTCATAACAGATGTCAAAGCCAGAGGGCTGGCATTTAGTGGAAATATACTATTAAATACCACCTCAGTGGTTTAGTTGACCCTGCTAGATAGTAGGCCACAGAGGAAAACATTTTCACACTGTGTTTGTGCCCAGGTACCTGAATCTCCTGGGAATTCTTTTGTAATTAGAAAGTAAGATTGTCAGGGTAGTATTTTTAAAGCCAAACTCATTTCTCCTTCAACACTGAGGACAAAGAGCTTGCATTATTGCAGGTGGATCTCACAGTGGAGCAGACTATTTTGTAGTTACGGTTTTGTGGCAAATGGTATTTGTGAGTGAAACTCAGAAGTGAATTTCAGGACAGTTCTTGAGTTACTGAACTCAGTATGAGTTCCCCACAATGTCAGTGCAGAGCAGTGCTTGTAGAAGTAGGAGCAATGATGTGGTTAGAAATGAGACGGTGGTGGCTTCAAAGAGCTATGAGGCTGTGGCATTACTTGGACACCTCTAGAGAGGGATCAGCACTCACCATAATTATTTAACACAGTACTGCCTAATACAGATGTTTTTTTGTGCAGTGACATTACAGGATCCCACAACATTAAATAAATGGCACTAAGAATAGCAGAAGTTCTGCTTTACTTTTATCTCATTCACATAGAAGCATACCAGACACATTCTTTTCTTGCATCACCCAGCTTCTATGAATGGGATAATGTTGTAAGTGGAACTAGCAGCTTTGATCACTGCAAATAACAGAATTTTTCTTATTCTGGCAGCTAAACACCTCATGACTCAGACTTTTCACAATGTACTGAATCATAAGAATACGCTGGAGTAATTACACTGTAGGGAATTCTGGAAATACTCTTCCAGTTGAGCTAGCTTGGCTCCTTCTAGTGTGTATTCCCCCCCTCCATGCTGTGGTCCTGCATAGCACATCACTTGGCCCAGGTGACTGAGATTCCTTACAGTTCTTTTGGGGCGGTGTGCTGTAGTGTGTAGCAGCTGAGCTGTTCTGCAGAGTTCTGCAGTAGTGATATGGAGGGCTAGATCCTTTCTGACACTGAGTACTCAATCCTGATGTAAACTAAGAATACATTAATAAAAGTCACAACACTTCAATCCACTTCTATTTTAAGAAAAAAGTACTGTTTGCAGATCTCTCTAAAGCCTGCCCCTCTCCTGCATTCTGTGGAAGAGAAGCAATTCAGTGGGTGCTTTGTGCTCTGTGCTTTAATCTAAAACTGCATAGATGCATGAGGTTGCTGAGCCTTTTTCTGCTCCTTGTAAAACTCTTGCAAACTTATCATATTCTTTCCCTGCCTTTCTACTGCAGGTCATGACACCTTCCAAAACTTGACAGCAATTAGGTCTCTGTTATGCTGACCAGTGTCTTCTCTGTCACATAGCTTTCTCTCCCCCTGCTGTCTCATAACACTCACAATTACATTACTTACAGCAGCTCTGGGGCAAAGATCATTCTCTTTCTTAAACAGTATCTGCCTTTGAGGCTCTTAGAGGCCTAAGACTCATGGTCTGGCAGTACCAGTGCTTCAGGAGTGTACCAGTTGCAATGGAATATGGCTTCTGGAGATGGCGAGTATTTATTGTCACTGGACATAGAATGGGTACAGGGGGAAGTGTTTCAGCAGTTGATTTGTACCCAGCTTTCTTTTTTTTAAAGCAAAATACACCACAACAAGTGTTTGAGAAGAATCTGTTGGATCAAAGTGTGGCTTCTAGGAAGGTTCATAAGGCACATCTTTTCAGCTGAAGTCATTACTGACTGCTCGGTTTTGTTGTTGCAACTTAAAAGTGTTGAGAAACTTTCCTTTTTTTTCCCTTTTACTTCATTTTTCTCCTTCTTCGTGCCTTTGCTCTATCATTGTTAAATGCATGCCGG
Organism: Tetrao urogallus; assembly: GCF_951394365.1. Classification (NCBI taxonomy): domain Eukaryota; kingdom Metazoa; phylum Chordata; class Aves; order Galliformes; family Phasianidae; genus Tetrao; species Tetrao urogallus. Next base: position 79,951,973 of record NC_136813.1, on the reverse strand, counting down.
TCGACTTGTTGGAAATACCTTCTTGAGTACATTTATCCTGAATGTGAGAATAGTAATATTCTGTCTAATGGCTTTAGGTGTAAAATGTATGTGAGTACACCTATGTGTACATATGAGTGAATACATGGGTACGTACATATGTAGGCAATAATAAAATATGTTTAGATAAAATAATTTTGAAGTTGGATAAACACGGTTTTACCACCAGTGCTAATTAGAAGAAGTACACAAATTGACAAAATGTGCATGCCCAGAATATGAATCAGATTTTCTCTTTCATCCTTATCCTCAGCTGAAAGGGCTGTGTGTTGGTTTTAGTGGTTTTCTCAAGTGTTTTTGCTAAGTTAAAACCAAACAGCAGATTACAGAACTGTTCTTGAATAAATCAGCTCAGAATTGTCAGTGGATTTCAGTGTACTTTCAGTCTTTGTTTAAAGCACAAATAGTTACTTTATATTAAGTTCCTAAATGGAAACTGAAGTGTCTTTTACGGTATGAAGAATATATTCATGTTGTGTTGTTGTTGTTGTTTTTTTCTTTTCTGATATTTCTTCCACTTCCTCTCTCTGGTCCTAAAGGAAGAAATGCCCCTGGAAAGCCAGTGAGAGAGGTTAGTGAGATGCAAGCTCACTGCCATGGCTTCTGTTTGTCACATCTTGCTTTCTGTGCCCAGCATGCGTGTGACAGCAGCACGGTTTGTTTGGGTTTGTTAAAGGGTGGGGATTGTCTTCTTGTGGTTTTAGTTTTGTTTGGTTTTGCTGAGTGCATTTCCCACGAGTGCTCTAACAGCAGCGTACCTCTCAACTTTCCACAGAGACAGCGTTAGCCCAGGAGCGTGCCTTTTCCTCCTGAAGACGGAATTCAGGGGCAGGGAGGAGAAAGCAATACGTTGAAAGTAAATCTTTGTGTGACAAATGTGGTCAGCAAAAAATGCTGCTGTAATTGACTTACGTTCTGCTTTTCCTGCGTGTAAACAAAACAGAGAGACCCGTGTCCCTTACTGTTCTGTTTACATACTTGCAGTTTTATTTACATCTGTGTGCCAGTGTACCAACCATGAACCGCAGTAATTAGGTGTCCTATTGTTTTTCTTCAACACAGTGAGAGTTGAGAGGTACAAGAGATTCAGGTGTTTTAATTTACTGATATACTGTTGCACTATGAAGAATGCTACTAACATTCACCAGATCCACAGTGCTGCTTTCAGTGAACGGACAGTGATTTTCAGTGGGCACTTTGGGCATGGTTTGTTTGATGCATTTGTACGTCGTTAATGGAGGAAAACGTGTTGTGGTGTGTTGTCATAGCCCCTTTTAAAGTATTTCCAGAAAGCCTTTATTTTTTCCTCTGTGAAGCTGCTCTTCACTCTCCAACCAGAGACAACGTTTTCAAAGATGAATTCTCAGGGAAAATCATTATTGAAGATAAAATATTCAGGGACTGCCTGAGCGCAGTAGCAGGTAGCTGTGAAATGTCCTTTCCTATGCAGCAGGGCGAGCTCAAGAAAATGCACTACACTGGGCGTTTGGCTGAGCTCTTGTGAGCCCCCAGTCACCCACACACTACACTGGGTAAGCCAGGATTTGTTGTGATGTGATGCCTTGAAATACAGCGGTTCTCTGCATTTGCTGTAGCGGCTTGCACGGGTATTTGGAGGAGTGAGATCCTCGGTGCAGATTACATCTGCCCTCAAAGGTCAGGTCCTTTCAAATGGATGAAAAAGGGTGCTTGGCATGTCATCAGTCTGCACCAGTTCCGAAATGGTGTGAAATTGATTTCATATCCAGCCCTTCGCATATGGTCTGAGAATTGTTCTCCAGTTCAGCAAAACAGGTTGTTGATTTCCATTATCCTCATTCATATGTATGCGTATTGTGCAGAAAAAGGAGAAGGTTCTGCTGCTGAGGACATTTGATACAATTAACAATATGAAGGTAGAAAAATAGCCATGTTTTTACCTGCTCGCATTCTATCAGCATAACCCTAAAAGCCCTGACTTCTTCAATGAATTGCATACTGCCCTCCAGTTGTGTTTGTGCTCACTGATGATTCCAGAGAGTGCTTTAGTAACTTGCAGAGCTGAATATAAAGCACAGTTCTCTGCGTGCTCGTGGAGTATATGAGGTAAGTTACAGAACAGCTTTTACTTTATGCATGAATCCATTTGTGCATTGTCAGATCATGCAATTTTAAACCCGCTGGCCAAGTTTTGATCCCATTTTGCGCATTAAGTATTGTCTTCATGTGTAATCCCATGGATTTCCTGGCATTAACTCAATATGAATAAGGGCATCAAAATTCAAGCCACCAACAGAAAGTATTTTTCTTTTGTGGGGAAAGAATAAGAAGTCTGTGCTGCTGAAAAGTGACCGTGCAGCTCTGGGCTTTCTTAATTTACGTTCTGTCCACTCATTGGAGGCTGAGTACTCCACGTTTATTTCTGTGACAAGCTGTACTGGAAGATTGATATTCAATTACTGTGCCCTCACCCAAGGGCCTTAATTCCAGTATCACCTCTAAAGCAAATTCAGCAGATATGGAGCACATCATTCTGTTTGTGACCAGAAATGATGGAGCTACTGTCTGCAGGAATAAGGATCTCCCGCCTTCAAAGCGAACACTCTTGTATTAGTATTCCCTCCATTTTACAAGTATCAGCTAATACTCTCCTTGCCCACTTTGAGCAATGCTGCTGCAATTGAAAGACTGTAGTAGTATTTTTCTTAAATAACATCTTTCAATCTTTTAGTGCCTAAAGCATAGATAAAACCTTTTCAGCTTTAAAGTATTAAAAAAAAAAAAAAGGAATTAATGCCTTTGGTGAAAATATATATTAAAAACATTAATAATAAAAAGTGTAAAGCTATGATATATATTTTTCTAAGTGCTTTAGGGAGAGTATTATTCTCATTTGCTTCTTAATTAAAAATGTCTGTATCTTATGTTTCAGTCTCACAGCAGGCAAGGAAGCAAGTGTTAAAAAAAAAAAAAAAACAGCTATATAGAAACAGTTAATTTGAGCTCTTAGGTAATAATAGCATTATGGAAGGTATATTCATTACATATACAGTACTGGGAAATTATTGCATATGTTAAGGCCACAAAGATGATCAGAGAACTGGAGCGCTTCTCCTATGAAGACAGACTGAGGGAGTTGGGCTTGTTCATCTTGGAGAAGAGAAGGCTCCAAGGAGAGACCTCATTACAGCCTTCCAGTACTTGAAGGGAAGGGGATAGACTTTTTCCATGGGCGTATAGTGATAGGACAAGGGGGAATGGATTTAAACAGAAAGAGGGGAGATTTAGGTGAGATGTTAGGCAGAAATTCTATACTCATATGATGGTGAGGCGGTGGACTAGAGAGTGCCCCAGCTCTGGAGGCACTCAAGGCCAGGTTGGATGGGACCCTGGGCAGCCTGAGCTGGTCGGGGGCAGCCCTGCCCACCGCAGGGGTTGGCACTGGGTGATCTTTAAGGTAACTTCCAACTTGAGCCATTCTGTGATTGTGTGTTGTTTTCAACTATTTGCAATCTTGTCCTATATTTTACTCCCTTGTGCAAGTGACTCCACCCTCCACCCCCAGCACTTAACCCTGATAAATTTTTGCTGCATCATTCAGAAGGTTGCTCAGGTCATGTCTGCCACAGGAAAGGAGCTCAGAAGCTAAGGTGCCCCAGAGCAAGGGCAGCCAAGTTCCAGCCTGAGCTGTGTACCCACAGACATGATAGCTTTCCACAGAGAATTCACAGAAACCCTGTGAAACACTTCACTCTTCTGTGCAAGAAGGTGAGGAATCATGAATCTAAATTAGACTGCTTCCCCAGTCTGCCTCTGGTGCTGTTACAAGGGAGCCTAAGGTAAGAAAGAAGGACTTTCATCTTTTATTTTGTGTTGCAAAGCTGCTCCGGGACTCGTGGCATCATTAACACTAACATAGTTCAGCAGTAAACACCTCTTCCCCAGACAGCGAAATGCAAAGCAGTGACAGGTCTTTTAAAAGAGCAGACTTGAAGCACGGTAGACGTCAGTGAATAAATACAGAAGCACCTGATGTAACAGTAGTGGAAGGCTTAATTCTAGCTGCTGCAGAACAAACAGTGTCACCAGGGGGCAGTGAGCTCAGAGCCAATTGGAAGCCCCCCCTCACCTCGTTCTTCCTCCATCTCAGGGCAGCCTGGGGCACAGGGCTGGCAGGGGCACAGGCAGCAGCTCCTGGGCCACCATCACCCAGAGCTCTGCTGTTTTCATGTACATCCAAGCTGCTGGCGGGGCAGTGATGTCCAGCTAAGGGTTGGCTGGGGCACAGCCAAACTGTGTGCTCTTCTGTCTTATCCTACCTTCCCATGCTGTCCTGGGACCACAGTGCCAAGGCTGATGGACCAGTCCAGCTGTTAACATAAACTGCAGTCAGCAGTGGTTTATAGTGGTTATGCTCTGAACTGTAAACTCAGATGGCTCAGGAGGAGATGCACGGTTGTTCCGCTTTTCTGCAGAGGAAGTTATGACCCGTGGTACAGGCAGAACATGGACAGGAACTCATATCTGCTTAATCACCCCAGCATAACGCTGCACAGCTTTTGTGGAGGAAGAACAGATTCGAAGCGTGGTTATCTCAAAAATATGGCAGCAATTAACAGAGAAAAGAAAAAAGCACTAGCATACATGCCCATAATTTTTATGCTTTGAAGAATAGCTAGAGATCTCTGCATCCATCTTGGCCTGTGTTTCAGTTGCCTGAACAATTTAGCAATTTGTACCTGCTGTGGCAGACTTTTAAAAGACTTGCTTATATTTTCTTTTGATTTAAGTTATTCTCTCTAGACCTAGTCTTTTCCTATAAAATCAGCTTGTTTTTGTTACCTTTACTGCTCTGTGTCTGACAGAAGAAAATAGTAGTAACTAGTACTGAATTTTTCTGAAGATGGGTTTTTGCAGTTTGATTGCAGTTTGGGTGATAACTCTTTCTTGAAATGAGAATGAAATTGGAATGAGTGGCCTTGGAGTCCCAGAAAAGTCTGGTATTGATTCTAGAATCAGTCATCACTGTGAATCTGAATGAGTGATCCCTCAAGTATGTCTGCTCCCTCTGCAAGTTACCTGATAACAGCCTCCAGCACTCTCCTGCCCTTTGTCTGTAGTGTGCTGCAGGCAAGGAAGAATGTTATTTAAAGCTAGAGGTTGCTTGACACAAAAAGGACTTTCATCCTCCAAAGTCAGTATGTTTGTAGGCATGCTGCAGAACAGTCAGTTTATACCAGGGTTATTCTGGTGCCATTTGCTACCTAAGCATATCAGAGCTTCGTATAAGTAGAGCAGGCCAGTGACAGCTGTGTTTCAGTTTACCAGAGGATCTCCAATCCAAAATTATTGCTTTCCTATGACTTCGTCAATTTTTCTTTTTCCTGGATTGATCTCAGCCAGAGGGATTGCACTGTAATAGGGAGGGGTAAATGAAGATTGAGGGCCATTACTACAATTGCTTCTTAAAGTTCATGCTAGCATTTAATTACAGCCTGCCTGGTGTAAGAAATATTATCCCTTAATCTAAGGTATCTTTTGACCAAAACTTGGCAGGAAGTTTTCATATGCTGTTTCTTGACATGCTTATGAGCGAATGACAAGTTCTTGCATAGGATTAAGACTGTACATTAATGTTTTTTATAAGAAATTACTGTGTGATGCATCTCTTTTTTCTGTATATGAGTGCGAGAAAGAAGATACCATTGCATTAGAGCCAAGTATTTCTTTGTTTCAATATTGGGCACTGTGTCATGTGCTCACTCTGAAGTGGAAAGCTTGGTGAGCATTTATTGCTTAGATGTGGGATGATTTTGTATAAGGAATGCTACATTCCGAAGAACTGGTTCAAATGTATGTATGTGAAGGTAAAAAGTGGTAGTAAGTGGTGAATATTAAGTAATGTCACCCCAAGCTTCTGTGCGCTGTAGAAATGCTGGCAGTGCATGATTATCACAGTATTTGAACATTTGGAAGAGAATGGTCTTTTCTTCCAGCTTGTGTTGGTGAGCGTGATTTGTCCCACAAGAAAGGGTTGCTCTTGTTGTTAGAGACAACAGCTATGTCAGGAGGGGCAAGAGCCCTGTAGGTGGACAGTATTAAATGGCTTAAGCCTGGCTTAGTCAGGCTTCTTCAGGGCACAGGTAGTGAGTTGTGTGAAAGATGCATCTTGGATGTTCTGGTCATGTCCTGACTTCATTCAGGTGCTCCTTCTTTTTGGACTATGGTGAGGGCTCAGCATACAGGTTGACACAAAGCATTCCTGGGAAGCAGAGATGTGGGCAGACAGTGTTGCACCTTCAGCACTCTCCCAAGGAAATACTCTACTGCAAGTACTCTCGGGGAGTAAATCAAACCCTGCAGGCCATAGCAACGTGGAGTTTTATTGAGTAATGCTTCCCCTGTTAAATTCTTTCATTTCCTGGCATTCTGCTGCTTGGGGCCTTCAAGAGTTGGAGGTCATGTGCACTTCTTCACATCTAAATAAATCTTTCTTCTGTCATTATTTTCTGACTCCTTTTTTAACTCATTTATATGTTTGGCCTCTACATCAGCCTGTGGCGATGAGTTCAATAATGTAATTATGTACTGTGTGGAATATAATTTCCTTCTGCTGCTTTTAAGACTTGTCTGCTTGCTCCTCCATGTCCTTGAAAGGAATCTTGAATTGGATGTTTATCCTTTAGGCTGCCTAGATCTCTGCCATATTCCCTCTTCAGTCATACACTTTCAAGAAGGAGGCTCCAGGTGGGCTTCAGTTGCTTGAACCATGATCTCTGTCATTTGAGATGTTTCAAGGGTGTTTCAGACAGTGGTAGAGGGCTGCCGAACTGCCACAGGGCTTAGAGGAGACCCAACATTTCCTGAACAGTGGCCAGAGACCAACAGGGAGTGCCAGGTGCCTAATCTGACAACAGTTGGCATTTTAATCCCCCTACCTTCACATCTGTTTAGTCTCTAATTTTGTTGAAGCAATTTATTACTGCTGGTCAGCACTGTGACCTTTAACTTTCCCTTGGTGAAATGAGCATCAGAAGAAGTTATAGATTCTGTCTTCAGAACTTGCAGTCTGCATTTATTTGTCACTTCTGTGTGGGAGACCTGTATGTAGTTACTTGATAACTGGGCGTCTTAGTACTGCTGGACTGCTGTCTGAAAGGCAGAGGACATTACAGGAGCTATTACTGAAGAGACTGAGTAAACCGCAGCCATTTACTTTGTTCCAGCTATCAGTGCAGCCATCCTGCTGGGACTCCTTGCCTTTAATGAAGTAGTTAATTACTGCTGATCTGTTTTCTATTTTTCTCCTCGATAGAACTTTGAACGCTCAAACACTTGCGCCACCAGTTGGAAGGATTTCGGTGATATTGTTGGATGTAATGACGGCTTTTGGTGAACGTTTGTTATGATGCGGTTTCCTCACTACTGGGGATTTTTGTTGGAACGCAGACACGCTGGCTTATTGTCAATGTAGCTTACACTAGCTGTTCCAGCCAGAGCTGCTGTTAAGTGTTCCAGGAAATTGGCAGCTTTTGCTTATGATGACATATGCTCATACAGGAGACTTTTGGAAACAGTACTCTGTAGCGTACTGCGCTGGGGATGCCAGTGAGCCGTTCCTGGAGAGTGACACATCTTGTACTTGGCCTTTTCCACGAGATGTTCCTGTCTCATTTTAACGTCCTCTTCTTTGCCTTTCTTTTCTAGGCCACAATGTAGGGAGCCTTTTCCACATGGCGGATGACTTGGGAAGAGCGATGGAAACCTTAGTGACAGTGATGACTGACGACAAGGTGTTAGAATAGCAAGATGTGTTTTACAACTTCAGGCGTCCCGCATGGTTTTTATAATATTCATACTACAAAGAGGATTAGACTGTAAGAGTTTACAAGAAAACAAATCTATATTTTTGTGAAGGGTAGTGGTACTATACTGTAGATTTCAGTAGTTTCCTAAGTCTGTTTCTGTTTTGTTAACAATGGCAGGTTTTACACGTCTATGCAATTGTACAAAAATTATAAGAAAACTACATGTAAAATCTTGATAGCTGAATAACTTGCCATTTCTTTATATGGAACGCATTTCGGGTTGTTTAAAAAAAAAATTTATAACAGTTATAAAGAAAGATTGTAAACTAAAGTGTGCTTTATAAAAATAATTGTTTATAGAAACCCCCTTTAAAAAAAATACAAAAAAAAAATACTGAGGCAGCGCATTTGTTCAGTGTCATTTCAGCTCTGCAGCTGCATCAGAGAGAGATTCATGTTCTGTGTTCTTTTCCTGGCCTGTCAAAGAGGAGAGAAAGAAAAAAGCATTTCCTGCAGCGACACCAAAACGGCCAACTTAACATTTCTCATTGGTTTTGTCTGAGTAGGGCTGGCTTTAAAAAAAACCTCCTGGACTTCCAGTGAAGATAGATAGTTATTTCACTTCTTTCCAATAAAATTAATAACTTCATGAATCACACTAGTTGGCAATAATTAAATGAAAGAGCACATGACATGACAGAGCCTGCAAAAAATTAATGAGAAGAAAGAAAGAAGAAAGAAGGAAAGAGTTTAATGATGTCCAATACGCCAGCATTTCCTCTGCTGACTAAATCCCTGAATGTCCTTAGTGAAGGAACGTAGAATTGCCTTACCGGATGAAACCTTTGGACCTTACTGTCCGGTACTCTGCTGGCTGCAGCCAGCGCCCAGAGCTTTGGCAGGAGCTGCGTGTGGCTTTCCCTGCCCGCTGCCACTGTTAGCATCACCTCGCTGCACACGAGAGAAGAAAGGGAGAAGTTCCCTCCTGACCCCACGTGGGATCAGCTTCTGACATGAAGCACAAGTGGGTTACTCACAGAGCACCTTTGCTTGTATGGCTTCCAACACTGTTAATGAACGTAGAGCTACTTGATCCTCTGGAAAATAAAACCAGACCTTTCCACAATGTCTGTCTCAGCCTGCTAGAGCAGCTGGTCCCAAGGAGCTGTAACGCAGCAAGCAACCTTTGAGGAAGGCTGTAGAATTACTGCTGTTCTTGTATGTGTATGGTGATCAGGTGAAGGTAGCCACACTGCTCCCCGAGATATTTATCTTCAAAACAAAGGCCCTGATGCTTTCTCCTTCCCCGTTTCTCTCTACAAGTAACACCGCACAATTAACAATAAAGTGAGAAAGAGAGGAACTGATAGAAAAACAGATTAGCCAGCGTAACTGCAGCTCTTGAGAGGTAGGTTTGGGTATGAGGTGCTGTCAGCAAAAGCTTTACCACTTCATTATCTTAACCAGCTTTTAATTTTCTCTTAGATACATAGAAACACACCGTCTGACTTTATATTGCAAAGTACAAATCTGTTACCTCTTCTTGTATGAAGTGTAATTAAATTTGGGAAAGATTTTATTTTGAATGCTAGTTAACATTGAACATGGCTAGTCATGCTATTTCTACCTCACTTTGGTTTTGTGGTGTTCCTGACAATTACGTACAGATATGTTACATCATCACCACTCGTCCATTGTGTGAACGGGTCTCATCATTTAAGTAAGAATGCCAATAATTCACAAAGAATTAAGTACAATCCCCCCAAACCTCTGCTTTCATAATAAAGAGCTTTATTTAACACTTTACTGCGGTAGGAACCCCATGTAATTCTCGTGGTCTTCTTTACCAGAAGGTTTGGTCTGAGATCTGGGAAAGAGATGGGTTTCTTCTCGTTTTTTTCCCCCTTATGCCCACCCTTAAACCTTCTCTTCAGAAAACAAAAGGAGGAAAATGGATTGCACGGTTGTTTTCATCAGGGTTTTGTTTTGTTTGTTTTACTTTCTAGGTCTTAGTTTTGGAGTGAGTCTGTCAAAAATATTTAAAAAGTTGAAAGCTTTATCACTGCTTTTTGAAGCATAATTTGGGAATTGTTTCATATTCCTTATAACGACAAAGTATTAAACTGTAAAACATAATCAGTGTAATTGAATACATAAATACCATATGGCATGTTATTTCATTGTTACTCAGTACTGGTTTATTACTTGGATATCATAATATATTGTGTTTTAACACCAACACTGTAACATTTACTAATTATTTTTATAAACTTCTGTTTTACTGCATTTTTCACAACATATCAGATTTCACCAAATATATGCCTTACTATTGTACTATATACTGCTTTACTGTGTATATCAATAAAGCACGCAATTATGTTATAAAAGGTCTGATGTTTCTGTTGAGGTTTTCTCAGTGCCCAGCTGGTGCCTCCCCTCTGCAGTGGTGCCACCACTGTGCTGCCAGCTCCCAAATCCCCTTCTGACTGCCATCTCTGTGCTGTGGGCAGCACTTGAGGTTTGCTTGGCAGAGGGCAAGAGGCTCTTCTGGCTTTGGTTTTTCTCCCTGTTAGTATTTTGGGCCACGTGAAGCACGCAAGCTGTTCTAGGGGAGCAGCACGTTCTGCTTCAGAGGGGGGGATGGAATTCTGTCCAATACGTTGACAGTTTGGTACTGTGAAGCAGAAGCAAAGCTGAGGTTTGGTCATTTGTCTGACATGTACCAACTCCTCTTTCACAGGGCTTTGGGAGGGGGTGTTCCCATCAGAGAGGCTGATCATGTATGTCCTGTCTCATATCTAAGAAATACACATAGGTTTTATTATTTGGACTCCTCTCAGTTGTACCGTGAGTGTGTCTTTGAGCTCTCCCTTTCAGAAGTAATACAGTCGAAAGCAAAAAGCCAAAAAAAAGCACATATCTTTGTGCATGTTTTTAATAAAACTGCAAAGGAGGAGGTAGGAATTCCCTCATGTCATTAATCTGAGGAAATAAATATGCATCCCACAGCTCTCTCAGATCTGAGTTAACTCTGGATCCACTCCTACACACACATGAACTGGGGAGTGCCGTGCTGTACCAGAGCCTCCTCTGAATGTCATGCAATCCACAGCACACAGAAGCCCTCAGTGACAAAGCGCCTCCTCAATGATGAGGCATCTCCTGCTTAATGCAGTTAAGGAAAGGGGGGGGAGGTGGCTTTCTCCCTGCCAGTCGTTCTGAGGTTGGTTGCACATGAGGAGGTGCCAGAGGGTTGTAAGCTCGCCCATGAGCCTAATGGGTAAGGTTTGTCTTACTAAATATCTAAATGAACTGGAAAGTTACAACAGGGCGTGAGTGAGAAAGAAGTGGCACTCTGCCTCAGCAGCAGAAGCAGGGAAAGCAGAGCCACATGGGCCTGCATCAATGCACCCTTGCTGAGCCACGGCTGCTGCAGGCACCTGCAGGCCCCACTGCTGCAGACAGAACGTGGCCAGCTGAAACAGGCCTGGCCATGTGCAGAGGCTGGAATGGGCTAACAGAGTGGCTGCTGCTGTCAGTGCTGCGGCTCTTCAAGTCAGCGCAGTGCGTGCAGCCTGCCTGCCGTCTGCATTGAACTCCCCACTCCCACAACCCCGTTATCTGTAAATCCCAGCATCCCAGTAATAAAACCTGGCATTTCTGAATGCTTCTTATCATCATTCTCCTTAGGTATTTTTAGGCTAAAGATACTCATTTTAAGTTAACTATCCAATGTGTTTCCTTTGCTCTCTGGGTAGCAATTATGATGATTTGGATGCAGTGGTTAATAAGAGGCCATTCACCAACAAACTTTGTTGTCATTCCCTTACCTTTTAGATGGCAAGAAGAGAGGTGGAGGCCATGCCAGCCAGGTCAAGCAGTCTGACGGGACACCTGGGCAAGAGGAGAAGCAACCCCCAGGGTATGGAGGAGGTGGGGTCCCTCAGCCATCCCCACTGAGGCCACCATTTATTGTGCCCTCTATGTACCACAGTCAGGAGCAGTGGTAGTAATTCACTTCCCGGCTGTCAGCTGGCACGCTGAATCCCCATGAGATCTCCTTCCCTGGCACAGAACACTCACATTTCTGTGGGAGCTTGTTTCAGCTCAGAGCAAGCTAGATCAGCTCATTAGGAAGAGCCATAACTGTGAGACAGGTGGGGGTGTCCAAATCAGCTGAGACTGGTGCAGCAATCCCTGTAAGCTGATACTTGCCAGCCTTCAGTACATACTTAGTTCTGAAAATCTGGCTGAAAAGTGGTTGTGGCTAAGGGAGGGATGAGATGTAAGGAAATCACAGAGCTGTAAAAGTGAACCATGAGTCTTCACAAATACACCACACTGCTGTTTCAGCCTATTGCCTAAATCCTTACTTCTTGCCAAACCAAGGCTCCCGTGTGTCAGTCATGGGTAACAGCATGACAGGTTAAGGACTTCTTTTCATCGATTGAGCATTACAATGGATACACCGTTTATTTACTTGCCTGCACATGCCTTTTGCAAGCTGTGTCCAAGCAAATCCTCCCTACATAATGGCTTAAGCAATCCACTATGTAATGTTCTTCCTTCTCTCTCTGTCAAAGGAAAATAATCAGAAAATTATGTTAATTCCTTCAGCGTTTCTGTATCTGTTTCCTTCCACATCCTGTACTTGAATCAAAACCAGCAACATAAAGTGCTAAACGAGTCAATTAAATCTCTATGAAACGAGAAGAGTGTTTGGCCCCTGGCACAAACCTGCTCATTTTCTGCATGCCCTTCTGCCGCAGTATTGCTGTCACCATGCCAACTCCTGCCAGCCACTACAGGCCACTCCTCAGCCTTCCTTTGCATACTTGGGAGGACAGAGTTTCTTGCTCCCACACTAACAGGACAAGAGCTCTTTTCTCTTGGAAGCTGAGGAGCGGCAGAGCCTTGAAGTGTTGTGACCAGCTGGGGAGCACTGTAGTAACAAAGCTCCTTGTCCAGTACCAGGCTGGGCACTAGGGACAGGAGTCCTGGAATCATAGAATCACAGAATGGTTTGGGTTGGAAGGAACCTCCAAACCCACCCACCCCAACCCCTGCTGTGGGCAGGGCTGCACCCCACAGGCTGCCCAGGGCCCCATCCAACCTGGCTTTGAGCACCTCCAGGGATGCACAGTGAGACCACAAACATTTTATGGGAATAGCAGTCAAGTGCTGCAGATGTAGAGAGCTTTGCAGAGGTACATGCTTATACACTGGCATTGTTAGGACATAAAGTGTGAGGTTAGAATAGCAGCAGTACATTCCACAATAAAATCATAGCTGTTTGATATCTAAAGATTCACAGCTAAGCTTGCACTACATAGAGATGCTCCTACTGATGATCCATGGCAGTGCTAATACATAATCAAAAATATCATTATGAGAGGGTTTTTACTTCTGCAGGAGGATAATTTTTAGTTGTGCTTCATTCACCAGACAAATGGTTTTATTTTAACACTGATAGAGGAGGTACTTCTTTTGCACAGAAGATTAATGGCCATTGCCAGTATCATTCCCCACTGCACCCAGCAGAGAACATCTAGATAAAGGGCTGCAACCAGCTGCAGGTGATAAGGCATGAAACTGCTACTTTTTTTTTCCTACCAACCACCAATACAAGCTTGGAAATTCATGGTCCTGAGAAAATATTAGTAGCATGAGAATAAACAGTATCTACATGCATCTATGTAAATATGTGCACGCACAGACAGAGGCTGCTTGCACATGCACACACGCACACACGGAGCCCTTTGCTGTGCTGTGCCTGTTAACTGCTCTGTCAAAAAAAAACCTCAGCCCACCAAGCAAATCTGGAATTGTTTGTGTAGAGATTCCCACTGACACACCTGGCAGAACCGGCCTAGCGCAGCCATCTTGGCAGAAGCTGAAGACATGAAGACACCGCTGAGCTGTGCCTCCACGCCAGGCCCCAGCCCATCCTACTGGGCTCTCTGCCTACTCCTCAGGCACTGAGGAACTCAGCCCTTGGCAGGGCACTGCACAGTGCAGGAGTCGTGACTATGAATTTTATTAGTGGATTTTGTTCGTTCCATGGCTTGCATTTTAAGCCAGGGGTTGCCAGCTTGCTGGGCTGGGCTACAACCAGTCTGACGGCAGCCCCTGGGGGCCTCGAGGTCCTCATCCAGTGGTCCCATGGGTGTTTGTGCTCCATGGAGTCAAAGCACTGACTTCACCTGTGGCATTCAGGGAACTGGGCACGGGACATGGATCCCACTTTGCTTCTCGCCTAGGCTGGGCCCTGTCCCTGGCTTGGAGCTGGCTGTGAGATCTGGGCCGACGCAGCCCTCAGAGGCTCCATGATGTGGAGCTGTTGCCATGGGCACCGCAGCAGCAAACAATGTTAGCATTGAGGCAGATGAAGGGGAAAAGGGCAAAATAGGGTATCTCTGTCCCACTGCAAATATGGCTTCCAATTAACTGTGGTAATTACCTGTGAAAGAACAACATGGTGATTCCACGATTTAGAAGGAAGTCCCTTTTACAGCACTGCAAGAGCCACCCTCTGTTTTGCCTATAGTAAAGAGGCTTTTTTTCTTTCTTACAAGAAAAGAAATCATGGCCATTAAGTAACTCCCATCAGTTATTACTAAGGCAGCTGTTTCATTATGGCATGCACTACTCCATGTTATTTTTTCCAGACTGTTAGCTGTTGTGCTCTGATGGTCTTCCTGCCCATTCCCCCCAGCCCTGATGGAAGTTTTCCATTTCCATGGGTAAGGGGACATTTGCTCAGCCCCAGTGCACTGAGTTTCTCTCCAGCTGGGCTCTGCGAATGACCCAGAGACTTCATTCCTTGCCTAGCATCTGCATGATGGTCTTGCTAGCTGACCCATCCCATTTGTACCAAGTAGTTGAGACCCATTGCCCTGCCACTGCCCCCTTTACAAATGCACTACAGTAGTGCTGTCAGCCATGATCTTACCTTTTCTGCACTTTCCTACAGCTTCTCTCCAACAGGTGAGTCGCGACTGTGACCTGACCACATGTGCCACTCACACAGAGAGCTGTGTGACTGCTTTATCCATCAAGAACCTGTTTAACAGAATAGCCTTCTTTTCTGCCAGGTCAGGCATGTTCAAGAGACACCTTCTTCCTCATCCCTTTTCTTCTGCTCAGAGTTGTGTCATTCACAAAAGGAATAGCACAGAAGTGAGCCCTCCCATAGGCACTGCATGCAGGAAAAGGCTCAGTAAAAAATCCTTTGCTTCCATCATTATGCCCCATGCAGTATCCCAGAGTGAAGACTGTCCTCTTGTCCTGGGCTCTTCTGCCCTGGGATGTAAAACTTAAGAACACACTGTGTATAGCTATATACAGGATGCTGGTGGGACCTATTGCTTCTATACAAGGTGAAGTTTCTGGCATTAAGAAACCACTCTGCCTCTTTTTAGAGCTTGGATTTTAATTTAAGGATGCTACCTATGCTTGGAACTTCTTCACTGTGGGCAACAGAGAGGTTGTGGTGTCTCCTTCTATGGAGATATTCAAGATCCACGTGGAAACCTGCCAGTGTGACCTGCTGTAGGGCTCCTGCCTTAGCAGAGGAATTGGACTCGTTATCTCCTAAGGTCCCTTTCAACCCCAGTGGTTTTGTGATTCTGCAGACAGTTTCATTTACAAAAGAAAGGCTGTCAAAGTCAGGGCTTTGGGTATTGCCCTCATTCTGGCAGCAGTGTGAAGAGTGCTCCTTGGCTGGCTTCACCATGCATGTTCCTGCCCACCATTGCAGGATTTAGTGGTACTGCCAACACACGTGTGTGGCAGTTAGCTGTATCAAACTTGTCATGTGTGCACAAAGTGCTGCTGTGAGCAACTTTTCCTCAGCCAGATCACAAAAGGATGGCAGCATAGCATGCAGAGTGCAACAGTCTCAAGTACAGTGCAAAGGAGCTGTACCTCTGCATGACAACAGACTGTCTCAGTGTAACAAGTCCTTAGGGAAATACAGGATGCCAAGAACTAGATGGTCACTTTAAAAACCTTAAGATCCTGAGAGGTAGTGAGTTACCTGTATGTTTGTGTGCATTTCTGCACAAGAAATGGACAAATCCTACAGGTGTGATTCATTATCTATAGCCTGTGACATAGAGCAGAGATACAGGCTCATCCCCAAAATATCCCTCCCAGCAGATAAACTGCAGCAAGAAGATTTTGAAGCTGCACAGCATGAAGGATAACCTATTTAGGACAAACGTGTGCATGATGCTATCAGCATTACTGACACAGTTACCAGAGCTCACGGAGAGCTTGAGGAAAGGGTTAATACATCAAGTCACTTTTTATAGAAGCACAAAGCTTCTATAGGTAGACTCAGAACAAAGTCACATTATTCATGTTATTCCCTTAGCCCCAGGGTGCCCCCCTCTCATGTAGTGGGATTATCAGCATGGGAAACAGCAAACAAGGGATGCTTCGTGCTGAGTGGGTGCTGGAGGAGAGCTAGTTCACCGGATGGGGTAGATGACAGAGGAGGTTAGGTCTATGTTTGGGTCCAGGCATTTCTGAAGATAATTTCAAGGTCAAGCAGACAGTAGGAAACTTCATTTAGCACGTGCACCCACAGCAGAGGCTTCTTTAGGGCAGAAATGGTTGAATTTATGAAAGGCTCCTGGATGAGGCAGGAGCACCAGCCGACTGCTGTTTTCCAAGGCAGCCATTCATTAACGTGCCATTTCCTGATTCTCCTCTGAACTCCACTGAACTCTGCTAAGCTCTGATGAGCACCATTTCTGTAAGCACAAATCAGCATCTTAATTTGCAGCACTTGATTGTGCTGTAGGTTTCACTTCAGTTATTCTCCCAGGATGTGAGACCCCACATTGTATTCTGCACTCCAGCAAAGGCAGGAAACGGCAGAGAAAGGAGCAAAACATCCCTTGCTTGAAACTTCTCAGCTTCTGACAGACAAATCTAAAAGAAAAAAGCTTTAAAACTGTAGGGGCTAACAAACTGCCGTGAAACACACTCACTCCCACACACAGGTAATATCTCATACAATGTCTAGGCACAATGCCATGCTGTTCTGTTGTGTAAAACCATGACTGATCACACTAAACACATCCATATATGATCATCAAAAATCCCTGCACACAGGGAATACTCTCTTTAGTCACAGCTAAGCAAATAAATATTTCTCTCCCTGGCAGCACAAAGCTGCTGAGATCTGTAGGCAGCACAGCTCCTTTACCAGCCTTTGGTGATTGCACTGCAGTTTGCCAAGCAGCTAGGGGCACAAATGTGTGTGGAAGCAGCAAGGGTCACATAGAAAAATATATATCTAATCAAACTTTTATTAACCCGTGCCCTTCCAGCTCCAAAGGACACGGTCAAACCAGTGATGATTTACAGCAACTGCAGCCTCCTGACTGAGTAGCAAATCATTTGAAAACCACTCCTGACTTTCTGCAGGGGTTTTCACTACTTGTCAGTTTGCCAGACACACTGGGCAGCTCTGTGACACTCTTTGGGCAAGCAGCCGCTTGCTATTTGCTCCTTCTGGAAACCTTTCTCACGAAGCCAAGTGCTGTCTTGTCTTCAGCATTACTCCATCTTTAAGCACATGTCACAAACAAGCACTGCACCTGTAAAACAGCACTTCCCTTCTCCAACTCTCAGCTGCCCTCACCCCAACACACATGATGTCTAACTTGATGGAAAACCATTGTCTGTTCTGCAACCCACCCTACAAGATCAATGCCACTGAGCCTGTGAGGTGTGTGGCACAGAGGTGGCAGTGAAGCAGGGGAGCAAGGCCCAGTGGCCATCTTTGGTGCCAAAGAGAGCACTGTGTCCTGCTGGCCCACAGGCCCAGATGCTGCCTGGCTTACATAGCAGTTAGCTCTAGCTGGCACACATGCAGATGGATGAACTAACTGAAACAACAGGTTTATTTATTTATTTATTTATTTATTTTAAAGAAATATTCACTCACATCTGGTGGAAAATTCAGCTAGCTTTTGCCCTTTTCAGAAGGAAAAGCAGTGGCTGGTGGTATGCATCAGCCAGGTGTTTCACACAACAAAGGCTTGTCTGTTACAGTTGGATGGAAGGAATGGCAAGCAATCAAGTGTCCTTTCCTATTTTTCACATCTCCTTCTGTGATACTGATAGAAAAAAACCAAACATCTCCAGGCAGGCGGTGCCTATCTGCAGCAGGCAGGCAATTTCCGAACATATTACCAGCGCAGAGTCAATACAGAAATAGCAGTCCAGCATATCATCCAATTTTCAAATGTAAATAACCAGACCGCTTTTAATTTGGAGGGCTACTACAGGGAATAGAACTCTGGAAAATGCACACAGCGGTGACCGCTGGCTGCAGTGCATTACCTTCAGGTGTCAGGTCTCTGTTATTTTTCCCCACTAGCAGCCATGTCATAATGTGGAGAAGAAACATCAGTCTCGTGTGCAAGGAGAGCCTCCACTGTTGGCCTGAGGAGCACCAACTTATCCACATCCAAGCTTGTTGCATATTGGAGCAATATGCTTTGATACAGCAGTTATGGACACAGCAAAACAAGGAGTAGGGAAAGAGCAAGAAACCTCAAGAGAACTGCTAGGCTAGCTGAGAGCAGAATTGTCCCTTTGCTTGCATGGCTACTGAACGGAGGCCTGTTGTGCTCTTATCTTTAAGGGCACACACTGCTTACAGCACAGACACCAGCACAAGGGCTGTGCTGTGACTCACTGCTGAAAAGAGAATGGGACAGGGCTGTGTAGCACCTTCTCACTGTGGCTGGACTTGGTGGGTCTGCTCCTTTGGGTGCCTAGTCCAAAGCAAATGCTAGCAACTCTTCTGCTGAGTCAGGATGGACTTGGCACCAGGAAAGTCAATGACAAAACCAATCTGTTCAAAAGAGGAGGTTATTTCTGGTGTTTCAGTGTGCCAGCCTCCGCTATGCGCTGCAGGAACAGGCAGGGCCAGTCTGGCTGAGTGAGGGCACGCCAGGGCTCCTCGTCCTACTTTGTGCTTTCCTTGCTGGCATTATGAATCATCGGTGAATATTTATACAGCATGTTCAAGGGAGGGACATGCTGGAACTGCTAAGCATCAGTCTGCCTCGTGACAGCATTGCCAAGGCATCTTTCAAACACTTTCCAAGCTATTAAAAATACTCTGGAAATGAAAAATAAATATCCGCTGTAATGCCAAACACTCCCAGAGGTGAACCTGCTCTGGAGGTGGAGGTGACATATGGCTGGCGAGGAAATGTTGCTTTGGGAAGACACTGGTGATGCCACTCACATTGGTGGGGACCCTCTGAACCACAAAACTATAAAACTGAGCTATGTGAAAAAAACAAAAAGTCTAAAGCTAAAGACTAAAGAAGGACTTCTTTCCCTAAAGGCTAGTCTGCGCTTTTTTGTTGTTGCTTTCTTTCCCCAGACTCATGAAAAATAAGCCAGAGACAGAAAGTAAAACCCCAGACAGAAATGATGGATGGCCTAAGATTTCTCATACATCCCGTGCCAGTGGGAAAGGGAGGTCCCTACTGCTGCCGAAAAGGTGATGCAGAATGCTTGCACACTATTTCAGAGGTGTGGGAGCCCCTTGGCTGTCACAGCAGCCTCAGCAGTGTCAGACCTGTGAGAAGCAATGGGTCAGCACAGCCGCATCCCCAGCACAGCGAGGCAGGAGAACCCGGGTGATCCAGCTCTGAGACTTGCACTCATTTGTGGAGATTTTTCTTAGAACCAATAAAAAATAACAAAGAAAAAGAACAGTGCATAAAGCTGGAAACTGTTAACTGTCTGCTCTTTTTCAGACTTTATCTCTCATCTACATCCACCAGTGTTTGGCCCTGCATGGTTTGACATGAGTCATGACAGCATGGTGCTGAGGTCCAGCCAAGATTAGCTGCTTTGTATAGCATTGTGCTACCTTGCAACTACTGATTCACTGCAGTAGAAATGATAGATTGTTTTACAGGAGGAAGAGAAGGGGAAAATAAAATAAAAAACACCCGGCGGTACTTAAAACAGTGGATGTGCTCCACCTACTGGCTGGTAACAATAAAGTGAACCATGATAAAGGTGACCCTAAAGAACGCTTGATGTTGCCATCTTCTTTGCTTTTTACATTTAGAGGGCAGTCAGGGGGAGGAAAAAAGGGAAAAAAAGGACGTGAAGAAAAAAACGAAAGAGAGTGAGAGAAGATGAGGGCTGCATGGCCGAGGAAAAAAAGTATAAGAGAAGATACAACTCTTCTGATTTTGTAAAGAGACACTTCAAGCATATGTAAGCTTGCAGCAACCTTGGGTATGTAACGCGATTTTGATGTATTTCAAAATTCCCCAAAGGAGAGCACTCTGAATGCTGCATCGCATTTCTGATTGACATCAGCAGAGTTTATGGCTAAGACAGCAGAGAGCAGCTCCCAGACCACTCTCTGCTACCTTTGGTTGCTTCTGCCTTCCCCTCCAGGGCTTTGGGTCTGGAGAGGGAAGAAGGACAAATCCCACAAGTTGGTGCCTCGGGGTGCTCCCTCTTCACACACTCCTTGCCAGTGATCGCAGCTGCTCCTATTGTCTTCACAGCTGGAGCAGTTGCAAGTTTGTCTCCCAGGCAGAGATATGAAGCAGACTGAAGGCAACGTGTTCAAAGGAGGGTGGTGTCCTTAAGTCTCTATTCTGATGTAAGAGTGCATACGATTTATACATTTAAGTGCCACCAGGTTGGTTGAAAATAAAATTCTTGGCATTTCCTGGACTTAGCAGTGTGAGGACCAGGTCTGATGGCTTGTCAAGCCCACGGCACAGCTGCTGCTTGAACTGGAGGGAAGAGGGGAGCCATCCAAGGACCCCCATCAGCCAAGAGGTTTTGTGCACAGGGTGCAGTCAGGGAAGAAGAGAAAAGGAGAAAGGGGAACTGTAGTCTTCACTCCAAATCCAAAAGAAAATCAATTTTTCAAAACAGTACTTCTACAGTGCTCTGGGGTGTGAAAGATGTATCTTAATCACCACCTGGGCTTTTCTCCAGGAAAACACAAACCCTCAGTATTTAAAAAGTATGTCCTGATTCAGAAATAGATTTTTTTTTTTTTTAATTTAAATGTATATTATACACATACAGAAAATATTTTAACATTCTGTATATGCTTATAAAAGCATACAGGTATTGCACTTATACACATGCATACCTATACGAACACACACAGATGACCTCACAAAGGAACCAGGAAGCTCCTTTCAGCCACGATCTCCTTTCACAGTCTTCAGTGCATGGCTGCACACACATGGTCAGCTGTTCCTGCCCTTGCACTGTCTGGTCACATATTCTCTCCACGATGGTGTCACACTAATGAAGACATATGGCCCCAGGGTGCTGTTGCTCTGCCCAATCTACTTTGAGCATGGCCAGAGGAGCACCGCTCCGTGTATGCCCAGCCATACCAACATGTCTGAAGTCATTCGGATCCCCACTGTCCTAGAAAGCCTTGTGCAAAGCAATTGCCCAAAATGGTGCAGCGTGTTTGCAACAGACAGGTAACTAACCATAGGTGAATGCAATAACAGTATCACTTAATATATCTTATGGGACAGCATCTGAATATGTTTCAGAAATACAGATATTACCAGAGAGTTGTAATTTGTCTCTGCCTTTGCCTGCTGCTGCTCCTTTCTATTATTCTAGCAAATATTACATAAATGCAGAAAAGCTACGGAAGAGTAGTAGGTGTATGAAGTGCACTCCTGCTACCATTTCCTGCTGCCATTGTCCTTGTTATTAATCTAATCTACTTCTTCATCATTCTGTATCAAGACTGTCTTGTTCTAAAAAAAATATCTTCCCATTTCATTTTGCGAGGAAGTGTGGGACAGTGATATGAACCTTTAATTCAAGCCTGTCTGCCAGCTTCAGTGCTGCCATGCTAATTTGTAATCAGAGTGAGGGTATGACACTGCTCAAGTATGTACAGAATATGAAGGGTACGGGGGAAAAAAGGAGGAGAGGAGATAGGGGAGAGAGCAAAAGGGCATAAGAGCAAAGTAGCTGTTTCTGATGTTTCATTCAACTTCATGCACCAGTCACAGAGGTACACTGAGGGACATGGGGAGAGATATATGCTTGGGGAAATACTACTTCCAGTCAGAAAATGACCATGCTGTATGTCAGTGTATTATCACAAGAGGACAAGTAGGGGGAAAATGAACAACAAGGTCAAGCGGGGAATGAAATGGGAGATAGCAGGGATGGCTGAGGCTTAGGAGATGATGGAGATGCAGGTGGAGCAGACAGTGGAGCGAGGAAAGGAGCAATATGTTAATGGGGAAGAAGAACAAAACAAGAAGAGAAAGAAAAACATGAAAAACATGAAAAGACCAAAATGAGCACAGGAGGAGCAGCTGTCCAGACAGCTCTCTGCACACCTCTCACTGGCACTGGCCACCTCTGCCAGACAGACTTGCTGTCCCCAGCCAAGCATGCATGGGGCGAGGAGCAACTGACAATGGAGCTGCAGCACCCTACATCTCTTCTTCCTTTTCCCTGCAACCCAGAAAGGCCTGAGTAGAAATAGGTGAGGTTTTTGCTTCTGCCGTGTTACAGCTTCCCTCTCTCTGTTCTTGGAGGCTTGGGAAACCCCCCCCACACACACACACTCCCTAAAAAAAGATAATCCTGTTGATTAGGAAGCCTGGGAGGTATCTAAGCCACCTATTCTAACATGCACTGCAGTAAATGCATTTATTTATTTTCTCCTCACTTTACTAAAAGTGCAAACTCCAGTGGCCTTTTTGCACGACAAATCCCTGAGGCTGCAGAGCAATGTCTATTTTCTTTGAACTCCCTTGAGGGGAAATACCTCCCTCTTTTGCTGTGTATGTGAAACAGCTGATTACACTTGAGTTAGTAATCCGAACACCAAGGCATGCTGTATAAAAATTGTAATCCAAGGGCACAGAGATTGAGTGTTGCAAGTTATTAGTGACTTTTTCTCATGGTTTCAGTCCAAAAATGTGATCTTAGTGATCTGTCAAGGAAAGGGGCCTTAGGACCTAGGCAAAAATAGAATTCAAAGCTACTGATCACAAACTTGTTTTTTTTTTCTGCAAAGAAAACCAATATGCAGTACTGAGCAACAGCATGCTGACTTATGTTATGGCTTTCCTTTTTTTTTCCTCTTGTGAAGAGGTTTCAGCGGGGATTACAGCTTTACTGGGTAGAACTGTGTTTTCCAAGTGAGTTGAAGCAGGATTTCTTTGAAGTCTGACAGCATGTATCTAAGCCTTCCTCCATTTCAGATGGTGTCTGTAGAGTTTGGAGCGCTTCCAGCAATAGCCCAACTCATGTGGACAGACTCGCATAGATGCTGGCATTAAGGGGCTGCTTGTCCCTATGCAGCTGGGAGCAAGACTGAGCCTTGTGCCACTTGGGCACATGCACTCATACATGTGCACGCACATGGATTTCTCTGGTGACCTCCAGGAAAATGGTTAGAAATCGAGTGTGATGAGAACACAGAACAGCCTGCACTGATTAAATATGGGCAGACATGGGCATGGGGAGACAAGCACAGTGGCCAGAAACTTATATAGGTACAACTTCCCCCTTTTATCATTTTTTCCCTCTGTTTTTTTTACATGTCCCACCCCAAACTATTTTGATCCTTCTCACCTCCAACCTCCTGTTCCTCCTTCATGTCGTGTGCAATCCAAAGATGTTCTATTTTACATTCCATAGTGAGTCCAATCCTAGCCATCAATAGCCACATTCCAGTTGTGGGAATCATCCCGCAATTCCTTAAATCCTCTGAAGTCTCCCTGTTGCCTTCATCATCAGCAGCTCAAGGGCTTCCACCATCACCTTGTCCCTCTAGCTTAGCTAAAGTATCCTGCACCTTGTTCTGGGCAGGCTCACTATCACACCCTTCACTCTTCAGACCTAGTCTAAAGCCCTGTAAATAAGTTCAGAGAGCTTCTGGGCCAGCATCCTTTTCCCCCTTTGACTCAGGTGGTCCCCATCCATTGCTAGCAGGCCTGGTGCCAAATAAACCACCAAATGATCAAAAAAAAGAAAAAAAATCCCCCCAATGGCACCAGCCTCTTAGCCTCATGTTGATGAGAACAGTCTTCCTCCTTCTCTCAGCATCTTTCCCTGCTAACAAAGGGATGGAGGAAAATACCCCCTGAACTCCTGCTCCATCAACTAACTGTCCCAGCGCCCTGAAGTCCTTCTTGATCAACACAGCCTATCCGAAATATCAGGAGTGGTAATAATCAGAGGGCCGCACCAGACTAGGGAGTTTCCTGCTAATGCCCCTGGCCCAGGCCAAGGGAGGTAGTGGATGTTCTTGTGAGGAGGACCTGGTGGGCATATCAGGGCCTCACCTCCCGTCAGAAGGGAGTCTCTTATGAAGATCACCCTTCTGTTGTGCTTGGTAGAGGCTGTCTTGAGGCATGGGGATGACTGCCTCACCCTAAACAGCCCTCTGTATGGGCTTTCTTCATCTTCCCTTACCTGTGCTTCGTGTCCCAGGGCTTCACACCAGTTATGCAAGGACACCTGTGGAGGTGGGGTAGGCTGGGATGAGGATCAGCTGCCACCCCATGCAGGAACCTGCCTCCATTTCTCCTTACCCTCCAGACCCCTCCCTCTGTCTGGCTGAGGAAGAGGTGGGGATCCACCACTACTTGTGGAGTGTCCCCCCAGTGCCTTACAGGGGTGCCAGGGAGCGCCTCTACCGGTCGATCTCTCTTTCACACTCTCAGATGCTTCTTAATATTTCTATCTCTACCAGAGGTAGTGGAGCAGATCACCCACCCGCGCGCACTGCGGATGTGTCATCCCCACTACCCGCTGGTACTTGGGCCAGGTCCAGGCACTCCCTGCAGACAGAGACATGGACAGCTGCACGTTCGCTCAGGGCAGCCACAGTCTCCTAGGTAACAGATTTTTGCCCAAGTGGAGAACAGGTTCCACTGACAAGGCAGTCAAGTTCAGTTAAGCAAACCAAATGCTTTCAGGGTGAGAAAGACCACAGCCCCCGTCATGTTTGCCCTTTCTATGCTCTGCGCTCCCTGGGAACACTCCCACTGCCAGGGATCTGATCTCCTCATTCCTGGCTCTTCCCTCAGCACGTCAGTGCTGCATCTGCGCACAGGGTTGGCTCTTCCAGCTTGGGAGTATTGGAGTGTGCTCACTCTCCCTGCAAGGAAGGTGTAATATATATCATTGTTTCCCTGTTTCCCTTTGCCTGCAGTCCCCCACAGTCCCCAAGCGCATTCTAGGGAAAGCGCCAACTGGAATGAAAGCCGGTAACTGGCAGCCAACTGTATCGTCTCCCTCCTGGCTTATGAGCTCTGTCTCCCTGTGCTGCAGAACACTGTGGCAAGCCTTCTGTACTGTGGTGGGGTTGTCCCCTGCCGCCATTACCCTCTGGCATTAGCATGCAGTTCTATTTGGATCATGACAAAAGGTGTGGGGCTGCTCATACTCCTGGTGCAGGGCAACGTCCAGCACACACAGGTAGCAAGAGTTGCTCACTGGCCTCTCTTCTGGTATGACAGAGCTGTGTGCCTAATACTGCAGCTAAGACCTTCCTTTTGCCTTGGAAAAGGGATTGCCTCAGCCAAATCCATCCTCTGCAATTAGCATGTGGTTCTTGTGGTTTCTTTCTCGTACAATCTCAGAACCATAGAGGTTGTAAGGGACATCTGGATGTCATTGAGACCAATCCCCCCGCTGAAAGCAATTCCCCACAGGAGGTTGAGCAGAAGAGTGTCCTGGATCACCCCCCTCAAGCTGCTGGCCACACTCTTTTTAATGTGCCCCAGGATACCATTGGCCTTCTTGGCTGCAAAGGCACACAGCTGGCTCACAGCCAGCCTGATGTCCACTGGGACCAAGGACCTTCTCTGAAGAGCTCTTCTTCTGCAGATCAGACCCTAGCACAAAGAGTGCACAGCTGTGCTTTCTGTTTGGATATCGGAATTAGAGAATAGGTTTCAAGTTTGCCAAAAATTCATCAACTTTTTTGTTTCATTGCAGCTCCATTTTCCATTGACATAAATTCATTGCTGCTCAATTTTCAAATGGAACATGTAGAGCTGCAATCTAAAGTCTGATCTCTTCATTAAACAAGAAAAACTAAAACTAAAACTAAACTAATTAATACGATAAAATTAAAAAAAAGGTTTGTTACTTATTCTATTATCTGATGCAATTTCTGAGGGCTGCTCTGAAAGTAAGGCCCTCCAATGCTGGTGGTGTGGCAGTAGGAGTTGAACTTTCCCACCAGTATTCCATGGTGTGTTATTGCCGTGTGACAGACGGCAGCAGAGGGGTAGTCTGACACAAAGGGTCTGACGTGGAAGTGCAGATGAAGCAGAGGTGTGTCACTGAACTCCTCCACGTGGAAGAAATGTCACCCACTGGCATTCATCGAAGCACAGGGAGCATTGAAAGAGACCAAGCAGTGGATGTGAGCACTGTGAGGTGGGGGGCAGTGGCAACAGCAAGAGTAGGTCAGCTCCGCTGGTGCAGATTGTTACAGGTGCAGCATGGCGTGCAAACTCTTGTTCATTGCTGGTGAAAAGGCATAGCTCATGGTGGTGACAGCTTTGTAGCTGAGAACGTGAAGAGGCTTCAAGACAGATTACAGCTTTCCTGTGTGGAACTCTATTTTCCAAGTGAGTTGAAGCGGGATTTCTCTCCAAAAGTCTGGCAGCCTGTGTCTGGATGGCACGGATGCTGGCATTAAGGGGCTGCATGGCCCTGGGCAGCTGGGAGCAAGTCTGAGCCTTGCTGCCTCTGGGCGCATGCACTCACACAAACAAGTGTGCATGCGTGCAGGTGCACACACACACCCCCCCAACTGCCTCAGTGACAGAAGATATTGTCTTCCTGTCTTCCCTGTCTCTGTCTATACTGCTGGAGGCTGTCCTGAGGAGCCCTGTACCCTGAGGTCCCAGAGGAAGTCAGGATCAAGGAGGAGTTTGCCTCAGTTGACGAGGACTGGGTTAAGGAGCAATTAATCCGGACATCCATAAATGCATGGGTCCTGATGGGATGCACCCATGGGTGCCGAGGGAACTGGAGAATGTCATTGCTAAGCTGCTCTCCATTATCTTTGGTAAGTTGTGGGAAATAAGCGGGTTGCACGAGGACTGGAGGAAAGCAAATGTCACTCCAGTCTTCAGAAAGGGCAAGACGGAGGACCTGGGTGACTACAGACTGATCAGCCTCACCTCCATCCCTGGAAAGGTGATGGAAAAGCTTGTCCTTGGCACTGCCTCTAGGCATATCAAGGAGAAGAGGGTTATTAGGGGCAGTCACGTGGCTTCACCAAGGGGAAGTCATGCTTGACCAACCTGATAGCCTTTTAGGAAAACATAACCAGATGGATAGACGATGGTAAAGCAGTGGATGTGGCCTATCCTGATTTTAATAGAGCGTTTGGCACCGTGTTCCACAGCAGCCTTGCAGTTAAACTCAGGAAGGGTGGTCTGGACAATTGAGTAGTGAGGTGGACTGTGAACGAGCTGAAGGAAACAAGCCAGAGAGTTGTGCTCAGTGGGACAGAGCAAGTCTAGTTGGAGGCCTGTATCTAGTTCCTAGTACCCCTCCAGGGTCGCTACTAGGACCAGGACTATTCCGTATGTTCATCAAGGACTTGGATGAGGGAGTAGAGTGCACTGCTAGCAGGCTTGCTGATGACACAAAGGGATGAGGGAGCTGGGTCTCTTTAGCTCGGAGAAGAGGAAACAGAGGTGGCCTCGTTCACGTTTATATATAATATGCATTATACTATACTATAGTACTATAGTATATATACTATATACTATAATATGCAAAGGGTGTGCATCAGGAGGATGGAGCCAGGCTCTTTGCAGTGACACCCAATGACAGGACCAGGGGTAAAAGGCGCAAGCTGGAACACAGGAGGTTCCACAGAAATATGAGAAAAAACTTCTTCCTGGTAAGGGTAACAGAACACTGGAATGGGCTGCCCAGAGAGGTTGTGGGCTCTTCTCTGGAGACATTCAAAACCTGCCAGGACAGGATCCTATGTGACCTAATTTAGGTGTTCCTGCTAAGGCAGGGGGATTGGACTAGATGATGTTTCGAGGTTCCTTCCAAATCCCGACGTTCAGTGACTCTGTGATTCTGAAACAGGTATGGAGAAGGGACAGCAGCTATTAAAATGAAGACTTGGTTAAAAAAAATACTCTTTTCACATCATAGTTGGGATTTTGGTGTTTAATTATTCAAATAAATAATACAAATTTTTAACTCATCTTTTCTTCCCTCTTCCCTCTTCCCTCTTCTCTCTTCTCTCATTCCCTTCCCCTTCCCTCTCCTCTCCTCTCCTCCCCTCTCCTCCCCTTCTCTTCTCTCTCTTCCTCTTCCTCTTCCTCTTCCTCTTCTCTTTTCTCTCTTCTACCGCCCCCACCGTTGAAGACAAAACTCTCTTATTCTCCTCCATGTCTCACTAGAAAAAGGAGAGTCTCAAGTTGTGACTGAGTCATTTTTGCCTCCAATGGACTTTAGAGGAAAAAAGAAAAGCTGCTTCCTCCCCGGCTCCCTCTGGCAGAGGCAAACTACAAGTGTGACCAGAGCAAGAGCAAAGGCAGGAGTACCAATACCTGTCTGTGGCCTTAGGCAGCCGGGAGAAGTTGTCAATCATGACCTCTTGGTGACAGCGGGTGAGGATGACCACCGCCTGGCACAGGAAGGGCATGAACGTGCTCTGCTGCGCGGATGATGTGCAGCTGCGCAGAATGTAGAGGATCAGCAGCGCCTGAAAGAAGAAAGGAAGAAAGAACAACTTGCTGCATCCTTGACTCTGCAGTGAGTAACCACGGACATTCAGCACATGAGCAGTGCCTGCTCCCTTGACATGCTGCCAAGGCCTGAGCCTAAATTTCATGCCAGCCACCCTGTCCAAGCCCTGGCTCTGCGCTCAGGCTGTGCTTCTTTAGCACAAGAGGCAAACGGCACAAGGCGTAGTGCAGCAGCCAGAAGTCCAAGACAAGTGGAAGAAAGTCTCTTACGTCCCGACAGATGTCCTTCCCGCACATCTGCAGAAAGGTGATCATCCACTTCCCAGCTGCACGCACACGCGTTCCCCTGGCTTTCCGGAAGGTGTCCTTGATGGCCGTCATGAAGTCGATGGTTTGTTCCAGGGGGAAGTTGCTGCACACCACCTGCAGAGAAAAGAGAAGCAGGAGAGATCTCATCACTGCTCTGCGGCAGCTCTTCAGAACAGAAAGCAGTCTTGAGGGCGTTCTTAGCTCAGCGGTTTGCTGGTCAGTCAGGTAGCAATTGCAGTGCTCCTGCTGTCCATACCCTTCCATTCATACGTATGGGGGTTGAGCGTTCTCTCAGCTTCTCCATCCATGCCGTTTGCTTACATGCAAAGCCTACCTCCCAGCAAGCCACAGTCGCACATGCACATGCACACACACACAGACACACCATGGAATCAGCTCCTCGCTCTGGGCGCCTGAAGGCCAGACATAGCTCAGCGCCTCCTGCTACTTGCTGAGAAAAGTGGTCTCAGGGTGACAGCTCTTTCTGGAAGTGGTGGGACAGGCTGGAGGGAGCAGAGGGATGTGCAGAAGCCTACGCACTGAGATCCTACCACTCTTTTTTGGGTCCACTTACCCTTGCGATTTTGGATGAGGTCCGGAGCTGAGAGATGGTGCTGCAGTCATTCAGCCCCTCACACTGGCTCCCAATGTCTCCCATCTCAATGACTCCATAGGTCACCTTGGCTGCAAAGAGCGTGGGAGAAAATGGAAGTCATGCTTCTGAAAACAGAACCTCTTTCCACGGGGGATAGACTGAGGACAGGGTGGGGACAAGAAGAGAACTGTGCATGGTGCCTCTCCCTCCTGTAAACAGGGCCCGGCCTGTGGGGCTCTGGTAGCGCTGCGGAGGAGAGCACAGGGCTGCTGCATCCCGCTCTACTCACCTCGGATTCGGAGAAGGGAGCTCAGGCAGGTGGCGGCCAACTGGCGGGATGCGGGCATGGGGTCACACGTCAGCGGAGCCAGCAATCCCACCAAGGAGCCAAAGTGCTTGCAGGCATCTCCTCTCTGCAGGGATGAGAGGCAGGAACAAAGCTGTAGGCAGCCCCAGCTCTCCCTAGCTTCTCCTGCCCGTGCCTTCCCCACGCATGGGTGACGCAGCATGCACAGCTGGGCGGAGCTTGCCTTCCAGCTCAGGAACACCGGGGAGGGAGCAGGGGGCATGCGAGGGGGCTCTTTACTCACTTGAAGCTCTTCACAAGCAGCCAGCAGCTGGGAGCAGGTCTGCAGGGCCCTCTTGCGCTCCCACATGTTGTCTGATGTCAGTGATCTCTGCAGCACCTGGGGCAGAGCATCCGTCTCACTACGGACATCTTTTCTTTCCCTTCCTGCCACCCTTCTCCCTGTCCCTCCTTTCCTGACACTTTCCCTCAGGGCTTGCCCTGTGGCTCCACATGGCCTCACTGAGCAGCGGCACTGCTGCCTGCTCTCTCTGCAGACGCTCCTGCCTCCTAATCCAGGAGCCTTTCCTCAGCTGCGGCCTGCCAGGGGCTGGCTCCTGCCTTTTCTCGTGCAGGGCCCATTTCTCTGCCCATTTCTGAGCTCGCAGTGAGCTGGCACGTCTGCAGGAGATTTCTCTCCCTCTCATCGTCCTCTCAGTCCCCAGATCTCCGTCCCTGCTACCAAAAGGCACCATGCTTTCTCCCTTTCCCCGCAAGTACTCACATGGACTATGTTCTGGAAGAAGCTGAGGGTGGGCTCTGTCTTGAGTAGGACCACCATGAGCTGGCCAAGAGCTTTCAGTGATGTTTGCTGAAGCTGAAAGTAGAAGAGGGGATTGAGGTGTGTCATCATGGCTGGTGTCAGAGCACAGGTCGTGTGTGCTGAGAAAGGGCTCCGAGTGAGAGGTGGCTGGGAAAATTGCGGCAGGTTACCTGCAGGTACTGTGCTGCTTGCCGTGACTTCTTGATCTTCAGCATCATCCTCGCTGAAGGGTGCGTCACAATATTCCTGCAGCACAGAGTCAGCATTTCACTCATGTCCTTGCTTCCTACAGAAGGCTTCAGCTTGCTGACAGGAGAAAAGGAAGAGAAAGCAGAAAGAGTCTTTACTAGTGCTCTCCAGAGTGGTTCAGACAACATCTGAGATTCTCCTAATCAAAAGCTGCAAAGCCAACACCCCCGGTCTGTGCTGCTGAGCGCTGTATTCAGTTCCATCAGCACTCGCCTCCTCCCTGGCAGCAGTGAACAACCTCCCTCTCCGAAGGGAAGGAGACCCCAGGTGTCCCTTCTCTTTGCTGCCAGGGGACAGGAGCACCAGGGCCTTTCTCCCCGCCCAGAACCTCAGCTTAGCTGGGCACAACAGCCCAGCCTTCTCTCCTGTAGATGTGGCTCCTCACCCCCTACCCCCTCCAGGCCTTCAGAAGCTATCCTAAAGGGGGACCACCATCCTGCCTGGCAACCCCAGAGGCTCCAATCCTTACCTCAGCTGCTCCAGGGCCAGAACCACCTTGAGGGGCACTGGGGATACACGGGTGCCCAAGTAATACTTCTTCAGCAAGTCCTGCAAGTACCAGAGAAACATTGTCAAAGTGGGTAAGGGGCATGCGAGAGCTCTTCTGCCCGGCCCAGAGACAGACACAGCTGCCACACACCGGCCCCATCACTCCCACATTTCCCACCGAGGCACTGTAGGATGCAGCAGCTCCACAGCTGGTGGACCTAGCCCACTGCCCAGCACCCAGGGTCCCCGCCGGCTGGAGACGTGTGGCTGAGGGAGACCTGCATGGTTCCAGGGATGGGAGCCTCGTGGCACGGCCCGGAACTCCTCTGCAGAGAGCCCTGTCTCTAGGCACTCACCATCAGGATCTCCAGCAGCTTGCCCTTCAAGGAGGGGTTAAAGAAGGCGGAGCCACCCACAGCATGGACGGCAGAGCTGAAGTCAGTGATGCTCTGCACCAGCGCAAGCTTGTTCTGCAAGTCCTGGGGCCCAAGAGAGAAGAACATTCTTTGAACTGTGGGAAGGGCCAGTGGCTGCAAGGGGGACACGTGGGGGCAACGCTAAGGGAAGGGCTTGGATCTTCATCTGGGCACAAACCGTTCTGTGAGGGACCTTTGGAAAGAGAAGGCCCATTGAAATGGACATCCCCCCACGTGGAGGGGCTGCAGCTGGGCGCTCTGACACCCTGGCACGCTGTGAACTCTCACCTGGCAGCTGCAGCTGTACAGCAGCAGGATGTTGCCCACAATGTCTCCCTCCAGGCGGGCGAGCAGCTGCTCCTTGGAGGCTCGCAGTGCCAAGCTGCCATGGGCGAGGATGAGAGCGCTGCGTGTAGCCTGAGCTCTCGCGCTGTCCAGCTCCGTCTGTGAGGGGAGAAATGCCTTGAGACACTCGCTCAGCAGCCCCCAGTGCCCTGCGGTGCACCTGGGCTCCCAGGGCAGGAGCTGCTGTGAAAATAAGGCGGAAGAATGCCAAGATGGGAACCCGTAGCACTTTACCTTCTTGCGCCTGGAAATCCTCCCATTGCGGCCTTTGCACAGCCTGGACGCAAACACGGTGAGTGTGTCCAGGACTGCGTGGAAGTTGCTGTCAGCAGCAAGGCTGACAAGAGAGATCATTCCCTGCACAAAAGAACGAGGGACAGTTGGCGCAGGCCTGAACCCATCGGCGCGGCCAGCCACAGTGGCCGGGCCGGTCCTCACTTGAGGGAAGCAGCAGCGGGGAGGAGATGGAAAGGCCTGGAGCAGGGCCAGGAGAAGCCCTCTGCCCCAGGGACAGAGCGGGGATGCTGGCAGAATGTGGGAGGAGAGCTCACCTGGGCCTCAGATGGCTCCTCTGCATTTGCCCCCTCCAGGTGCTGCAGCAGCTTCTCCTGGACATGGAGGACTTCCTTACAAGCTCCCAGAACGGTCCCCAGAGCCTTGTACAGGAAGGTCTGCGTGGGAAGGGAAGGAATAAGCTGGGATGTGGCAGCAGCCTGACCTGCTGGCAGAGGGCCAGGGGGGAAGGACCCACGCTCCCTGGGAGTCGCTGAGAGCAGCTGCAGGGCCGAGCTGTAGCCAGCCCCCAAGCAGTTTGCAGGCAAAGGCCCGCTGGGGGGCACGGGCTGGGGAAGCAGCGTGAGCAGCCCGTGTGGGCAGGGCAACAGCCTCAGCCCCAGCCCCAGTTGGGCACCTGCAGCTGCACCGCTGGGGAGAGCCGGGGCAGACCTACCTTTTCTCCAGAGCTGCTGGCAGAGTTGCTCAGCTGCCGGCTCAGCTCGCAGCTCAGGGCCATGGTCCAGGCCTCGTCCTCCATGATGTCCAGTGATGCCCTCAGGAACTGTTGGAGAACAGGAAAAGCCAATGATCCCTCTCCCTTTACCTCTTCCCAAATTCCCAAGTCGCTGCAGCCTTCTGGGGATCAGCTCCCCCCAGCATTCCCTCCATTAAAGCCGCCTGCCACTCTTTTCCTAGGACCCCCCTTGGGCTTGGGACAAAGAGGAAGAGGCAGCGCCACAAAGACGTGCAGCCACACCACAGCAGCTTTTGAGAGGCTGTATGGGAGCTGGTGGCTTGTATGGGAGCGGGTCTCCTTGAGGCAGGCAAGCACTTCTCTGCACCATGCCTTCCTGCAGTGCTGTACCTGTAGCAGACGGTGCTCCCACTCTGCAGAGTCTGTGAAGCTCTCATCTTTCCCTGCACAGCAACAAGAAGCAAAAAACCTTTGCTTGGGATCAAGCCACAGAAAAAGAGCTGCTGCAAACCCGGCTTGGCCTGGGCACTCGGCACTGCCAAGCCGGGACCTGCACCCCCTCCACAATGACCTGTCCCTCCCCACAGACACTGTCCCAACAGGAGCACAGAACTGATGGCTCCAAGAGGGCTGTCTCAGGGGACTTGAAGAGCCCACCCGTGCCCTGGAATGGGCAGATCCCCGGGGGGAAAGGTCTGCCAACATCAGTGCTGTCTCCCTCGAATGGGAACAGCAGCAGAGCAAGCGCCGGGGCACAGACAACACTTCCCCTCTGCCACGCTGCAGAGCTGCATTTTCACTCCCCTCCTTCCATGCCTCCGTCCCTCCCGCCCCACCAGCACTTTACCTTCGAGGCACTGCAGCAGCAGAGGGATCTCAGCAGCCCACACAGGCTCCACAGCTCTGTGGATCTTGCTGTGGAGGTTTTGCATGAGAAGCAAGGCAGCGGCTTGGAGTTCGCTGCCTGCAACAGGGCTCCCTGCCACCACCTGAGCAAGAGCGAGGAGAAACTGGGTCACTTGTGCAGCAAGAGAAGTGGCTTCCTCCAGGAGGGAGGCAGCCTGGCTCTCCCTGGAGGGCAAGGAGCAGCCAGCAGCTTTGCCCCTGGTGCTGCAAGCCTGGGTAGAGAACAGCATCCCCAGGGCTGAGGCGGGCGCTGGCACGCTCGCCCATGCTGCTTCCTCCTTGGGGATCGTGGCACCGGCCTCTGGAGCATGTACTCACCAGCAGACGTGCCAGCAGTATCTGGGGAGTCAGCAGTGGGCCTGCAGGGAGAAAGAAGTGCTGAGTGAGATGCAGACACGCCATGCCCTGCCGTACGCACCTCTGCTGTCCCTTCTGGGTGCCAACGTGGGTCAACAGAGCTCACAGGGGGAGTTTCTGCTCCTACCTTGAAACATGGAGCTGAGGAAGTGGGGATCCAGTTCTCCCATGTCCCGCACCGTCAGCTCCCCTCTCTCAGCCAGGGCTTGGATGCAGCGGGAGACCGGGATCAGCATGCCGGTGTACTGGGCTGGCACCACGTACAGCAGCAGCCTTGGCCACAGGAGCTGTAGGGAACGAGGCAGTTGAGCATGTCAGCATTCCTGCCTCCGCTCAGAGATGAAGAGGATTCTGTGAGTTTCCCTGAGTCTTGTGTGCGTCAGAGCACGTTGGAGGAGAGACGTGGGGTGTTGGAAGAGGACAAGGAGCACGTGGTGCGAAGGCACGGAGTGGCAGCAGGGCAGAGTGTGACTTACTTTGGTCATCCCTCTCGCGGAGACATCCAGTGACCCCAGGATGTCCATGCACAACGCTTGGAGTGCTCCTTCTTCCTGGGCTTCCTGGGCAGAAAGGTCTCCGGCTGCCTGCACAACAGTGGTGTTGAAATGCCGATTACTCTCAGTTCTCAGGGGCCTCTCATGAGGCTCAGTGCTTCTGTGCCAGCCTCTGAGCAGCACGGGTCTTCCAAAGGAAGATGCTGCCCACTGTCCTTACCCTTCTTCCTGTGGTGCGGCTGAACTCACTGAAGATGTGCCCCACCACATCCCAGGCTGAGCAGCTCCAGGCGTTAGCGCTGAGCACATCCTTGATGAAGTGCAGCACGGCCCTCCTCACCTGCCAGGAGTCAATTGTGGATTTGATTTTCCTGCTCAGAAGGCAAAGGGAAGCCACCTGCTCATTGGGGCTGCCCTTTGGGCATGAGCAGAGACAACAGAGCAGAGGAGAAGCCTTGGCTCCTGAGGTGGAGGCCAGGCCTCAGCACCAGGCTGTGCGCTTTCCATGCACAGCACAGGGACCTGACCACTCCACGCTGCCTGCTCTCTAGCCACAGGAGCCATCGCAACCACGTTGTCAATGCTCCAGCACCTCCCAGATCACCCAAGCCCCGCCCTTGTTGGCATCAGCATCTCCACCCCAGCAGTGCTTTCCTTTCCCACGTCAGCTCACCTGGGTACTGGGGTCACTGCACAGACACTGCACAGCCTCCACAACCTGGGACAGCTTCTCTGTCACGACAGGCTCTACAAGAGATGCACAGAAGCATGCATGGAGGCACAAGCCATATGACAAAAGGGATCCCTGGAAGTCCAACCCACGGTACTGACCATCAGAGCGAGCCAGAGCGCCAAACAGACCCAGGGCTGCCACACAACTGGCCTTCCTCTGACTGCCCAGCTGCAACTGCAGAAACAGGACCGTTTCCTCTGGGCAGATTCGTGCTGCAGGGAGGAAATGCCACACTGTTATCAAGAAACTCGCGCTCATTCCTGAGGCTTGCGAGAGAGGTTTTGGTCAGGGCACTGCCAAGCATCGTCATATCTCCTCTGCTTACCCTGCAGCAGGATGCAGTGGGTCAGCTCTGCTCTGTCAGCCTCGCTGTGCTGTTTGGTGTCGTCAGAGAGCTGTGGGAACAAGGTCCGTTTGAGAAAATTGCATCAGCACTGAGTATGGGAAAGAAACTGAGCTACCAGCTCTCGTCTCCCTTGGCACTCTTGGGAAGAGGAGGTGCAGACAAAACACAGCCTGCTCCGGGGCCACATGCATGGCTCTGCAGCAGCCACAGGCATGCAGGAGCTAAGGCTGAGCAGCCATCATCGGCTCGGAGCTCCACAGTCCTCCTGAGACTTAGTCAAGAGGGAAACTGCTGTGGGCGCAAGGGCAGGCTCCCCTTACCTGGTAGAACACGGCACTGGTGATGGCCAGAAACTTGTCCTCTGGGATGATGGACTGAACTCCCGCTAAGGCCTCCAGGAAGATATTGAGGCTCTGCAAGAGACCGGGAGAGGAAGAAAGTGCTGAAGCCACATCTAGCCACTTGGGAGAGGAGAAACTGATTCCCAGTGGTTTTTCTGTTGGGAGAAGCTCCCGCACAGCTATTCTGTTTTGTCCCCTCCTCCCGGCAGCATGAAGGAAGTCTCTCTGCTCTCAACCGAGCCCTGTTTGGGCATCGTTTGCAGGCATTTCCCACCCAGCAGCCCTCTTCTTCCCCATCAGATACAACTGGATGCGGTCCCCTGGCTGTCAGCACACAGCTCCTCAGGCACACAGAGTCCCATGGTGGTGGTGATGGTAAAGCCTTCCATCCCCAGGATGGGCCCTGGTGACTCCTGGCTTCCTTCTGGCTCCTGTCTGGGTTATTCCTTCCTTCACTGAAGAACTCAGGAAGCTTCAGACCTCCCTTGGACATTTATTCCTTCTTCCTCCAAGGGCTCCCAGCCTTGTCCCTGCATCCCGTTGACCCCTCGCGGCACTTGCATGGGCTCCACACTGATCCCTGCACAACATCTCACCTTGGTCACCGTGCAGGTGTCTTGGGCCTCCTGATACTGGTGCACGAGCCAGAGGACCTGCTCCCAGACGTGCTTTTGCTGCTGCTCCTCTTGCAGGAGGACGGTCAACATGGCAGTCACAGCCCCAAGGACAGCCCGTTTGTCCTGGAGAGGGATGGCAGAGGCCCAGCATCAAAGACTGAAGGTTTGCCCTTCCTACAGAGAGGCCTTTCTCTTTCCCTTTCCCTTCCCCATTCCCCCGTGCCCAGCAGGAGATGGGCTTGCTCTCCCTGGGCAGGCAGGTTTTCCCCACACCCTCATCCCCGGCTCTCCCTGCCACAGTGCTGTGGCATGCGGCTGTTCCCTGGTAGAGAGATCCAGCCCTGAGAACAAATCCAGTTCAGAGCACTTTGCAGAGCCAGCCCTCTCCCTCTCATCACCCCTCTGCTCTCAGCCTGCTGGGCACAGACAGAGCTGCCGACATTGATGTCCCCATCACCATCCCAGGCTGGGAATGCAGCCGTGCTCACCTCTTCCTCCTTGCAGTCCTGCCAGTTGCTCAGCACAGAGCAGAAGAGCTGGTAAAGATTCTGATAGATCTGCTCTTTCTCTGCGGCAGGCCAAGGGCATTGCTTTCTGGAGTGCAAGTGAACCTTGACTCCTTCCAACCATTGTTTCACAACTGAAAATAAAACAAAACAAAACAAAAAAATGAATAATCAATTAAAAAAAAAAAAAAAAAAAAGAGAGAGAGAGAAAGAGAGAAAGAAAAGGGAGCCTGTGAGAGTCTGCAGCAGGGCAAGGTGCAAGGGCTGTCCCAAGCCTCCCTGCTTTGGGGCCGGCACTCACCAGCACAAGCAATGCGCAGGGTCTGGCCGCTCCTCACATGGCCCACCACACTGCACAGGCCGGCCAGCGTCAGCCACACAAAGGAGATGCACTGTGGAGCTGCAGAGAGGAAGGAGAGGGGCACGGTCAGAGACCCAGCAGTGAGAGAGGAGGGGCTGCGGCCCTGCATCCCCCAGCTCTACGCAGATCACGAGCAAGGGGTGAGACCCCTTTGCCCGGTTGTCAGGAGGCTGAGGGCACTCTACCATAGATGCTGAAGAGTTTGCTCAGGGTGACGAGCACAAACTCCTTGCACATCTCCCCTGTGGCCTTCAGGTGGCCCTGGAGCTCGGCCATCACCAAGGAGAAGTGAGTCCGGGCCAGAGCCACCAGGACATTGCTGGCAGCCATCCTCACGCTGTCCGTCACGCCCTGAAAAAGAGTCACTGGTGACTCATGGCACAGGAGGCTGCCCAAGGCCTTCCCTTGCAAGGGCCAAGCCAGCGCCGTCTGCCAGCAGAACACCAGCACGGGCAGGCAGCTCCCTTTGCCTTCGGGAGTGACCCCTCACCTGGGCTGCTGTCAGGTCCTGGGACACCTCAGCCAGCAGCCGGTTCACCACTCCGCACGGCGGGCGGCTGTCCTCTTCCCCCAGGACGTGCTCCAGCTCGCAGTACGCCTGCTCTCGGTCACCCTGGGGACAGGGATAGGTCACGTTTTGCTTTGCCCTTGTTCCCGGGGAGCCGCCCGCTGCCGCCCATCGCTATGCCGATGTGCTGCCGGGGCCTGGCACCCACGGGACCAGAACCAGGGCAAGGACCGATGGTTGGACGTCCCCAGCTCACCTCCTGGTCTTGCAGGCGCT
Source organism: Tetrao urogallus (assembly GCF_951394365.1). NCBI lineage: Eukaryota > Metazoa > Chordata > Aves > Galliformes > Phasianidae > Tetrao > Tetrao urogallus. The sequence continues at coordinate 79,913,467 of NC_136813.1, read as the reverse complement.
GCAGCAATAAAGTCACGGCACAGATGGGGACAGGGCTTTCCACCCTGCCTCTCTCCCTGCGACGTATACAACTGGGCATGCAGCCCACACAGGCAAAGAGACCTGGAAGGAAAGAGCAGAGCAGCGGTCGCTGGTGTTGCTTGGAGCCAGGGCCGAGCATGCAGCCAGCTCTGGGAGGAACGCTCCTCCAGCCCCACAGCGCGGGGTGGGCTGCGCTGGCACATGCGTGGTTGGTGGGGAGAGGGGAGAGAGCCTTCCCCTTGCTGGGGTACTGGGGAAACCACTGTGGGCGGCTGCACTCTGCAGAGCAAGGACAGTGCTGCTGGCACGTCCTAAACAGGCATTGGAGGCACACACGTGCTCGGGCAGCACCACGGTGTCCAGAGAGGTGGAGGGACCTCACCTCGAAGGGCTCTCAGCCGCTCCATCACAGCAGGATGCCTCCAGACAGACACAACGCTCTCTCTGGGTTCACTTCCTGCGCGTCCCACAAGCGGACTGAGCCACCGCTCCCACCGCTGCCACAGGGGTGAAAGCCACAACTGTGACATCACAGCAAGGAGCGTCACCTCACAGAGCATGACACGCCCTGGGCTGGGGACCTGTTTTCAAATGGAACAAGTAGAGCTGCAATCTAAAGTCTGATCTCTTCATTAAACAAGAAAAACTAAAACTAAAACTAACCTAATTAATACGATAAAACTAAAAAAAAGGTTTGTTACTTATTCTATTATCTGATGCAATTTCTGAGGGCTGCTCTGAAAGTAAGGCCCTCCAATGCTGGTGGTGTGGCAGTAGGAGTTGAACTTTCCCACCAGTATTCCATGGTGTGTTATTGCCGTGTGACAGACGGCAGCAGAGGGGTAGTCTGACACAAAGGGTCTGACGTGGAAGTGCAGATGAAGCAGAGGTGTGTCACTGAACTCCTCCACGTGGAAGAAATGTCACCCACTGGCATTCATCGAAGCACAGGGAGCATTGAAAGAGACCAAGCAGTGGATGTGAGCACTGTGAGGTGGGGGGCAGTGGCAACAGCAAGAGTAGGTCAGCTCCGCTGGTGCAGATTGTTACAGGTGCAGCATGGCGTGCAAACTCTTGTTCATTGCTGGTGAAAAGGCATAGCTCATGGTGGTGACAGCTTTGTAGCTGAGAACGTGAAGAGGCTTCAAGACAGATTACAGCTTTCCTGTGTGGAACTCTATTTTCCAAGTGAGTTGAAGCGGGATTTCTCTCCAAAAGTCTGGCAGCCTGTGTCTGGATGGCACGGATGCTGGCATTAAGGGGCTGCATGGCCCTGGGCAGCTGGGAGCAAGTCTGAGCCTTGCTGCCTCTGGGCGCATGCACTCACACAAACAAGTGTGCATGCGTGCAGGTGCACACACACACCCCCCCAACTGCCTCAGTGACAGAAGATATTGTCTTCCTGTCTTCCCTGTCTCTGTCTATACTGCTGGAGGCTGTCCTGAGGAGCCCTGTACCCTGAGGTCCCAGAGGAAGTCAGGATCAAGGAGGAGTTTGCCTCAGTTGACGAGGACTGGGTTAAGGAGCAATTAATCCGGACATCCATAAATGCATGGGTCCTGATGGGATGCACCCATGGGTGCCGAGGGAACTGGAGAATGTCATTGCTAAGCTGCTCTCCATTATCTTTGGTAAGTTGTGGGAAATAAGCGGGTTGCACGAGGACTGGAGGAAAGCAAATGTCACTCCAGTCTTCAGAAAGGGCAAGACGGAGGACCCGGGTGACTACAGACTGATCAGCCTCACCTCCATCCCTGGAAAGGTGATGGAAAAGCTTGTCCTTGGCACTGCCTCTAGGCATATCAAGGAGAAGAGGGTTATTAGGGGCAGTCACGTGGCTTCACCAAGGGGAAGTCATGCTTGACCAACCTGATAGCCTTTTAGGAAAACATAACCAGATGGATAGACGATGGTAAAGCAGTGGATGTGGCCTATCCTGATTTTAATAGAGCGTTTGGCACCGTGTTCCACAGCAGCCTTGCAGTTAAACTCAGGAAGGGTGGTCTGGACAATTGAGTAGTGAGGTGGACTGTGAACGAGCTGAAGGAAACAAGCCAGAGAGTTGTGCTCAGTGGGACAGAGCAAGTCTAGTTGGAGGCCTGTATCTAGTTCCTAGTACCCCTCCAGGGTCGCTACTAGGACCAGGACTATTCCGTATGTTCATCAAGGACTTGGATGAGGGAGTAGAGTGCACTGCTAGCAGGCTTGCTGATGACACAAAGGGATGAGGGAGCTGGGTCTCTTTAGCTCGGAGAAGAGGAAACAGAGGTGGCCTCGTTCACGTTTATATATAATATGCATTATACTATACTATAGTACTATAGTATATATACTATATACTATAATATGCAAAGGGTGTGCATCAGGAGGATGGAGCCAGGCTCTTTGCAGTGACACCCAATGACAGGACCAGGGGTAAAAGGCGCAAGCTGGAACACAGGAGGTTCCACAGAAATATGAGAAAAAACTTCTTCCTGGTAAGGGTAACAGAACACTGGAATGGGCTGCCCAGAGAGGTTGTGGGCTCTTCTCTGGAGACATTCAAAACCTGCCAGGACAGGATCCTATGTGACCTAATTTAGGTGTTCCTGCTAAGGCAGGGGGATTGGACTAGATGATGTTTCGAGGTTCCTTCCAAATCCCGACGTTCAGTGACTCTGTGATTCTGAAACAGGTATGGAGAAGGGACAGCAGCTATTAAAATGAAGACTTGGTTAAAAAAAATACTCTTTTCACATCATAGTTGGGATTTTGGTGTTTAATTATTCAAATAAATAATACAAATTTTTAACTCATCTTTTCTTCCCTCTTCCCTCTTCCCTCTTCTCTCTTCTCTCATTCCCTTCCCCTTCCCTCTCCTCTCCTCTCCTCCCCTCTCCTCCCCTTCTCTTCTCTCTCTTCCTCTTCCTCTTCCTCTTCCTCTTTCTCTTCTCTTTTCTCTCTTCTACCGCCCCCACCGTTGAAGACAAAACTCTCTTATTCTCCTCCATGTCTCACTAGAAAAAGGAGAGTCTCAAGTTGTGACTGAGTCATTTTTGCCTCCAATGGACTTTAGAGGAAAAAAGAAAAGCTGCTTCCTCCCCGGCTCCCTCTGGCAGAGGCAAACTACAAGTGTGACCAGAGCAAGAGCAAAGGCAGGAGTACCAATACCTGTCTGTGGCCTTAGGCAGCCGGGAGAAGTTGTCAATCATGACCTCTTGGTGACAGCGGGTGAGGATGACCACCGCCTGGCACAGGAAGGGCATGAACGTGCTCTGCTGCGCGGATGATGTGCAGCTGCGCAGAATGTAGAGGATCAGCAGCGCCTGAAAGAAGAAAGGAAGAAAGAACAACTTGCTGCATCCTTGACTCTGCAGTGAGTAACCACGGACATTCAGCACATGAGCAGTGCCTGCTCCCTTGACATGCTGCCAAGGCCTGAGCCTAAATTTCATGCCAGCCACCCTGTCCAAGCCCTGGCTCTGCGCTCAGGCTGTGCTTCTTTAGCACAAGAGGCAAACGGCACAAGGCGTAGTGCAGCAGCCAGAAGTCCAAGACAAGTGGAAGAAAGTCTCTTACGTCCCGACAGATGTCCTTCCCGCACATCTGCAGAAAGGTGATCATCCACTTCCCAGCTGCACGCACACGCGTTCCCCTGGCTTTCCGGAAGGTGTCCTTGATGGCCGTCATGAAGTCGATGGTTTGTTCCAGGGGGAAGTTGCTGCACACCACCTGCAGAGAAAAGAGAAGCAGGAGAGATCTCATCACTGCTCTGCGGCAGCTCTTCAGAACAGAAAGCAGTCTTGAGGGCGTTCTTAGCTCAGCGGTTTGCTGGTCAGTCAGGTAGCAATTGCAGTGCTCCTGCTGTCCATACCCTTCCATTCATACGTATGGGGGTTGAGCGTTCTCTCAGCTTCTCCATCCATGCCGTTTGCTTACATGCAAAGCCTACCTCCCAGCAAGCCACAGTCGCACATGCACATGCACACACACACAGACACACCATGGAATCAGCTCCTCGCTCTGGGCGCCTGAAGGCCAGACATAGCTCAGCGCCTCCTGCTACTTGCTGAGAAAAGTGGTCTCAGGGTGACAGCTCTTTCTGGAAGTGGTGGGACAGGCTGGAGGGAGCAGAGGGATGTGCAGAAGCCTACGCACTGAGATCCTACCACTCTTTTTTGGGTCCACTTACCCTTGCGATTTTGGATGAGGTCCGGAGCTGAGAGATGGTGCTGCAGTCATTCAGCCCCTCACACTGGCTCCCAATGTCTCCCATCTCAATGACTCCATAGGTCACCTTGGCTGCAAAGAGCGTGGGAGAAAATGGAAGTCATGCTTCTGAAAACAGAACCTCTTTCCACGGGGGATAGACTGAGGACAGGGTGGGGACAAGAAGAGAACTGTGCATGGTGCCTCTCCCTCCTGTAAACAGGGCCCGGCCTGTGGGGCTCTGGTAGCGCTGCGGAGGAGAGCACAGGGCTGCTGCATCCCGCTCTACTCACCTCGGATTCGGAGAAGGGAGCTCAGGCAGGTGGCGGCCAACTGGCGGGATGCGGGCATGGGGTCACACGTCAGCGGAGCCAGCAATCCCACCAAGGAGCCAAAGTGCTTGCAGGCATCTCCTCTCTGCAGGGATGAGAGGCAGGAACAAAGCTGTAGGCAGCCCCAGCTCTCCCTAGCTTCTCCTGCCCGTGCCTTCCCCACGCATGGGTGACGCAGCATGCACAGCTGGGCGGAGCTTGCCTTCCAGCTCAGGAACACCGGGGAGGGAGCAGGGGGCATGCGAGGGGGCTCTTTACTCACTTGAAGCTCTTCACAAGCAGCCAGCAGCTGGGAGCAGGTCTGCAGGGCCCTCTTGCGCTCCCACATGTTGTCTGATGTCAGTGATCTCTGCAGCACCTGGGGCAGAGCATCCGTCTCACTACGGACATCTTTTCTTTCCCTTCCTGCCACCCTTCTCCCTGTCCCTCCTTTCCTGACACTTTCCCTCAGGGCTTGCCCTGTGGCTCCACATGGCCTCACTGAGCAGCGGCACTGCTGCCTGCTCTCTCTGCAGACGCTCCTGCCTCCTAATCCAGGAGCCTTTCCTCAGCTGCGGCCTGCCAGGGGCTGGCTCCTGCCTTTTCTCGTGCAGGGCCCATTTCTCTGCCCATTTCTGAGCTCGCAGTGAGCTGGCACGTCTGCAGGAGATTTCTCTCCCTCTCATCGTCCTCTCAGTCCCCAGATCTCCGTCCCTGCTACCAAAAGGCACCATGCTTTCTCCCTTTCCCCGCAAGTACTCACATGGACTATGTTCTGGAAGAAGCTGAGGGTGGGCTCTGTCTTGAGTAGGACCACCATGAGCTGGCCAAGAGCTTTCAGTGATGTTTGCTGAAGCTGAAAGTAGAAGAGGGGATTGAGGTGTGTCATCATGGCTGGTGTCAGAGCACAGGTCGTGTGTGCTGAGAAAGGGCTCCGAGTGAGAGGTGGCTGGGAAAATTGCGGCAGGTTACCTGCAGGTACTGTGCTGCTTGCCGTGACTTCTTGATCTTCAGCATCATCCTCGCTGAAGGGTGCGTCACAATATTCCTGCAGCACAGAGTCAGCATTTCACTCATGTCCTTGCTTCCTACAGAAGGCTTCAGCTTGCTGACAGGAGAAAAGGAAGAGAAAGCAGAAAGAGTCTTTACTAGTGCTCTCCAGAGTGGTTCAGACAACATCTGAGATTCTCCTAATCAAAAGCTGCAAAGCCAACACCCCCGGTCTGTGCTGCTGAGCGCTGTATTCAGTTCCATCAGCACTCGCCTCCTCCCTGGCAGCAGTGAACAACCTCCCTCTCCGAAGGGAAGGAGACCCCAGGTGTCCCTTCTCTTTGCTGCCAGGGGACAGGAGCACCAGGGCCTTTCTCCCCGCCCAGAACCTCAGCTTAGCTGGGCACAACAGCCCAGCCTTCTCTCCTGTAGATGTGGCTCCTCACCCCCTACCCCCTCCAGGCCTTCAGAAGCTATCCTAAAGGGGGACCACCATCCTGCCTGGCAACCCCAGAGGCTCCAATCCTTACCTCAGCTGCTCCAGGGCCAGAACCACCTTGAGGGGCACTGGGGATACACGGGTGCCCAAGTAATACTTCTTCAGCAAGTCCTGCAAGTACCAGAGAAACATTGTCAAAGTGGGTAAGGGGCATGCGAGAGCTCTTCTGCCCGGCCCAGAGACAGACACAGCTGCCACACACCGGCCCCATCACTCCCACATTTCCCACCGAGGCACTGTAGGATGCAGCAGCTCCACAGCTGGTGGACCTAGCCCACTGCCCAGCACCCAGGGTCCCCGCCGGCTGGAGACGTGTGGCTGAGGGAGACCTGCATGGTTCCAGGGATGGGAGCCTCGTGGCACGGCCCGGAACTCCTCTGCAGAGAGCCCTGTCTCTAGGCACTCACCATCAGGATCTCCAGCAGCTTGCCCTTCAAGGAGGGGTTAAAGAAGGCGGAGCCACCCACAGCATGGACGGCAGAGCTGAAGTCAGTGATGCTCTGCACCAGCGCAAGCTTGTTCTGCAAGTCCTGGGGCCCAAGAGAGAAGAACATTCTTTGAACTGTGGGAAGGGCCAGTGGCTGCAAGGGGGACACGTGGGGGCAACGCTAAGGGAAGGGCTTGGATCTTCATCTGGGCACAAACCGTTCTGTGAGGGACCTTTGGAAAGAGAAGGCCCATTGAAATGGACATCCCCCCACGTGGAGGGGCTGCAGCTGGGCGCTCTGACACCCTGGCACGCTGTGAACTCTCACCTGGCAGCTGCAGCTGTACAGCAGCAGGATGTTGCCCACAATGTCTCCCTCCAGGCGGGCGAGCAGCTGCTCCTTGGAGGCTCGCAGTGCCAAGCTGCCATGGGCGAGGATGAGAGCGCTGCGTGTAGCCTGAGCTCTCGCGCTGTCCAGCTCCGTCTGTGAGGGGAGAAATGCCTTGAGACACTCGCTCAGCAGCCCCCAGTGCCCTGCGGTGCACCTGGGCTCCCAGGGCAGGAGCTGCTGTGAAAATAAGGCAGAAGAATGCCAAGATGGGAACCCGTAGCACTTTACCTTCTTGCGCCTGGAAATCCTCCCATTGCGGCCTTTGCACAGCCTGGACGCAAACACGGTGAGTGTGTCCAGGACTGCGTGGAAGTTGCTGTCAGCAGCAAGGCTGACAAGAGAGATCATTCCCTGCACAAAAGAACGAGGGACAGTTGGCGCAGGCCTGAACCCATCGGCGCGGCCAGCCACAGTGGCCGGGCCGGTCCTCACTTGAGGGAAGCAGCAGCGGAGAGGAGATGGAAAGGCCTGGAGCAGGGCCAGGAGAAGCCCTCTGCCCCAGGGACAGAGCGGGGATGCTGGCAGAATGTGGGAGGAGAGCTCACCTGGGCCTCAGATGGCTCCTCTGCATTTGCCCCCTCCAGGTGCTGCAGCAGCTTCTCCTGGACATGGAGGACTTCCTTACAAGCTCCCAGAACGGTCCCCAGAGCCTTGTACAGGAAGGTCTGCGTGGGAAGGGAAGGAATAAGCTGGGATGTGGCAGCAGCCTGACCTGCTGGCAGAGGGCCAGGGGGGAAGGACCCACGCTCCCTGGGAGTCGCTGAGAGCAGCTGCAGGGCCGAGCTGTAGCCAGCCCCCAAGCAGTTTGCAGGCAAAGGCCCGCTGGGGGGCACGGGCTGGGGAAGCAGCGTGAGCAGCCCGTGTGGGCAGGGCAACAGCCTCAGCCCCAGCCCCAGTTGGGCACCTGCAGCTGCACCGCTGGGGAGAGCCGGGGCAGACCTACCTTTTCTCCAGAGCTGCTGGCAGAGTTGCTCAGCTGCCGGCTCAGCTCGCAGCTCAGGGCCATGGTCCAGGCCTCGTCCTCCATGATGTCCAGTGATGCCCTCAGGAACTGTTGGAGAACAGGAAAAGCCAATGATCCCTCTCCCTTTACCTCTTCCCAAATTCCCAAGTCGCTGCAGCCTTCTGGGGATCAGCTCCCCCCAGCATTCCCTCCATTAAAGCCGCCTGCCACTCTTTTCCTAGGACCCCCCTTGGGCTTGGGACAAAGAGGAAGAGGCAGCGCCACAAAGACGTGCAGCCACACCACAGCAGCTTTTGAGAGGCTGTATGGGAGCTGGTGGCTTGTATGGGAGCGGGTCTCCTTGAGGCAGGCAAGCACTTCTCTGCACCATGCCTTCCTGCAGTGCTGTACCTGTAGCAGACGGTGCTCCCACTCTGCAGAGTCTGTGAAGCTCTCATCTTTCCCTGCACAGCAACAAGAAGCAAAAAACCTTTGCTTGGGATCAAGCCACAGAAAAAGAGCTGCTGCAAACCCGGCTTGGCCTGGGCACTCGGCACTGCCAAGCCGGGACCTGCACCCCCTCCACAATGACCTGTCCCTCCCCACAGACACTGTCCCAACAGGAGCACAGAACTGATGGCTCCAAGAGGGCTGTCTCAGGGGACTTGAAGAGCCCACCCGTGCCCTGGAATGGGCAGATCCCCGGGGGGAAAGGTCTGCCAACATCAGTGCTGTCTCCCTCGAATGGGAACAGCAGCAGAGCAAGCGCCGGGGCACAGACAACACTTCCCCTCTGCCACGCTGCAGAGCTGCATTTTCACTCCCCTCCTTCCATGCCTCCGTCCCTCCCGCCCCACCAGCACTTTACCTTCGAGGCACTGCAGCAGCAGAGGGATCTCAGCAGCCCACACAGGCTCCACAGCTCTGTGGATCTTGCTGTGGAGGTTTTGCATGAGAAGCAAGGCAGCGGCTTGGAGTTCGCTGCCTGCAACAGGGCTCCCTGCCACCACCTGAGCAAGAGCGAGGAGAAACTGGGTCACTTGTGCAGCAAGAGAAGTGGCTTCCTCCAGGAGGGAAGCAGCCTGGCTCTCCCTGGAGGGCAAGGAGCAGCCAGCAGCTTTGCCCCTGGTGCTGCAAGCCTGGGTAGAGAACAGCATCCCCAGGGCTGAGGCGGGCGCTGGCACGCTCGCCCATGCTGCTTCCTCCTTGGGGATCGTGGCACCGGCCTCTGGAGCATGTACTCACCAGCAGACGTGCCAGCAGTATCTGGGGAGTCAGCAGTGGGCCTGCAGGGAGAAAGAAGTGCTGAGTGAGATGCAGACACGCCATGCCCTGCCGTACGCACCTCTGCTGTCCCTTCTGGGTGCCAACGTGGGTCAACAGAGCTCACAGGGGGAGTTTCTGCTCCTACCTTGAAACATGGAGCTGAGGAAGTGGGGATCCAGTTCTCCCATGTCCCGCACCGTCAGCTCCCCTCTCTCAGCCAGGGCTTGGATGCAGCGGGAGACCGGGATCAGCATGCCGGTGTACTGGGCTGGCACCACGTACAGCAGCAGCCTTGGCCACAGGAGCTGTAGGGAACGAGGCAGTTGAGCATGTCAGCATTCCTGCCTCCGCTCAGAGATGAAGAGGATTCTGTGAGTTTCCCTGAGTCTTGTGTGCGTCAGAGCACGTTGGAGGAGAGACGTGGGGTGTTGGAAGAGGACAAGGAGCACGTGGTGCGAAGGCACGGAGTGGCAGCAGGGCAGAGTGTGACTTACTTTGGTCATCCCTCTCGCGGAGACATCCAGTGACCCCAGGATGTCCATGCACAACGCTTGGAGTGCTCCTTCTTCCTGGGCTTCCTGGGCAGAAAGGTCTCCGGCTGCCTGCACAACAGTGGTGTTGAAATGCCGATTACTCTCAGTTCTCAGGGGCCTCTCATGAGGCTCAGTGCTTCTGTGCCAGCCTCTGAGCAGCACGGGTCTTCCAAAGGAAGATGCTGCCCACTGTCCTTACCCTTCTTCCTGTGGTGCGGCTGAACTCACTGAAGATGTGCCCCACCACATCCCAGGCTGAGCAGCTCCAGGCGTTAGCGCTGAGCACATCCTTGATGAAGTGCAGCACGGCCCTCCTCACCTGCCAGGAGTCAATTGTGGATTTGATTTTCCTGCTCAGAAGGCAAAGGGAAGCCACCTGCTCATTGGGGCTGCCCTTTGGGCATGAGCAGAGACAACAGAGCAGAGGAGAAGCCTTGGCTCCTGAGGTGGAGGCCAGGCCTCAGCACCAGGCTGTGCGCTTTCCATGCACAGCACAGGGACCTGACCACTCCACGCTGCCTGCTCTCTAACCACAGGAGCCATCGCAACCACGTTGTCAATGCTCCAGCACCTCCCAGATCACCCAAGCCCCGCCCTTGTTGGCATCAGCATCTCCACCCCAGCAGTGCTTTCCTTTCCCACGTCAGCTCACCTGGGTACTGGGGTCACTGCACAGACACTGCACAGCCTCCACAACCTGGGACAGCTTCTCTGTCACGACAGGCTCTACAAGAGATGCACAGAAGCATGCATGGAGGCACAAGCCATATGACAAAAGGGATCCCTGGAAGTCCAACCCACGGTACTGACCATCAGAGCGAGCCAGAGCGCCAAACAGACCCAGGGCTGCCACACAACTGGCCTTCCTCTGACTGCCCAGCTGCAACTGCAGAAACAGGACCGTTTCCTCTGGGCAGATTCGTGCTGCAGGGAGGAAATGCCACACTGTTATCAAGAAACTCGCGCTCATTCCTGAGGCTTGCGAGAGAGGTTTTGGTCAGGGCACTGCCAAGCATCGTCATATCTCCTCTGCTTACCCTGCAGCAGGATGCAGTGGGTCAGCTCTGCTCTGTCAGCCTCGCTGTGCTGTTTGGTGTCGTCAGAGAGCTGTGGGAACAAGGTCCGTTTGAGAAAATTGCATCAGCACTGAGTATGGGAAAGAAACTGAGCTACCAGCTCTCGTCTCCCTTGGCACTCTTGGGAAGAGGAGGTGCAGACAAAACACAGCCTGCTCCGGGGCCACATGCATGGCTCTGCAGCAGCCACAGGCATGCAGGAGCTAAGGCTGAGCAGCCATCATCGGCTCGGAGCTCCACAGTCCTCCTGAGACTTAGTCAAGAGGGAAACTGCTGTGGGCGCAAGGGCAGGCTCCCCTTACCTGGTAGAACACGGCACTGGTGATGGCCAGAAACTTGTCCTCTGGGATGATGGACTGAACTCCCGCTAAGGCCTCCAGGAAGATATTGAGGCTCTGCAAGAGACCGGGAGAGGAAGAAAGTGCTGAAGCCACATCTAGCCACTTGGGAGAGGAGAAACTGATTCCCAGTGGTTTTTCTGTTGGGAGAAGCTCCCGCACAGCTATTCTGTTTTGTCCCCTCCTCCCGGCAGCATGAAGGAAGTCTCTCTGCTCTCAACCGAGCCCTGTTTGGGCATCGTTTGCAGGCATTTCCCACCCAGCAGCCCTCTTCTTCCCCATCAGATACAACTGGATGCGGTCCCCTGGCTGTCAGCACACAGCTCCTCAGGCACACAGAGTCCCATGGTGGTGGTGATGGTAAAGCCTTCCATCCCCAGGATGGGCCCTGGTGACTCCTGGCTTCCTTCTGGCTCCTGTCTGGGTTATTCCTTCCTTCACTGAAGAACTCAGGAAGCTTCAGACCTCCCTTGGACATTTATTCCTTCTTCCTCCAAGGGCTCCCAGCCTTGTCCCTGCATCCCGTTGACCCCTCGCGGCACTTGCATGGGCTCCACACTGATCCCTGCACAACATCTCACCTTGGTCACCGTGCAGGTGTCTTGGGCCTCCTGATACTGGTGCACGAGCCAGAGGACCTGCTCCCAGACGTGCTTTTGCTGCTGCTCCTCTTGCAGGAGGACGGTCAACATGGCAGTCACAGCCCCAAGGACAGCCCGTTTGTCCTGGAGAGGGATGGCAGAGGCCCAGCATCAAAGACTGAAGGTTTGCCCTTCCTACAGAGAGGCCTTTCTTTTTCCCTTTCCCTTCCCCATTCCCCCGTGCCCAGCAGGAGATGGGCTTGCTCTTCCTGGGCAGGCAGGTTTTCCCCACACCCTCATCCCCGGCTCTCCCTGCCACAGTGCTGTGGCATGCGGCTGTTCCCTGGTAGAGAGATCCAGCCCTGAGAACAAATCCAGTTCAGAGCACTTTGCAGAGCCAGCCCTCTCCCTCTCATCGCCCCTCTGCTCTCAGCCTGCTGGGCACAGACAGAGCTGCCGACATTGATGTCCCCATCACCATCCCAGGCTGGGAATGCAGCCGTGCTCACCTCTTCCTCCTTGCAGTCCTGCCAGTTGCTCAGCACAGAGCAGAAGAGCTGGTAAAGATTCTGATAGATCTGCTCTTTCTCTGCGGCAGGCCAAGGGCATTGCTTTCTGGAGTGCAAGTGAACCTTGACTCCTTCCAACCATTGTTTCACAACTGAAAATTAAAAAAAAAAAAAAAAAATCAATTTAAAAAAAAAAAAGAGAGAGAGAGAGAGAAAGAAAAGGGAGCCTGTGAGAGTCTGCAGCAGGGCAAGGTGCAAGGGCTGTCCCAAGCCTCCCTGCTTTGGGGCCGGCACTCACCAGCACAAGCAATGCGCAGGGTCTGGCCGCTCCTCACATGGCCCACCACACTGCACAGGCCGGCCAGCGTCAGCCACACAAAGGAGATGCACTGTGGAGCTGCAGAGAGGAAGGAGAGGGGCACGGTCAGAGACCCAGCAGTGAGAGAGGAGGGGCTGCGGCCCTGCATCCCCCAGCTCTACGCAGATCACGAGCAAGGGGTGAGACCCCTTTGCCCGGTTGTCAGGAGGCTGAGGGCACTCTACCATAGATGCTGAAGAGTTTGCTCAGGGTGACGAGCACAAACTCCTTGCACATCTCCCCTGTGGCCTTCAGGTGGCCCTGGAGCTCGGCCATCACCAAGGAGAAGTGAGTCCGGGCCAGAGCCACCAGGACATTGCTGGCAGCCATCCTCACGCTGTCCGTCACGCCCTGAAAAAGAGTCACTGGTGACTCATGGCACAGGAGGCTGCCCAAGGCCTTCCCTTGCAAGGGCCAAGCCAGCGCCGTCTGCCAGCAGAACACCAGCACGGGCAGGCAGCTCCCTTTGCCTTCGGGAGTGACCCCTCACCTGGGCTGCTGTCAGGTCCTGGGACACCTCAGCCAGCAGCCGGTTCACCACTCCGCACGGCGGGCGGCTGTCCTCTTCCCCCAGGACGTGCTCCAGCTCGCAGTACGCCTGCTCTCGGTCACCCTGGGGACAGGGATAGGTCACGTTTTGCTTTGCCCTTGTTCCCGGGGAGCTATGCCGATGTGCTGCCGGGGCCTGGCACCCACGGGACCAGAACCAGGGCAAGGACCGATGGTTGGACGTCCCCAGCTCACCTCCTGGTCTTGCAGGCGCTGCAGCAATAAAGTCACGGCACAGATGGGGACAGGGCTTTCCACCCTGCCTCTCTCCCTGCGACGTATACAACTGGGCATGCAGCCCACACAGGCAAAGAGACCTGGAAGGAAAGAGCAGAGCAGCGGTCGCTGGTGTTGCTTGGAGCCAGGGCCGAGCATGCAGCCAGCTCTGGGAGGAACGCTCCTCCAGCCCCACAGCGCGGGGTGGGCTGCGCTGGCACATGCGTGGTTGGTGGGGAGAGGGGAGAGAGCCTTCCCCTTGCTGGGGTACTGGGGAAAGCACAGTGGGCGGCTGCACTCAGCAGAGCAAGGACAGTGCTGCTGGCACGTCCTAAACAGGCATTGGAGGCACACACGTGCTCGGGCAGCACCACGGTGTCCAGAGAGGTGGAGGGACCTCACCTCGAAGGGCTCTCAGCCGCTCCATCACAGCAGGATGCCTCCAGACAGACACAACGCTCTCTCTGGGTTCACTTCCTGCGCGTCCCACAAGCGGACTGAGCCACCGCTCCCACCGCTGCCACAGGGGTGAAAGCCACAACTGTGACATCACAGCAAGGAGCGTCACCTCACAGAACATGACACACCCTGGGCTGGGGACCTGTTTTCAAATGGAACAAGTAGAGCTGCAATCTAAAGTCTGATCTCTTCATTAAACAAGAAAAACTAAAACTAAAACTAAACTAATTAATACAATAAAATTTAAAAAAAGGTTTGTTACTTATTCTATTATCTGATGCAATTTCTGAGGGCTGCTCTGAAAGTAAGGCCCTCCAATGCTGGTGGTGTGGCAGTAGGAGTTGAACTTTCCCACCAGTATTCCATGGTGTGTTATTGCCGTGTGACAGACGGCAGCAGAGGGGTAGTCTGACACAAAGGGTCTGACGTGGAAGTGCAGATGAAGCAGAGGTGTGTCACTGAACTCCTCCACGTGGAAGAAATGTCACCCACTGGCATTCATCGAAGCACAGGGAGCATTGAAAGAGACCAAGCAGTGGATGTGAGCACTGTGAGGTGGGGGGCAGTGGCAACAGCAAGAGTAGGTCAGCTCCGCTGGTGCAGATTGTTACAGGTGCAGCATGGCGTGCAAACTCTTGTTCATTGCTGGTGAAAAGGCATAGCTCATGGTGGTGACAGCTTTGTAGCTGAGAACGTGAAGAGGCTTCAAGACAGATTACAGCTTTCCTGTGTGGAACTCTATTTTCCAAGTGAGTTGAAGCGGGATTTCTCTCCAAAAGTCTGGCAGCCTGTGTCTGGATGGCACGGATGCTGGCATTAAGGGGCTGCATGGCCCTGGGCAGCTGGGAGCAAGTCTGAGCCTTGCTGCCTCTGGGCGCATGCACTCACACAAACAAGTGTGCATGCGTGCAGGTGCACACACACACCCCCCCAACTGCCTCAGTGACAGAAGATATTGTCTTCCTGTCTTCCCTGTCTCTGTCTATACTGCTGGAGGCTGTCCTGAGGAGCCCTGTACCCTGAGGTCCCAGAGGAAGTCAGGATCAAGGAGGAGTTTGCCTCAGTTGACGAGGACTGGGTTAAGGAGCAATTAATCCGGACATCCATAAATGCATGGGTCCTGATGGGATGCACCCATGGGTGCCGAGGGAACTGGAGAATGTCATTGCTAAGCTGCTCTCCATTATCTTTGGTAAGTTGTGGGAAATAAGCGGGTTGCACGAGGACTGGAGGAAAGCAAATGTCACTCCAGTCTTCAGAAAGGGCAAGACGGAGGACCCGGGTGACTACAGACTGATCAGCCTCACCTCCATCCCTGGAAAGGTGATGGAAAAGCTTGTCCTTGGCACTGCCTCTAGGCATATCAAGGAGAAGAGGGTTATTAGGGGCAGTCACGTGGCTTCACCAAGGGGAAGTCATGCTTGACCAACCTGATAGCCTTTTAGGAAAACATAACCAGATGGATAGACGATGGTAAAGCAGTGGATGTGGCCTATCCTGATTTTAATAGAGCGTTTGGCACCGTGTTCCACAGCAGCCTTGCAGTTAAACTCAGGAAGGGTGGTCTGGACAATTGAGTAGTGAGGTGGACTGTGAACGAGCTGAAGGAAACAAGCCAGAGAGTTGTGCTCAGTGGGACAGAGCAAGTCTAGTTGGAGGCCTGTATCTAGTTCCTAGTACCCCTCCAGGGTCGCTACTAGGACCAGGACTATTCCGTATGTTCATCAAGGACTTGGATGAGGGAGTAGAGTGCACTGCTAGCAGGCTTGCTGATGACACAAAGGGATGAGGGAGCTGGGTCTCTTTAGCTCGGAGAAGAGGAAACAGAGGTGGCCTCGTTCACGTTTATATATAATATGCATTATACTATACTATAGTACTATAGTATATATACTATATACTATAATATGCAAAGGGTGTGCATCAGGAGGATGGAGCCAGGCTCTTTGCAGTGACACCCAATGACAGGACCAGGGGTAAAAGGCGCAAGCTGGAACACAGGAGGTTCCACAGAAATATGAGAAAAAACTTCTTCCTGGTAAGGGTAACAGAACACTGGAATGGGCTGCCCAGAGAGGTTGTGGGCTCTTCTCTGGAGACATTCAAAACCTGCCAGGACAGGATCCTATGTGACCTAATTTAGGTGTTCCTGCTAAGGCAGGGGGATTGGACTAGATGATGTTTCGAGGTTCCTTCCAAATCCCGACGTTCAGTGACTCTGTGATTCTGAAACAGGTATGGAGAAGGGACAGCAGCTATTAAAATGAAGACTTGGTTAAAAAAAATACTCTTTTCACATCATAGTTGGGATTTTGGTGTTTAATTATTCAAATAAATAATACAAATTTTTAACTCATCTTTTCTTCCCTCTTCCCTCTTCCCTCTTCTCTCTTCTCTCATTCCCTTCCCCTTCCCTCTCCTCTCCTCTCCTCCCCTCTCCTCCCCTTCTCTTCTCTCTCTTCCTCTTCCTCTTCCTCTTCCTCTTCCTCTCCCTCTTCCTCTTCCTCTTCCTCTTTCTCTTCTCTTTTCTCTCTTCTACCGCCCCCACCGTTGAAGACAAAACTCTCTTATTCTCCTCCATGTCTCACTAGAAAAAGGAGAGTCTCAAGTTGTGACTGAGTCATTTTTGCCTCCAATGGACTTTAGAGGAAAAAAGAAAAGCTGCTTCCTCCCCGGCTCCCTCTGGCAGAGGCAAACTACAAGTGTGACCAGAGCAAGAGCAAAGGCAGGAGTACCAATACCTGTCTGTGGCCTTAGGCAGCCGGGAGAAGTTGTCAATCATGACCTCTTGGTGACAGCGGGTGAGGATGACCACCGCCTGGCACAGGAAGGGCATGAACGTGCTCTGCTGCGCGGATGATGTGCAGCTGCGCAGAATGTAGAGGATCAGCAGCGCCTGAAAGAAGAAAGGAAGAAAGAACAACTTGCTGCATCCTTGACTCTGCAGTGAGTAACCACGGACATTCAGCACATGAGCAGTGCCTGCTCCCTTGACATGCTGCCAAGGCCTGAGCCTAAATTTCATGCCAGCCACCCTGTCCAAGCCCTGGCTCTGCGCTCAGGCTGTGCTTCTTTAGCACAAGAGGCAAACGGCACAAGGCGTAGTGCAGCAGCCAGAAGTCCAAGACAAGTGGAAGAAAGTCTCTTACGTCCCGACAGATGTCCTTCCCGCACATCTGCAGAAAGGTGATCATCCACTTCCCAGCTGCACGCACACGCGTTCCCCTGGCTTTCCGGAAGGTGTCCTTGATGGCCGTCATGAAGTCGATGGTTTGTTCCAGGGGGAAGTTGCTGCACACCACCTGCAGAGAAAAGAGAAGCAGGAGAGATCTCATCACTGCTCTGCGGCAGCTCTTCAGAACAGAAAGCAGTCTTGAGGGCGTTCTTAGCTCAGCGGTTTGCTGGTCAGTCAGGTAGCAATTGCAGTGCTCCTGCTGTCCATACCCTTCCATTCATACGTATGGGGGTTGAGCGTTCTCTCAGCTTCTCCATCCATGCCGTTTGCTTACATGCAAAGCCTACCTCCCAGCAAGCCACAGTCGCACATGCACATGCACACACACACAGACACACCATGGAATCAGCTCCTCGCTCTGGGCGCCTGAAGGCCAGACATAGCTCAGCGCCTCCTGCTACTTGCTGAGAAAAGTGGTCTCAGGGTGACAGCTCTTTCTGGAAGTGGTGGGACAGGCTGGAGGGAGCAGAGGGATGTGCAGAAGCCTACGCACTGAGATCCTACCACTCTTTTTTGGGTCCACTTACCCTTGCGATTTTGGATGAGGTCCGGAGCTGAGAGATGGTGCTGCAGTCATTCAGCCCCTCACACTGGCTCCCAATGTCTCCCATCTCAATGACTCCATAGGTCACCTTGGCTGCAAAGAGCGTGGGAGAAAATGGAAGTCATGCTTCTGAAAACAGAACCTCTTTCCACGGGGGATAGACTGAGGACAGGGTGGGGACAAGAAGAGAACTGTGCATGGTGCCTCTCCCTCCTGTAAACAGGGCCCGGCCTGTGGGGCTCTGGTAGCGCTGCGGAGGAGAGCACAGGGCTGCTGCATCCCGCTCTACTCACCTCGGATTCGGAGAAGGGAGCTCAGGCAGGTGGCGGCCAACTGGCGGGATGCGGGCATGGGGTCACACGTCAGCGGAGCCAGCAATCCCACCAAGGAGCCAAAGTGCTTGCAGGCATCTCCTCTCTGCAGGGATGAGAGGCAGGAACAAAGCTGTAGGCAGCCCCAGCTCTCCCTAGCTTCTCCTGCCCGTGCCTTCCCCACGCATGGGTGACGCAGCATGCACAGCTGGGCGGAGCTTGCCTTCCAGCTCAGGAACACCGGGGAGGGAGCAGGGGGCATGCGAGGGGGCTCTTTACTCACTTGAAGCTCTTCACAAGCAGCCAGCAGCTGGGAGCAGGTCTGCAGGGCCCTCTTGCGCTCCCACATGTTGTCTGATGTCAGTGATCTCTGCAGCACCTGGGGCAGAGCATCCGTCTCACTACGGACATCTTTTCTTTCCCTTCCTGCCACCCTTCTCCCTGTCCCTCCTTTCCTGACACTTTCCCTCAGGGCTTGCCCTGTGGCTCCACATGGCCTCACTGAGCAGCGGCACTGCTGCCTGCTCTCTCTGCAGACGCTCCTGCCTCCTAATCCAGGAGCCTTTCCTCAGCTGCGGCCTGCCAGGGGCTGGCTCCTGCCTTTTCTCGTGCAGGGCCCATTTCTCTGCCCATTTCTGAGCTCGCAGTGAGCTGGCACGTCTGCAGGAGATTTCTCTCCCTCTCATCGTCCTCTCAGTCCCCAGATCTCCGTCCCTGCTACCAAAAGGCACCATGCTTTCTCCCTTTCCCCGCAAGTACTCACATGGACTATGTTCTGGAAGAAGCTGAGGGTGGGCTCTGTCTTGAGTAGGACCACCATGAGCTGGCCAAGAGCTTTCAGTGATGTTTGCTGAAGCTGAAAGTAGAAGAGGGGATTGAGGTGTGTCATCATGGCTGGTGTCAGAGCACAGGTCGTGTGTGCTGAGAAAGGGCTCCGAGTGAGAGGTGGCTGGGAAAATTGCGGCAGGTTACCTGCAGGTACTGTGCTGCTTGCCGTGACTTCTTGATCTTCAGCATCATCCTCGCTGAAGGGTGCGTCACAATATTCCTGCAGCACAGAGTCAGCATTTCACTCATGTCCTTGCTTCCTACAGAAGGCTTCAGCTTGCTGACAGGAGAAAAGGAAGAGAAAGCAGAAAGAGTCTTTACTAGTGCTCTCCAGAGTGGTTCAGACAACATCTGAGATTCTCCTAATCAAAAGCTGCAAAGCCAACACCCCCGGTCTGTGCTGCTGAGCGCTGTATTCAGTTCCATCAGCACTCGCCTCCTCCCTGGCAGCAGTGAACAACCTCCCTCTCCGAAGGGAAGGAGACCCCAGGTGTCCCTTCTCTTTGCTGCCAGGGGACAGGAGCACCAGGGCCTTTCTCCCCGCCCAGAACCTCAGCTTAGCTGGGCACAACAGCCCAGCCTTCTCTCCTGTAGATGTGGCTCCTCACCCCCTACCCCCTCCAGGCCTTCAGAAGCTATCCTAAAGGGGGACCACCATCCTGCCTGGCAACCCCAGAGGCTCCAATCCTTACCTCAGCTGCTCCAGGGCCAGAACCACCTTGAGGGGCACTGGGGATACACGGGTGCCCAAGTAATACTTCTTCAGCAAGTCCTGCAAGTACCAGAGAAACATTGTCAAAGTGGGTAAGGGGCATGCGAGAGCTCTTCTGCCCGGCCCAGAGACAGACACAGCTGCCACACACCGGCCCCATCACTCCCACATTTCCCACCGAGGCACTGTAGGATGCAGCAGCTCCACAGCTGGTGGACCTAGCCCACTGCCCAGCACCCAGGGTCCCCGCCGGCTGGAGACGTGTGGCTGAGGGAGACCTGCATGGTTCCAGGGATGGGAGCCTCGTGGCACGGCCCGGAACTCCTCTGCAGAGAGCCCTGTCTCTAGGCACTCACCATCAGGATCTCCAGCAGCTTGCCCTTCAAGGAGGGGTTAAAGAAGGCGGAGCCACCCACAGCATGGACGGCAGAGCTGAAGTCAGTGATGCTCTGCACCAGCGCAAGCTTGTTCTGCAAGTCCTGGGGCCCAAGAGAGAAGAACATTCTTTGAACTGTGGGAAGGGCCAGTGGCTGCAAGGGGGACACGTGGGGGCAACGCTAAGGGAAGGGCTTGGATCTTCATCTGGGCACAAACCGTTCTGTGAGGGACCTTTGGAAAGAGAAGGCCCATTGAAATGGACATCCCCCCACGTGGAGGGGCTGCAGCTGGGCGCTCTGACACCCTGGCACGCTGTGAACTCTCACCTGGCAGCTGCAGCTGTACAGCAGCAGGATGTTGCCCACAATGTCTCCCTCCAGGCGGGCGAGCAGCTGCTCCTTGGAGGCTCGCAGTGCCAAGCTGCCATGGGCGAGGATGAGAGCGCTGCGTGTAGCCTGAGCTCTCGCGCTGTCCAGCTCCGTCTGTGAGGGGAGAAATGCCTTGAGACACTCGCTCAGCAGCCCCCAGTGCCCTGCGGTGCACCTGGGCTCCCAGGGCAGGAGCTGCTGTGAAAATAAGGCAGAAGAATGCCAAGATGGGAACCCGTAGCACTTTACCTTCTTGCGCCTGGAAATCCTCCCATTGCGGCCTTTGCACAGCCTGGACGCAAACACGGTGAGTGTGTCCAGGACTGCGTGGAAGTTGCTGTCAGCAGCAAGGCTGACAAGAGAGATCATTCCCTGCACAAAAGAACGAGGGACAGTTGGCGCAGGCCTGAACCCATCGGCGCGGCCAGCCACAGTGGCTGGGCCGGTCCTCACTTGAGGGAAGCAGCAGCGGAGAGGAGATGGAAAGGCCTGGAGCAGGGCCAGGAGAAGCCCTCTGCCCCAGGGACAGAGCGGGGATGCTGGCAGAATGTGGGAGGAGAGCTCACCTGGGCCTCAGATGGCTCCTCTGCATTTGCCCCCTCCAGGTGCTGCAGCAGCTTCTCCTGGACATGGAGGACTTCCTTACAAGCTCCCAGAACGGTCCCCAGAGCCTTGTACAGGAAGGTCTGCGTGGGAAGGGAAGGAATAAGCTGGGATGTGGCAGCAGCCTGACCTGCTGGCAGAGGGCCAGGGGGGAAGGACCCACGCTCCCTGGGAGTCGCTGAGAGCAGCTGCAGGGCCGAGCTGTAGCCAGCCCCCAAGCAGTTTGCAGGCAAAGGCCCGCTGGGGGGCACGGGCTGGGGAAGCAGCGTGAGCAGCCCGTGTGGGCAGGGCAACAGCCTCAGCCCCAGCCCCAGTTGGGCACCTGCAGCTGCACCGCTGGGGAGAGCCGGGGCAGACCTACCTTTTCTCCAGAGCTGCTGGCAGAGTTGCTCAGCTGCCGGCTCAGCTCGCAGCTCAGGGCCATGGTCCAGGCCTCGTCCTCCATGATGTCCAGTGATGCCCTCAGGAACTGTTGGAGAACAGGAAAAGCCAATGATCCCTCTCCCTTTACCTCTTCCCAAATTCCCAAGTCGCTGCAGCCTTCTGGGGATCAGCTCCCCCCAGCATTCCCTCCATTAAAGCCGCCTGCCACTCTTTTCCTAGGACCCCCCTTGGGCTTGGGACAAAGAGGAAGAGGCAGCGCCACAAAGACGTGCAGCCACACCACAGCAGCTTTTGAGAGGCTGTATGGGAGCTGGTGGCTTGTATGGGAGCGGGTCTCCTTGAGGCAGGCAAGCACTTCTCTGCACCATGCCTTCCTGCAGTGCTGTACCTGTAGCAGACGGTGCTCCCACTCTGCAGAGTCTGTGAAGCTCTCATCTTTCCCTGCACAGCAACAAGAAGCAAAAAACCTTTGCTTGGGATCAAGCCACAGAAAAAGAGCTGCTGCAAACCCGGCTTGGCCTGGGCACTCGGCACTGCCAAGCCGGGACCTGCACCCCCTCCACAATGACCTGTCCCTCCCCACAGACACTGTCCCAACAGGAGCACAGAACTGATGGCTCCAAGAGGGCTGTCTCAGGGGACTTGAAGAGCCCACCCGTGCCCTGGAATGGGCAGATCCCCGGGGGGAAAGGTCTGCCAACATCAGTGCTGTCTCCCTCGAATGGGAACAGCAGCAGAGCAAGCGCCGGGGCACAGACAACACTTCCCCTCTGCCACGCTGCAGAGCTGCATTTTCACTCCCCTCCTTCCATGCCTCCGTCCCTCCCGCCCCACCAGCACTTTACCTTCGAGGCACTGCAGCAGCAGAGGGATCTCAGCAGCCCACACAGGCTCCACAGCTCTGTGGATCTTGCTGTGGAGGTTTTGCATGAGAAGCAAGGCAGCGGCTTGGAGTTCGCTGCCTGCAACAGGGCTCCCTGCCACCACCTGAGCAAGAGCGAGGAGAAACTGGGTCACTTGTGCAGCAAGAGAAGTGGCTTCCTCCAGGAGGGAGGCAGCCTGGCTCTCCCTGGAGGGCAAGGAGCAGCCAGCAGCTTTGCCCCTGGTGCTGCAAGCCTGGGTAGAGAACAGCATCCCCAGGGCTGAGGCGGGCGCTGGCACGCTCGCCCATGCTGCTTCCTCCTTGGGGATCGTGGCACCGGCCTCTGGAGCATGTACTCACCAGCAGACGTGCCAGCAGTATCTGGGGAGTCAGCAGTGGGCCTGCAGGGAGAAAGAAGTGCTGAGTGAGATGCAGACACGCCATGCCCTGCCGTACGCACCTCTGCTGTCCCTTCTGGGTGCCAACGTGGGTCAACAGAGCTCACAGGGGGAGTTTCTGCTCCTACCTTGAAACATGGAGCTGAGGAAGTGGGGATCCAGTTCTCCCATGTCCCGCACCGTCAGCTCCCCTCTCTCAGCCAGGGCTTGGATGCAGCGGGAGACCGGGATCAGCATGCCGGTGTACTGGGCTGGCACCACGTACAGCAGCAGCCTTGGCCACAGGAGCTGTAGGGAACGAGGCAGTTGAGCATGTCAGCATTCCTGCCTCCGCTCAGAGATGAAGAGGATTCTGTGAGTTTCCCTGAGTCTTGTGTGCGTCAGAGCACGTTGGAGGAGAGACGTGGGGTGTTGGAAGAGGACAAGGAGCACGTGGTGCGAAGGCACGGAGTGGCAGCAGGGCAGAGTGTGACTTACTTTGGTCATCCCTCTCGCGGAGACATCCAGTGACCCCAGGATGTCCATGCACAACGCTTGGAGTGCTCCTTCTTCCTGGGCTTCCTGGGCAGAAAGGTCTCCGGCTGCCTGCACAACAGTGGTGTTGAAATGCCGATTACTCTCAGTTCTCAGGGGCCTCTCATGAGGCTCAGTGCTTCTGTGCCAGCCTCTGAGCAGCACGGGTCTTCCAAAGGAAGATGCTGCCCACTGTCCTTACCCTTCTTCCTGTGGTGCGGCTGAACTCACTGAAGATGTGCCCCACCACATCCCAGGCTGAGCAGCTCCAGGCGTTAGCGCTGAGCACATCCTTGATGAAGTGCAGCACGGCCCTCCTCACCTGCCAGGAGTCAATTGTGGATTTGATTTTCCTGCTCAGAAGGCAAAGGGAAGCCACCTGCTCATTGGGGCTGCCCTTTGGGCATGAGCAGAGACAACAGAGCAGAGGAGAAGCCTTGGCTCCTGAGGTGGAGGCCAGGCCTCAGCACCAGGCTGTGCGCTTTCCATGCACAGCACAGGGACCTGACCACTCCACGCTGCCTGCTCTCTAGCCACAGGAGCCATCGCAACCACGTTGTCAATGCTCCAGCACCTCCCAGATCACCCAAGCCCCGCCCTTGTTGGCATCAGCATCTCCACCCCAGCAGTGCTTTCCTTTCCCACGTCAGCTCACCTGGGTACTGGGGTCACTGCACAGACACTGCACAGCCTCCACAACCTGGGACAGCTTCTCTGTCACGACAGGCTCTACAAGAGATGCACAGAAGCATGCATGGAGGCACAAGCCATATGACAAAAGGGATCCCTGGAAGTCCAACCCACGGTACTGACCATCAGAGCGAGCCAGAGCGCCAAACAGACCCAGGGCTGCCACACAACTGGCCTTCCTCTGACTGCCCAGCTGCAACTGCAGAAACAGGACCGTTTCCTCTGGGCAGATTCGTGCTGCAGGGAGGAAATGCCACACTGTTATCAAGAAACTCGCGCTCATTCCTGAGGCTTGCGAGAGAGGTTTTGGTCAGGGCACTGCCAAGCATCGTCATATCTCCTCTGCTTACCCTGCAGCAGGATGCAGTGGGTCAGCTCTGCTCTGTCAGCCTCGCTGTGCTGTTTGGTGTCGTCAGAGAGCTGTGGGAACAAGGTCCGTTTGAGAAAATTGCATCAGCACTGAGTATGGGAAAGAAACTGAGCTACCAGCTCTCGTCTCCCTTGGCACTCTTGGGAAGAGGAGGTGCAGACAAAACACAGCCTGCTCCGGGGCCACATGCATGGCTCTGCAGCAGCCACAGGCATGCAGGAGCTAAGGCTGAGCAGCCATCATCGGCTCGGAGCTCCACAGTCCTCCTGAGACTTAGTCAAGAGGGAAACTGCTGTGGGCGCAAGGGCAGGCTCCCCTTACCTGGTAGAACACGGCACTGGTGATGGCCAGAAACTTGTCCTCTGGGATGATGGACTGAACTCCCGCTAAGGCCTCCAGGAAGATATTGAGGCTCTGCAAGAGACCGGGAGAGGAAGAAAGTGCTGAAGCCACATCTAGCCACTTGGGAGAGGAGAAACTGATTCCCAGTGGTTTTTCTGTTGGGAGAAGCTCCCGCACAGCTATTCTGTTTTGTCCCCTCCTCCCGGCAGCATGAAGGAAGTCTCTCTGCTCTCAACCGAGCCCTGTTTGGGCATCGTTTGCAGGCATTTCCCACCCAGCAGCCCTCTTCTTCCCCATCAGATACAACTGGATGCGGTCCCCTGGCTGTCAGCACACAGCTCCTCAGGCACACAGAGTCCCATGGTGGTGGTGATGGTAAAGCCTTCCATCCCCAGGATGGGCCCTGGTGACTCCTGGCTTCCTTCTGGCTCCTGTCTGGGTTATTCCTTCCTTCACTGAAGAACTCAGGAAGCTTCAGACCTCCCTTGGACATTTATTCCTTCTTCCTCCAAGGGCTCCCAGCCTTGTCCCTGCATCCCGTTGACCCCTCGCGGCACTTGCATGGGCTCCACACTGATCCCTGCACAACATCTCACCTTGGTCACCGTGCAGGTGTCTTGGGCCTCCTGATACTGGTGCACGAGCCAGAGGACCTGCTCCCAGACGTGCTTTTGCTGCTGCTCCTCTTGCAGGAGGACGGTCAACATGGCAGTCACAGCCCCAAGGACAGCCCGTTTGTCCTGGAGAGGGATGGCAGAGGCCCAGCATCAAAGACTGAAGGTTTGCCCTTCCTACAGAGAGGCCTTTCTCTTTCCCTTTCCCTTCCCCATTCCCCCGTGCCCAGCAGGAGATGGGCTTGCTCTCCCTGGGCAGGCAGGTTTTCCCCACACCCTCATCCCCGGCTCTCCCTGCCACAGTGCTGTGGCATGCGGCTGTTCCCTGGTAGAGAGATCCAGCCCTGAGAACAAATCCAGTTCAGAGCACTTTGCAGAGCCAGCCCTCTCCCTCTCATCACCCCTCTGCTCTCAGCCTGCTGGGCACAGACAGAGCTGCCGACATTGATGTCCCCATCACCATCCCAGGCTGGGAATGCAGCCGTGCTCACCTCTTCCTCCTTGCAGTCCTGCCAGTTGCTCAGCACAGAGCAGAAGAGCTGGTAAAGATTCTGATAGATCTGCTCTTTCTCTGCGGCAGGCCAAGGGCATTGCTTTCTGGAGTGCAAGTGAACCTTGACTCCTTCCAACCATTGTTTCACAACTGAAAATAAAACAAAACAAAACAAAAAAATGAATAATCAATTAAAAAAAAAAAAAAAAAAAGAGAGAGAGAGAAAGAGAGAAAGAAAAGGGAGCCTGTGAGAGTCTGCAGCAGGGCAAGGTGCAAGGGCTGTCCCAAGCCTCCCTGCTTTGGGGCCGGCACTCACCAGCACAAGCAATGCGCAGGGTCTGGCCGCTCCTCACATGGCCCACCACACTGCACAGGCCGGCCAGCGTCAGCCACACAAAGGAGATGCACTGTGGAGCTGCAGAGAGGAAGGAGAGGGGCACGGTCAGAGACCCAGCAGTGAGAGAGGAGGGGCTGCGGCCCTGCATCCCCCAGCTCTACGCAGATCACGAGCAAGGGGTGAGACCCCTTTGCCCGGTTGTCAGGAGGCTGAGGGCACTCTACCATAGATGCTGAAGAGTTTGCTCAGGGTGACGAGCACAAACTCCTTGCACATCTCCCCTGTGGCCTTCAGGTGGCCCTGGAGCTCGGCCATCACCAAGGAGAAGTGAGTCCGGGCCAGAGCCACCAGGACATTGCTGGCAGCCATCCTCACGCTGTCCGTCACGCCCTGGAAAAGAGTCACTGGTGACACACGGCACAGGAGGCTGCCCAAGGCCTTCCCTTGCAAGGGCCAAGCCAGCGCCGTCTGCCAGCAGAACACCAGCACGGGCAGGCAGCTCCCTTTGCCTTCGGGAGTGACCCCTCACCTGGGCTGCTGTCAGGTCCTGGGACACCTCAGCCAGCAGCCGGTTCACCACTCCGCACGGCGGGCGGCTGTCCTCTTCCCCCAGGACGTGCTCCAGCTCGCAGTACGCCTGCTCTCGGTCACCCTGGGGACAGGGATAGGTCATGTTTGGCTTTGCCCTTGTTCCCGGCTCCCCGCTGCCGCCCATCGCTATGCGGATGTGCTGCCGGGGCCTGGCACCCACGGGACCAGAACCAGGGCAAGGACCGATGGTTGGACGTCCCCAGCTCACCTCCTGGTCTTGCAGGCGCTGCAGCAATAAAGTCACGGCACAGATGGGGACAGGGCTTTCCACCCTGCCTCTCTCCCTGCGACGTATACAACTGGGCATGCAGCCCACACAGGCAAAGAGACCTGGAAGGAAAGAGCAGAGCAGCGGTCGCTGGTGTTGCTTGGAGCCAGGGCCGAGCATGCAGCCAGCTCTGGGAGGAACGCTCCTCCAGCCCCACAGCGCGGGGTGGGCTGCGCTGGCACATGCGTGGTTGGTGGGGAGAGGGGAGAGAGCCTTCCCCTGGCTGGGGTACTGGGGAAAGCACAGTGGGCGGCTGCACTCTGCAGAGCAAGGACAGTGCTGCTGGCACGTCCTAAACAGGCATTGGAGGCACACACGTGCTCGGGCAGCACCACGGTGTCCAGAGAGGTGGAGGGACCTCACCTCGAAGGGCTCTCAGCCGCTCCATCACAGCAGGATGCCTCCAGACAGACACAACGCTCTCTCTGGGTTCACTTCCTGCGCGTCCCACAAGCGGACTGAGCCACCGCTCCCACCGCTGCCACAGGGGTGAAAGCCACAACTGTGACATCACAGCAAGGAGCGTCACCTCACAGAGCATGACACGCCCTGGGCTGGGGACCTGTTTTCAAATGGAACATGTAGAGCTGCAATCTAAAGTCTGATCTCTTCATTAAACAAGAAAAACTAAAACTAAAACTAAACTAATTAATACGATAAAATTTAAAAAAAGGTTTGTTACTTATTCTATTATCTGATGCAATTTCTGAGGGCTGCTCTGAAAGTAAGGCCCTCCAATGCTGGTGGTGTGGCAGTAGGAGTTGAACTTTCCCACCAGTATTCCATGGTGTGTTATTGCCGTGTGACAGACGGCAGCAGAGGGGTAGTCTGACACAAAGGGTCTGACGTGGAAGTGCAGATGAAGCAGAGGTGTGTCACTGAACTCCTCCACGTGGAAGAAATGTCACCCACTGGCATTCATCGAAGCACAGGGAGCATTGAAAGAGACCAAGCAGTGGATGTGAGCACTGTGAGGTGGGGGGCAGTGGCAACAGCAAGAGTAGGTCAGCTCCGCTGGTGCAGATTGTTACAGGTGCAGCATGGCGTGCAAACTCTTGTTCATTGCTGGTGAAAAGGCATAGCTCATGGTGGTGACAGCTTTGTAGCTGAGAACGTGAAGAGGCTTCAAGACAGATTACAGCTTTCCTGTGTGGAACTCTATTTTCCAAGTGAGTTGAAGCGGGATTTCTCTCCAAAAGTCTGGCAGCCTGTGTCTGGATGGCACGGATGCTGGCATTAAGGGGCTGCATGGCCCTGGGCAGCTGGGAGCAAGTCTGAGCCTTGCTGCCTCTGGGCGCATGCACTCACACAAACAAGTGTGCATGCGTGCAGGTGCACACACACACCCCCCCAACTGCCTCAGTGACAGAAGATATTGTCTTCCTGTCTTCCCTGTCTCTGTCTATACTGCTGGAGGCTGTCCTGAGGAGCCCTGTACCCTGAGGTCCCAGAGGAAGTCAGGATCAAGGAGGAGTTTGCCTCAGTTGACGAGGACTGGGTTAAGGAGCAATTAATCCGGACATCCATAAATGCATGGCTCCTGATGGGATGCACCCATGGGTGCCGAGGGAACTGGAGAATGTCATTGCTAAGCTGCTCTCCATTATCTTTGGTAAGTTGTGGGAAATAAGCGGGTTGCGCGAGGACTGGTGGAAAGCAAATGTCACTCCAGTCTTCAGAAAGGGCAAGACGGAGGACGCGGGTGACTACAGACTGATCAGCCTCACCTCCATCCCTGGAAAGGTGATGGAAAAGCTTGTCCTTGGCACTGCCTCTAGGCATATCAAGGAGAAGAGGGTTATTAGGGGCAGTCGCGTGGCTTCACCAAGGGGAAGTCATGCTTGACCAACCTGATAGCCTTTTAGGAAAACATAACCAGATGGATAGACGATGGTAAAGCAGTGGATGTGGTCTATCCTGATTTTAATAGAGCGTTTGGCACCGTGTTCCACAGCAGCCTTGCAGTTAAACTCAGGAAGGGTGGTCTGGACAATTGAGTAGTGAGGTGGACTGTGAACGAGCTGAAGGAAACAAGCCAGAGAGTTGTGCTCAGTGGGACAGAGCAAGTCTAGTTGGAGGCCTGTATCTAGTTCCTAGTACCCCTCCAGGGTCGCTACTAGGACCAGGACTATTCCGTATGTTCATCAAGGACTTGGATGAGGGAGTAGAGTGCACTGCTAGCAGGCTTGCTGATGACACAAAGGGATGAGGGAGCTGGGTCTCTTTAGCTCGGAGAAGAGGAAACAGAGGTGGCCTCGTTCACGTTTATAAATATGCAAAGGGTGTGCATCAGGAGGATGGAGCCAGGCTCTTTGCAGTGACACCCAATGACAGGACCAGGGGTAAAAGGCGCAAGCTGGAACACAGGAGGTTCCACAGAAATATGAGAAAAAACTTCTTCCTGGTAAGGGTAACAGAACAGTGGAATGGGCTGCCCAGAGAGGTTGTGGGCTCTTCTCTGGAGGCATTCAAAACCTGCCAGGACAGGATCCTATGTGACCTAATTTAGGTGTTCCTGCTAAGGCAGGGGGATTGGACTAGATGATGTTTCGAGGTTCCTTCCAAATCCCGACGTTCAGTGACTCTGTGATTCTGAAACAGGTATGGAGAAGGGACAGCAGCTATTAAAATGAAGACTTGGTTAAAAAAAATACTCTTTTCACATCATAGTTGGGATTTTGGTGTTTAATTATTCAAATAAATAATACAAATTTTTAACTCATCTTTTCTTCCCTCTTCCCTCTTCCCTCTTCTCTCTTCTCTCATTCCCTTCCCCTTCCCTCTCCTCTCCTCTCCTCTCCTCCCCTCTCCTCCCCTTCTCTTCTCTCTCTTCCTCTTCCTTTTCCTCTTCCTATTCCTCTTCCTCTTCCTCTTCTCTTTTCTCTCTTCTACCGCCCCCACCGTTGAAGACAAAACTCTCTTATTCTCCTCCATGTCTCACTAGAAAAAGGAGAGTCTCAAGTTGTGACTGAGTCATTTTTGCCTCCAATGGACTTTAGAGGAAAAAAGAAAAGCTGCTTCCTCCCCGGCTCCCTCTGGCAGAGGCAAACTACAAGTGTGACCAGAGCAAGAGCAAAGGCAGGAGTACCAATACCTGTCTGTGGCCTTAGGCAGCCGGGAGAAGTTGTCAATCATGACCTCTTGGTGACAGCGGGTGAGGATGACCACCGCCTGGCACAGGAAGGGCATGAACGTGCTCTGCTGCGCGGATGATGTGCAGCTGCGCAGAATGTAGAGGATCAGCAGCGCCTGAAAGAAGAAAGGAAGAAAGAACAACTTGCTGCATCCTTGACTCTGCAGTGAGTAACCACGGACATTCAGCACATGAGCAGTGCCTGCTCCCTTGACATGCTGCCAAGGCCTGAGCCTAAATTTCATGCCAGCCACCCTGTCCAAGCCCTGGCTCTGCGCTCAGGCTGTGCTTCTTTAGCACAAGAGGCAAACGGCACAAGGCGTAGTGCAGCAGCCAGAAGTCCAAGACAAGTGGAAGAAAGTCTCTTACGTCCCGACAGATGTCCTTCCCGCACATCTGCAGAAAGGTGATCATCCACTTCCCAGCTGCACGCACACGCGTTCCCCTGGCTTTCCGGAAGGTGTCCTTGATGGCCGTCATGAAGTCGACGGTTTGTTCCAGGGGGAAGTTGCTGCACACCACCTGCAGAGAAAAGAGAAGCAGGAGAGATCTCATCACTGCTCTGCGGCAGCTCTTCAGAACAGAAAGCAGTCTTGAGGGCGTTCTTAGCTCAGCGGTTTGCTGGTCAGTCAGGTAGCAATTGCAGTGCTCCTGCTGTCCATACCCTTCCATTCATACGTATGGGGGTTGAGCGTTCTCTCAGCTTCTCCATCCATGCCGTTTGCTTACATGCAAAGCCTACCTCCCAGCAAGCCACAGTCGCACATGCACATGCACACACACACAGACACACCATGGAATCAGCTCCTCGCTCTGGGCGCCTGAAGGCCAGACATAGCTCAGCGCCTCCTGCTACTTGCTGAGAAAAGTGGTCTCAGGGTGACAGCTCTTTCTGGAAGTGGTGGGACAGGCTGGAGGGAGCAGAGGGATGTGCAGAAGCCTACGCACTGAGATCCTACCACTCTTTTTTGGGTCCACTTACCCTTGCGATTTTGGATGAGGTCCGGAGCTGAGAGATGGTGCTGCAGTCATTCAGCCCCTCACACTGGCTCCCAATGTCTCCCATCTCAATGACTCCATAGGTCACCTTGGCTGCAAAGAGCGTGGGAGAAAATGGAAGTCATGCTTCTGAAAACAGAACCTCTTTCCACGGGGGATAGACTGAGGACAGGGTGGGGACAAGAAGAGAACTGTGCATGGTGCCTCTCCCTCCTGTAAACAGGGCCCGGCCTGTGGGGCTCTGGTAGCGCTGCGGAGGAGAGCACAGGGCTGCTGCATCCCGCTCTACTCACCTTGGATTCGGAGAAGGGAGCTCAGGCAGGTGGCGGCCAACTGGCGGGATGCGGGCATGGGGTCACACGTCAGCGGAGCCAGCAATCCCACCAAGGAGCCAAAGGACTCACAGGCATCTCCTCTCTGCAGGGATGAGAGGCAGGAACAAAGCTGTAGGCAGCCCCAGCTCTCCCTAGCTTCTCCTGCCCGTGCCTTCCCCACGCATGGGTGACGCAGCATGCACAGCTGGGCGGAGCTTGCCTTCCAGCTCAGGAACACCGGGGAGGGAGCAGGGGGCATGCGAGGGGGCTCTTTACTCACTTGAAGCTCTTCACAAGCAGCCAGCAGCTGGGAGCAGGTCTGCAGGGCCCTCTTGCGCTCCCACATGTTGTCTGATGTCAGTGATCTCTGCAGCACCTGGGGCAGAGCATCCGTCTCACTACGGACATCTTTTCTTTCCCTTCCTGCCACCCTTCTCCCTGTCCCTCCTTTCCTGACACTTTCCCTCAGGGCTTGCCCTGTGGCTCCACATGGCCTCACTGAGCAGCGGCACTGCTGCCTGCTCTCTCTGCAGACGCTCCTGCCTCCTAATCCAGGAGCCTTTCCTCAGCTGCGGCCTGCCAGGGGCTGGCTCCTGCCTTTTCTCGTGCAGGGCCCATTTCTCTGCCCATTTCTGAGCTCGCAGTGAGCTGGCACGTCTGCAGGAGATTTCTCTCCCTCTCATCGTCCTCTCAGTCCCCAGATCTCTGTCCCTGCTACCAAAAGGCACCATGCTTTCTCCCTTTCCCCACAAGTACTCACATGGACTATGTTCTGGAAGAAGCTGAGGGTGGGCTCTGTCTTGAGTAGGACCACCATGAGCTGGCCAAGAGCTTTCAGTGATGTTTGCTGAAGCTGAAAGTAGAAGAGGGGATTGAGGTGTGTCATCATGGCTGGTGTCAGAGCACAGGTCGTGTGTGCTGAGAAAGGGCTCCGAGTGAGAGGTGGCTGGGAAAATTGCGGCAGGTTACCTGCAGGTACTGTGCTGCTTGCCGTGACTTCTTGATCTTCAGCATCATCCTCGCTGAAGGGTGCGTCACAATATTCCTGCAGCACAGAGTCAGCATTTCACTCATGTCCTTGCTTCCTACAGAAGGCTTCAGCTTGCTGACAGGAGAAAAGGAAGAGAAAGCAGAAAGAGTCTTTACTAGTGCTCTCCAGAGTGGTTCAGACAACATCTGAGATTCTCCTAATCAAAAGCTGCAAAGCCAACACCCCCAGTCTGTGCTGCTGAGCGCTGTATTCAGTTCCATCAGCACTCGCCTCCTCCCTGGCAGCAGTGAACAACCTCCCTCTCCGAAGGGAAGGAGACCCCAGGTGTCCCTTCTCTTTGCTGCCAGGGGACAGGAGCACCAGGGCCTTTCTCCCCGCCCAGAACCTCAGCTTAGCTGGGCACAACAGCCCAGCCTTCTCTCCTGTAGATGTGGCTCCTCACCCCCTACCCCCTCCACGCCTTCAGAAGCTATCCTAAAGGGGGACCACCATCCTGCCTGGCAACCCCAGAGGCTCCAATCCTTACCTCAGCTGCTCCAGGGCCAGAACCACCTTGAGGGGCACTGGGGATACACGGGTGCCCAAGTAATACTTCTTCAGCAAGTCCTGCAAGTACCAGAGAAACACTGTCAAAGTGGGTAAGGGGCATGCGAGAGCTCTTCTGCCCGGCCCAGAGACAGACACAGCTGCCACACACCGGCCCCATCACTCCCACATTTCCCACCGAGGCACT
This sequence comes from Tetrao urogallus, assembly GCF_951394365.1. Classification (NCBI taxonomy): domain Eukaryota; kingdom Metazoa; phylum Chordata; class Aves; order Galliformes; family Phasianidae; genus Tetrao; species Tetrao urogallus. Next base: position 79,880,801 of record NC_136813.1, on the reverse strand, counting down.
GCAGGATGCAGCAGCTCCACAGCTGGTGGACCTAGCCCACTGCCCAGCACCCAGGGTCCCCGCCGGCTGGAGACGTGTGGCTGAGGGAGACCTGCATGGTTCCAGGGATGGGAGCCTCGTGGCACGGCCCGGAACTCTTCTGCAGAGAGCCCTGTCTCTAGGCACTCACCATCAGGATCTCCAGCAGCTTGCCCTTCAAGGAGGGGTTAAAGAAGGCGGAGCCACCCACAGCATGGACGGCAGAGCTGAAGTCAGTGATGCTCTGCACCAGCGCGAGCTTGTTCTGCAAGTCCTGGGGCCCAAGAGAGAAGAACATTCTTTGAACTGTGGGAAGGGCCAGTGGCTGCAAGGGGGACACGTGGGGGCAACGCTAAGGGAAGGGCTTGGATCTTCATCTGGGCACAAACCGTTCTGTGAGGGACCTTTGGAAAGAGAAGGCCCACTGAAATGGACATCCCCCCACGTGGAGGGGCTGCAGCTGGGCGCTCTGACACCCTGGCACGCTGTGAACTCTCACCTGGCAGCTGCAGCTGTACAGCAGCAGGATGTTGCCCACAATGTCTCCCTCCAGGCGGGCGAGCAGCTGCTCCTTGGAGGCTCGCAGTGCCAAGCTGCCATGGGCGAGGATGAGAGCGCTGCGTGTAGCCTGAGCTCTCGCGCTGTCCAGCTCCGTCTGTGAGGGGAGAAATGCCTTGAGACACTCGCTCAGCAGCCCCCAGTGCCCTGCGGTGCACCTGGGCTCCCAGGGCAGGAGCTGCTGTGAAAATAAGGCGGAAGAATGCCAAGATGGGAACCTGTAGCACTTTACCTTCTTGCGCCTGGAAATCCTCCCATTGCGGCCTTTGCACAGCCTGGACGCAAACACGGTGAGTGTGTCCAGGACTGCGTGGAAGTTGCTGTCAGCAGCAAGGCTGACAAGAGAGATCATTCCCTGCACAAAAGAACGAGGGACAGTTGGCGCAGGCCTGAACCCATCGGCGCGGCCAGCCACAGTGGCCGGGCCGGTCCTCACTTGAGGGAAGCAGCAGCGGGGAGGAGATGGAAAGGCCTGGAGCAGGGCCAGGAGAAGCCCTCTGCCCCAGGGACAGAGCGGGGATGCTGGCAGAATGTGGGAGGAGAGCTCACCTGGGCCTCAGATGGCTCCTCTGCATTTGCCCCCTCCAGGTGCTGCAGCAGCTTCTCCTGGACATGGAGGACTTCCTTACAAGCTCCCAGAACGGTCCCCAGAGCCTTGTACAGGAAGGTCTGCGTGGGAAGGGAAGGAATAAGCTGGGATGTGGCAGCAGCCTGACCTGCTGGCAGAGGGCCAGGGGGGAAGGACCCACGCTCCCTGGGAGTCGCTGAGAGCAGCTGCAGGGCCGAGCTGTAGCCAGCCCCCAAGCAGTTTGCAGGCAAAGGCCCGCTGGGGGGCACGGGCTGGGGAAGCAGCGTGAGCAGCCCGTGTGGGCAGGGCAACAGCCTCAGCCCCAGCCCCAGTTGGGCACCTGCAGCTGCACCGCTGGGGAGAGCCGGGGCAGACCTACCTTTTCTCCAGAGCTGCTGGCAGAGCTGCTCAGCTGCCGGCTCAGCTCGCAGCTCAGGGCCATGGTCCAGGCCTCGTCCTCCATGATGTCCAGTGATGCCCTCAGGAACTGTTGGAGAACAGGAAAAGCCAATGATCCCTCTCCCTTTACCTCTTCCCAAATTCCCAAGTCGCTGCAGCCTTCTGGGGATCAGCTCCCCCCAGCATTCCCTCCATTAAAGCCGCCTGCCACTCTTTTCCTAGGACCCCCCTTGGGCTTGGGACAAAGAGGAAGAGGCAGCGCCACAAAGACGTGCAGCCACACCACAGCAGCTTTTGAGAGGCTGTATGGGAGCTGGTGGCTTGTATGGGAGCGGGTCTCCTTGAGGCAGGCAAGCACTTCTCTGCACCATGCCTTCCTGCAGTGCTGTACCTGTAGCAGACGGTGCTCCCACTCTGCAGAGTCTGTGAAGCTCTCATCTTTCCCTGCACAGCAACAAGAAGCAAAAAACCTTTGCTTGGGATCAAGCCACAGAAAAAGAGCTGCTGCAAACCCGGCTTGGCCTGGGCACTCGGCACTGCCAAGCCGGGACCTGCACCCCCTCCACAATGACCTGTCCCTCCCCACAGACACTGTCCCAACAGGAGCACAGAACTGATGGCTCCAAGAGGGCTGTCTCAGGGGACTTGAAGAGCCCACCCGTGCCCTGGAATGGGCAGATCCCCGGGGGGAAAGGTCTGCCAACATCAGTGCTGTCTCCCTCGAATGGGAACAGCAGCAGAGCAAGCGCCGGGGCACAGACAACACTTCCCCTCTGCCACGCTGCAGAGCTGCATTTTCACTCCCCTCCTTCCATGCCTCCGTCCCTCCCGCCCCACCAGCACTTTACCTTCGAGGCACTGCAGCAGCAGAGGGATCTCAGCAGCCCACACAGGCTCCACAGCTCTGTGGATCTTGCTGTGGAGGTTTTGCATGAGAAGCAAGGCAGCGGCTTGGAGTTCGCTGCCTGCAACAGGGCTCCCTGCCACCACCTGAGCAAGAGCGAGGAGAAACTGGGTCACTTGTGCAGCAAGAGAAGTGGCTTCCTCCAGGAGGGAAGCAGCCTGGCTCTCCCTGGAGGGCAAGGAGCAGCCAGCAGCTTTGCCCCTGGTGCTGCAAGCCTGGGTAGAGAACAGCATCCCCAGGGCTGAGGCGGGCGCTGGCACGCTCGCCCATGCTGCTTCCTCCTTGGGGATCGTGGCACCGGCCTCTGGAGCATGTACTCACCAGCAGACGTGCCAGCAGTATCTGGGGAGTCAGCAGTGGGCCTGCAGGGAGAAAGAAGTGCTGAGTGAGATGCAGACACGCCATGCCCTGCCGTACGCACCTCTGCTGTCCCTTCTGGGTGCCAACGTGGGTCAACAGAGCTCACAGGGGGAGTTTCTGCTCCTACCTTGAAACATGGAGCTGAGGAAGTGGGGATCCAGTTCTCCCATGTCCCGCACCGTCAGCTCCCCTCTCTCAGCCAGGGCTTGGATGCAGCGGGAGACCGGGATCAGCATGCCGGTGTACTGGGCTGGCACCACGTACAGCAGCAGCCTTGGCCACAGGAGCTGTAGGGAACGAGGCAGTTGAGCATGTCAGCATTCCTGCCTCCGCTCAGAGATGAAGAGGATTCTGTGAGTTTCCCTGAGTCTTGTGTGCGTCAGAGCACGTTGGAGGAGAGATGTGGGGTGTTGGAAGAGGACAAGGAGCACGTGGTGCGAAGGCACGGAGTGGCAGCAGGGCAGAGTGTGACTTACTTTGGTCATCCCTCTCGCGGAGACATCCAGTGACCCCAGGATGTCCATGCACAACGCTTGGAGTGCTCCTTCTTCCTGGGCTTCCTGGGCAGAAAGGTCTCCGGCTGCCTGCACAACAGTGGTGTTGAAATGCCGATTACTCTCAGTTCTCAGGGGCCTCTCATGAGGCTCAGTGCTTCTGTGCCAGCCTCTGAGCAGCACGGGTCTTCCAAAGGAAGATGCTGCCCACTGTCCTTACCCTTCTTCCTGTGGTGCGGCTGAACTCACTGAAGATGTGCCCCACCACATCCCAGGCTGAGCAGCTCCAGGCGTTAGCGCTGAGCACATCCTTGATGAAGTGCAGCACGGCCCTCCTCACCTGCCAGGAGTCAATTGTGGATTTGATTTTCCTGCTCAGAAGGCAAAGGGAAGCCACCTGCTCATTGGGGCTGCCCTTTGGGCATGAGCAGAGACAACAGAGCAGAGGAGAAGCCTTGGCTCCTGAGGTGGAGGCCAGGCCTCAGCACCAGGCTGTGCGCTTTCCATGCACAGCACAGGGACCTGACCACTCCACGCTGCCTGCTCTCTAACCACAGGAGCCATCGCAACCACGTTGTCAATGCTCCAGCACCTCCCAGATCACCCAAGCCCCGCCCTTGTTGGCATCAGCATCTCCACCCCAGCAGTGCTTTCCTTTCCCACGTCAGCTCACCTGGGTACTGGGGTCACTGCACAGACACTGCACAGCCTCCACAACCTGGGACAGCTTCTCTGTCACGACAGGCTCTACAAGAGATGCACAGAAGCATGCATGGAGGCACAAGCCATATGACAAAAGGGATCCCTGGAAGTCCAACCCACGGTACTGACCATCAGAGCGAGCCAGAGCGCCAAACAGACCCAGGGCTGCCACACAACTGGCCTTCCTCTGACTGCCCAGCTGCAACTGCAGAAACAGGACCGTTTCCTCTGGGCAGATTCGTGCTGCAGGGAGGAAATGCCACACTGTTATCAAGAAACTCGCGCTCATTCCTGAGGCTTGCGAGAGAGGTTTTGGTCAGGGCACTGCCAAGCATCGTCATATCTCCTCTGCTTACCCTGCAGCAGGATGCAGTGGGTCAGCTCTGCTCTGTCAGCCTCGCTGTGCTGTTTGGTGTCGTCAGAGAGCTGTGGGAACAAGGTCCGTTTGAGAAAATTGCATCAGCACTGAGTATGGGAAAGAAACTGAGCTACCAGCTCTCGTCTCCCTTGGCACTCTTGGGAAGAGGAGGTGCAGACAAAACACAGCCTGCTCCGGGGCCACATGCATGGCTCTGCAGCAGCCACAGGCATGCAGGAGCTAAGGCTGAGCAGCCATCATCGGCTCGGAGCTCCACAGTCCTCCTGAGACTTAGTCAAGAGGGAAACTGCTGTGGGCGCAAGGGCAGGCTCCCCTTACCTGGTAGAACACGGCACTGGTGATGGCCAGAAACTTGTCCTCTGGGATGATGGACTGAACTCCCGCTAAGGCCTCCAGGAAGATATTGAGGCTCTGCAAGAGACCGGGAGAGGAAGAAAGTGCTGAAGCCACATCTAGCCACTTGGGAGAGGAGAAACTGATTCCCAGTGGTTTTTCTGTTGGGAGAAGCTCCCGCACAGCTATTCTGTTTTGTCCCCTCCTCCCGGCAGCATGAAGGAAGTCTCTCTGCTCTCAACCGAGCCCTGTTTGGGCATCGTTTGCAGGCATTTCCCACCCAGCAGCCCTCTTCTTCCCCATCAGATACAACTGGATGCGGTCCCCTGGCTGTCAGCACACAGCTCCTCAGGCACACAGAGTCCCATGGTGGTGGTGATGGTAAAGCCTTCCATCCCCAGGATGGGCCCTGGTGACTCCTGGCTTCCTTCTGGCTCCTGTCTGGGTTATTCCTTCCTTCACTGAAGAACTCAGGAAGCCTCAGACCTCCCTTGGACATTTATTCCTTCTTCCTCCAAGGGCTCCCAGCCTTGTCCCTGCATCCCGTTGACCCCTCGCGGCACTTGCATGGGCTCCACACTGATCCCTGCACAACATCTCACCTTGGTCACCGTGCAGGTGTCTTGGGCCTCCTGATACTGGTGCACGAGCCAGAGGACCTGCTCCCAGACGTGCTTTTGCTGCTGCTCCTCTTGCAGGAGGACGGTCAACATGGCAGTCACAGCCCCAAGGACAGCCCGTTTGTCCTGGAGAGGGATGGCAGAGGCCCAGCATCAAAGACTGAAGGTTTGCCCTTCCTACAGAGAGGCCTTTCTCTTTCCCTTTCCCTTCCCCATTCCCCCGTGCCCAGCAGGAGATGGGCTTGCTCTCCCTGGGCAGGCAGGTTTTCCCCACACCCTCATCCCCGGCTCTCCCTGCCACAGTGCTGTGGCATGCGGCTGTTCCCTGGTAGAGAGATCCAGCCCTGAGAACAAATCCAGTTCAGAGCACTTTGCAGAGCCAGCCCTCTCCCTCTCATCACCCCTCTGCTCTCAGCCTGCTGGGCACAGACAGAGCTGCCGACATTGATGTCCCCATCACCATCCCAGGCTGGGAATGCAGCCGTGCTCACCTCTTCCTCCTTGCAGTCCTGCCAGTTGCTCAGCACAGAGCAGAAGAGCTGGTAAAGATTCTGATAGATCTGCTCTTTCTCTGCGGCAGGCCAAGGGCATTGCTTTCTGGAGTGCAAGTGAACCTTGACTCCTTCCAACCATTGTTTCACAACTGAAAATAAAACAAAACAAAACAAAAAAATGAATAATCAATTAAAAAAAAAAAAAAAAAAAGAGAGAGAGAGAAAGAGAGAAAGAAAAGGGAGCCTGTGAGAGTCTGCAGCAGGGCAAGGTGCAAGGGCTGTCCCAAGCCTCCCTGCTTTGGGGCCGGCACTCACCAGCACAAGCAATGCGCAGGGTCTGGCCGCTCCTCACATGGCCCACCACACTGCACAGGCCGGCCAGCGTCAGCCACACAAAGGAGATGCACTGTGGAGCTGCAGAGAGGAAGGAGAGGGGCACGGTCAGAGACCCAGCAGTGAGAGAGGAGGGGCTGCGGCCCTGCATCCCCCAGCTCTACGCAGATCACGAGCAAGGGGTGAGACCCCTTTGCCCGGTTGTCAGGAGGCTGAGGGCACTCTACCATAGATGCTGAAGAGTTTGCTCAGGGTGACGAGCACAAACTCCTTGCACATCTCCCCTGTGGCCTTCAGGTGGCCCTGGAGCTCGGCCATCACCAAGGAGAAGTGAGTCCGGGCCAGAGCCACCAGGACATTGCTGGCAGCCATCCTCACGCTGTCCGTCACGCCCTGGAAAAGAGTCACTGGTGACACACGGCACAGGAGGCTGCCCAAGGCCTTCCCTTGCAAGGGCCAAGCCAGCGCCGTCTGCCAGCAGAACACCAGCACGGGCAGGCAGCTCCCTTTGCCTTCGGGAGTGACCCCTCACCTGGGCTGCTGTCAGGTCCTGGGACACCTCAGCCAGCAGCCGGTTCACCACTCCGCACGGCGGGCGGCTGTCCTCTTCCCCCAGGACGTGCTCCAGCTCGCAGTACGCCTGCTCTCGGTCACCCTGGGGACAGGGATAGGTCATGTTTGGCTTTGCCCTTGTTCCCGGCTCCCCGCTGCCGCCCATCGCTATGCGGATGTGCTGCCGGGGCCTGGCACCCACGGGACCAGAACCAGGGCAAGGACCGATGGTTGGACGTCCCCAGCTCACCTCCTGGTCTTGCAGGCGCTGCAGCAATAAAGTCACGGCACAGATGGGGACAGGGCTTTCCACCCTGCCTCTCTCCCTGCGACGTATACAACTGGGCATGCAGCCCACACAGGCAAAGAGACCTGGAAGGAAAGAGCAGAGCAGCGGTCGCTGGTGTTGCTTGGAGCCAGGGCCGAGCATGCAGCCAGCTCTGGGAGGAACGCTCCTCCAGCCCCACAGCGCGGGGTGGGCTGCGCTGGCACATGCGTGGTTGGTGGGGAGAGGGGAGAGAGCCTTCCCCTGGCTGGGGTACTGGGGAAAGCACAGTGGGCAGCTGCACTCTGCAGAGCAAGGACAGTGCTGCTGGCACGTCCTAAACAGGCATTGGAGGCACACACGTGCTCGGGCAGCACCACGGTGTCCAGAGAGGTGGAGGGACCTCACCTCGAAGGGCTCTCAGCCGCTCCATCACAGCAGGATGCCTCCAGACAGACACAACGCTCTCTCTGGGTTCACTTCCTGCGCGTCCCACAAGCGGACTGAGCCACCGCTCCCACCGCTGCCACAGGGGTGAAAGCCACAACTGTGACATCACAGCAAGGAGCGTCACCTCACAGAGCATGACACGCCCTGGGCTGGGGACCTGTTTTCAAATGGAACATGTAGAGCTGCAATCTAAAGTCTGATCTCTTCATTAAACAAGAAAAACTAAAACTAAAACTAAACTAATTAATACGATAAAATTTAAAAAAAGGTTTGTTACTTATTCTATTATCTGATGCAATTTCTGAGGGCTGCTCTGAAAGTAAGGCCCTCCAATGCTGGTGGTGTGGCAGTAGGAGTTGAACTTTCCCACCAGTATTCCATGGTGTGTTATTGCCGTGTGACAGACGGCAGCAGAGGGGTAGTCTGACACAAAGGGTCTGACGTGGAAGTGCAGATGAAGCAGAGGTGTGTCACTGAACTCCTCCACGTGGAAGAAATGTCACCCACTGGCATTCATCGAAGCACAGGGAGCATTGAAAGAGACCAAGCAGTGGATGTGAGCACTGTGAGGTGGGGGGCAGTGGCAACAGCAAGAGTAGGTCAGCTCCGCTGGTGCAGATTGTTACAGGTGCAGCATGGCGTGCAAACTCTTGTTCATTGCTGGTGAAAAGGCATAGCTCATGGTGGTGACAGCTTTGTAGCTGAGAACGTGAAGAGGCTTCAAGACAGATTACAGCTTTCCTGTGTGGAACTCTATTTTCCAAGTGAGTTGAAGCGGGATTTCTCTCCAAAAGTCTGGCAGCCTGTGTCTGGATGGCACGGATGCTGGCATTAAGGGGCTGCATGGCCCTGGGCAGCTGGGAGCAAGTCTGAGCCTTGCTGCCTCTGGGCGCATGCACTCACACAAACAAGTGTGCATGCGTGCAGGTGCACACACACACCCCCCCAACTGCCTCAGTGACAGAAGATATTGTCTTCCTGTCTTCCCTGTCTCTGTCTATACTGCTGGAGGCTGTCCTGAGGAGCCCTGTACCCTGAGGTCCCAGAGGAAGTCAGGATCAAGGAGGAGTTTGCCTCAGTTGACGAGGACTGGGTTAAGGAGCAATTAATCCGGACATCCATAAATGCATGGCTCCTGATGGGATGCACCCATGGGTGCCGAGGGAACTGGAGAATGTCATTGCTAAGCTGCTCTCCATTATCTTTGGTAAGTTGTGGGAAATAAGCGGGTTGCGCGAGGACTGGTGGAAAGCAAATGTCACTCCAGTCTTCAGAAAGGGCAAGACGGAGGACGCGGGTGACTACAGACTGATCAGCCTCACCTCCATCCCTGGAAAGGTGATGGAAAAGCTTGTCCTTGGCACTGCCTCTAGGCATATCAAGGAGAAGAGGGTTATTAGGGGCAGTCGCGTGGCTTCACCAAGGGGAAGTCATGCTTGACCAACCTGATAGCCTTTTAGGAAAACATAACCAGATGGATAGACGATGGTAAAGCAGTGGATGTGGTCTATCCTGATTTTAATAGAGCGTTTGGCACCGTGTTCCACAGCAGCCTTGCAGTTAAACTCAGGAAGGGTGGTCTGGACAATTGAGTAGTGAGGTGGACTGTGAACGAGCTGAAGGAAACAAGCCAGAGAGTTGTGCTCAGTGGGACAGAGCAAGTCTAGTTGGAGGCCTGTATCTAGTTCCTAGTACCCCTCCAGGGTCGCTACTAGGACCAGGACTATTCCGTATGTTCATCAAGGACTTGGATGAGGGAGTAGAGTGCACTGCTAGCAGGCTTGCTGATGACACAAAGGGATGAGGGAGCTGGGTCTCTTTAGCTCGGAGAAGAGGAAACAGAGGTGGCCTCGTTCACGTTTATAAATATGCAAAGGGTGTGCATCAGGAGGATGGAGCCAGGCTCTTTGCAGTGACACCCAATGACAGGACCAGGGGTAAAAGGCGCAAGCTGGAACACAGGAGGTTCCACAGAAATATGAGAAAAAACTTCTTCCTGGTAAGGGTAACAGAACAGTGGAATGGGCTGCCCAGAGAGGTTGTGGGCTCTTCTCTGGAGGCATTCAAAACCTGCCAGGACAGGATCCTATGTGACCTAATTTAGGTGTTCCTGCTAAGGCAGGGGGATTGGACTAGATGATGTTTCGAGGTTCCTTCCAAATCCCGACGTTCAGTGACTCTGTGATTCTGAAACAGGTATGGAGAAGGGACAGCAGCTATTAAAATGAAGACTTGGTTAAAAAAAATACTCTTTTCACATCATAGTTGGGATTTTGGTGTTTAATTATTCAAATAAATAATACAAATTTTTAACTCATCTTTTCTTCCCTCTTCCCTCTTCCCTCTTCTCTCTTCTCTCATTCCCTTCCCCTTCCCTCTCCTCTCCTCTCCTCCCCTCTCCTCCCCTTCTCTTCTCTCTCTTCCTCTTCCTTTTCCTCTTCCTATTCCTCTTCCTCTTCCTCTTCTCTTTTCTCTCTTCTACCGCCCCCACCGTTGAAGACAAAACTCTCTTATTCTCCTCCATGTCTCACTAGAAAAAGGAGAGTCTCAAGTTGTGACTGAGTCATTTTTGCCTCCAATGGACTTTAGAGGAAAAAAGAAAAGCTGCTTCCTCCCCGGCTCCCTCTGGCAGAGGCAAACTACAAGTGTGACCAGAGCAAGAGCAAAGGCAGGAGTACCAATACCTGTCTGTGGCCTTAGGCAGCCGGGAGAAGTTGTCAATCATGACCTCTTGGTGACAGCGGGTGAGGATGACCACCGCCTGGCACAGGAAGGGCATGAACGTGCTCTGCTGCGCGGATGATGTGCAGCTGCGCAGAATGTAGAGGATCAGCAGCGCCTGAAAGAAGAAAGGAAGAAAGAACAACTTGCTGCATCCTTGACTCTGCAGTGAGTAACCACGGACATTCAGCACATGAGCAGTGCCTGCTCCCTTGACATGCTGCCAAGGCCTGAGCCTAAATTTCATGCCAGCCACCCTGTCCAAGCCCTGGCTCTGCGCTCAGGCTGTGCTTCTTTAGCACAAGAGGCAAACGGCACAAGGCGTAGTGCAGCAGCCAGAAGTCCAAGACAAGTGGAAGAAAGTCTCTTACGTCCCGACAGATGTCCTTCCCGCACATCTGCAGAAAGGTGATCATCCACTTCCCAGCTGCACGCACACGCGTTCCCCTGGCTTTCCGGAAGGTGTCCTTGATGGCCGTCATGAAGTCGACGGTTTGTTCCAGGGGGAAGTTGCTGCACACCACCTGCAGAGAAAAGAGAAGCAGGAGAGATCTCATCACTGCTCTGCGGCAGCTCTTCAGAACAGAAAGCAGTCTTGAGGGCGTTCTTAGCTCAGCGGTTTGCTGGTCAGTCAGGTAGCAATTGCAGTGCTCCTGCTGTCCATACCCTTCCATTCATACGTATGGGGGTTGAGCGTTCTCTCAGCTTCTCCATCCATGCCGTTTGCTTACATGCAAAGCCTACCTCCCAGCAAGCCACAGTCGCACATGCACATGCACACACACACAGACACACCATGGAATCAGCTCCTCGCTCTGGGCGCCTGAAGGCCAGACATAGCTCAGCGCCTCCTGCTACTTGCTGAGAAAAGTGGTCTCAGGGTGACAGCTCTTTCTGGAAGTGGTGGGACAGGCTGGAGGGAGCAGAGGGATGTGCAGAAGCCTACGCACTGAGATCCTACCACTCTTTTTTGGGTCCACTTACCCTTGCGATTTTGGATGAGGTCCGGAGCTGAGAGATGGTGCTGCAGTCATTCAGCCCCTCACACTGGCTCCCAATGTCTCCCATCTCAATGACTCCATAGGTCACCTTGGCTGCAAAGAGCGTGGGAGAAAATGGAAGTCATGCTTCTGAAAACAGAACCTCTTTCCACGGGGGATAGACTGAGGACAGGGTGGGGACAAGAAGAGAACTGTGCATGGTGCCTCTCCCTCCTGTAAACAGGGCCCGGCCTGTGGGGCTCTGGTAGCGCTGCGGAGGAGAGCACAGGGCTGCTGCATCCCGCTCTACTCACCTTGGATTCGGAGAAGGGAGCTCAGGCAGGTGGCGGCCAACTGGCGGGATGCGGGCATGGGGTCACACGTCAACGGAGCCAGCAATCCCACCAAGGAGCCAAAGGACTCACAGGCATCTCCTCTCTGCAGGGATGAGAGGCAGGAACAAAGCTGTAGGCAGCCCCAGCTCTCCCTAGCTTCTCCTGCCCGTGCCTTCCCCACGCATGGGTGACGCAGCATGCACAGCTGGGCGGAGCTTGCCTTCCAGCTCAGGAACACCGGGGAGGGAGCAGGGGGCATGCGAGGGGGCTCTTTACTCACTTGAAGCTCTTCACAAGCAGCCAGCAGCTGGGAGCAGGTCTGCAGGGCCCTCTTGCGCTCCCACATGTTGTCTGATGTCAGTGATCTCTGCAGCACCTGGGGCAGAGCATCCGTCTCACTACGGACATCTTTTCTTTCCCTTCCTGCCACCCTTCTCCCTGTCCCTCCTTTCCTGACACTTTCCCTCAGGGCTTGCCCTGTGGCTCCACATGGCCTCACTGAGCAGTGCTCTCTCTGCAGACGCTCCTGCCTCCTAATCCAGGAGCCTTTCCTCAGCTGCGGCCTGCCAGGGGCTGGCTCCTGCCTTTTCTCGTGCAGGGCCCATTTCTCTGCCCATTTCTGAGCTCGCAGTGAGCTGGCACGTCTGCAGGAGATTTCTCTCCCTCTCATCGTCCTCTCAGTCCCCAGATCTCCGTCCCTGCTACCAAAAGGCACCATGCTTTCTCCCTTTCCCCGCAAGTACTCACATGGACTATGTTCTGGAAGAAGCTGAGGGTGGGCTCTGTCTTGAGTAGGACCACCATGAGCTGGCCAAGAGCTTTCAGTGATGTTTGCTGAAGCTGAAAGTAGAAGAGGGGATTGAGGTGTGTCATCATGGCTGGTGTCAGAGCACAGGTCGTGTGTGCTGAGAAAGGGCTCCGAGTGAGAGGTGGCTGGGAAAATTGCGGCAGGTTACCTGCAGGTACTGTGCTGCTTGCCGTGACTTCTTGATCTTCAGCATCATCCTCGCTGAAGGGTGCGTCACAATATTCCTGCAGCACAGAGTCAGCATTTCACTCATGTCCTTGCTTCCTACAGAAGGCTTCAGCTTGCTGACAGGAGAAAAGGAAGAGAAAGCAGAAAGAGTCTTTACTAGTGCTCTCCAGAGTGGTTCAGACAACATCTGAGATTCTCCTAATCAAAAGCTGCAAAGCCAACACCCCCAGTCTGTGCTGCTGAGCGCTGTATTCAGTTCCATCAGCACTCGCCTCCTCCCTGGCAGCAGTGAACAACCTCCCTCTCCGAAGGGAAGGAGACCCCAGGTGTCCCTTCTCTTTGCTGCCAGGGGACAGGAGCACCAGGGCCTTTCTCCCCGCCCAGAACCTCAGCTTAGCTGGGCACAACAGCCCAGCCTTCTCTCCTGTAGATGTGGCTCCTCACCCCCTACCCCCTCCACGCCTTCAGAAGCTATCCTAAAGGGGGACCACCATCCTGCCTGGCAACCCCAGAGGCTCCAATCCTTACCTCAGCTGCTCCAGGGCCAGAACCACCTTGAGGGGCACTGGGGATACACGGGTGCCCAAGTAATACTTCTTCAGCAAGTCCTGCAAGTACCAGAGAAACATTGTCAAAGTGGGTAAGGGGCATGCGAGAGCTCTTCTGCCCGGCCCAGAGACAGACACAGCTGCCACACACCGGCCCCATCACTCCCACATTTCCCACCGAGGCACTGCAGGATGCAGCAGCTCCACAGCTGGTGGACCTAGCCCACTGCCCAGCACCCAGGGTCCCCGCCGGCTGGAGACGTGTGGCTGAGGGAGACCTGCATGGTTCCAGGGATGGGAGCCTCGTGGCACGGCCCGGAACTCCTCTGCAGAGAGCCCTGTCTCTAGGCACTCACCATCAGGATCTCCAGCAGCTTGCCCTTCAAGGAGGGGTTAAAGAAGGCGGAGCCACCCACAGCATGGACGGCAGAGCTGAAGTCAGTGATGCTCTGCACCAGCGCAAGCTTGTTCTGCAAGTCCTGGAGCCCAAGAGAGAAGAACATTCTTTGAACTGTGGGAAGGGCCAGTGGCTGCAAGGGGGACACGTGGGGGCAACGCTAAGGGAAGGGCTTGGATCTTCATCTGGGCACAAACCGTTCTGTGAGGGACCTTTGGAAAGAGAAGGCCCACTGAAATGGACATCCCCCCACGTGGAGGGGCTGCAGCTGGGCGCTCTGACACCCTGGCACGCTGTTGAACTCTCACCTGGCAGCTGCAGCTGTACAGCAGCAGGATGTTGCCCACAATGTCTCCCTCCAGGCGGGCGAGCAGCTGCTCCTTGGAGGCTCGCAGTGCCAAGCTGCCATGGGCGAGGATGAGAGCGCTGCGTGTAGCCTGAGCTCTCGCGCTGTCCAGCTCCGTCTGTGAGGGGAGAAATGCCTTGAGACACTCGCTCAGCAGCCCCCAGTGCCCTGCGGTGCACCTGGGCTCCCAGGGCAGGAGCTGCTGTGAAAATAAGGCGGAAGAATGCCAAGATGGGAACCCGTAGCACTTTACCTTCTTGCGCCTGGAAATCCTCCCATTGCGGCCTTTGCACAGCCTGGACGCAAACACGGTGAGTGTGTCCAGGACTGCGTGGAAGTTGCTGTCAGCAGCAAGGCTGACAAGAGAGATCATTCCCTGCACAAAAGAACGAGGGGCAGTTGGCGCAGGCCTGAACCCATCGGCGCGGCCAGCCACAGTGGCCGGGCCGGTCCTCACTTGAGGGAAGCAGCAGCGGGGAGGAGATGCAAAGGCCTGGAGCAGGGCCAGGAGAAGCCCTCTGCCCCAGGGACAGAGCGGGGATGCTGGCAGAATGTGGGAGGAGAGCTCACCTGGGCCTCAGATGGCTCCTCTGCATTTGCCCCCTCCAGGTGCTGCAGCAGCTTCTCCTGGACATGGAGGACTTCCTTACAAGCTCCCAGAACGGTCCCCAGAGCCTTGTACAGGAAGGTCTGCGTGGGAAGGGAAGGAATAAGCTGGGATGTGGCAGCAGCCTGACCTGCTGGCAGAGGGCCAGGGGGGAAGGACCCACGCTCCCTGGGAGTCGCTGAGAGCAGCTGCAGGGCCGAGCTGTAGCCAGCCCCCAAGCAGTTTGCAGGCAAAGGCCCGCTGGGGGGCACGGGCTGGGGAAGCAGCGTGAGCAGCCCGTGTGGGCAGGGCAACAGCCTCAGCCCCAGCCCCAGTTGGGCACCTGCAGCTGCACCGCTGGGGAGAGCCGGGGCAGACCTACCTTTTCTCCAGAGCTGCTGGCAGAGTTGCTCAGCTGCCGGCTCAGCTCGCAGCTCAGGGCCATGGTCCAGGCCTCGTCCTCCATGATGTCCAGTGATGCCCTCAGGAACTGTTGGAGAACAGGAAAAGCCAATGATCCCTCTCCCTTTACCTCTTCCCAAATTCCCAAGTCGCTGCAGCCTTCTGGGGATCAGCTCCCCCCAGCATTCCCTCCATTAAAGCCGCCTGCCACTCTTTTCCTAGGACCCCCCTTGGGCTTGGGACAAAGAGGAAGAGGCAGCGCCACAAAGACGTGCAGCCACACCACAGCAGCTTTTGAGAGGCTGTATGGGAGCTGGTGGCTTGTATGGGAGCGGGTCTCCTTGAGGCAGGCAAGCACTTCTCTGCACCATGCCTTCCTGCAGTGCTGTACCTGTAGCAGACGGTGCTCCCACTCTGCAGAGTCTGTGAAGCTCTCATCTTTCCCTGCACAGCAACAAGAAGCAAAAAACCTTTGCTTGGGATCAAGCCACAGAAAAAGAGCTGCTGCAAACCCGGCTTGGCCTGGGCACTCGGCACTGCCAAGCCGGGACCTGCACCCCCTCCACAATGACCTGTCCCTCCCCACAGACACTGTCCCAACAGGAGCACAGAACTGATGGCTCCAAGAGGGCTGTCTCAGGGGACTTGAAGAGCCCACCCGTGCCCTGGAATGGGCAGATCCCCGGGGGGAAAGGTCTGCCAACATCAGTGCTGTCTCCCTCGAATGGGAACAGCAGCAGAGCAAGCGCCGGGGCACAGACAACACTTCCCCTCTGCCACGCTGCAGAGCTGCATTTTCACTCCCCTCCTTCCATGCCTCCGTCCCTCCCGCCCCACCAGCACTTTACCTTCGAGGCACTGCAGCAGCAGAGGGATCTCAGCAGCCCACACAGGCTCCACAGCTCTGTGGATCTTGCTGTGGAGGTTTTGCATGAGAAGCAAGGCAGCGGCTTGGAGTTCGCTGCCTGCAACAGGGCTCCCTGCCACCACCTGAGCAAGAGCGAGGAGAAACTGGGTCACTTGTGCAGCAAGAGAAGTGGCTTCCTCCAGGAGGGAAGCAGCCTGGCTCTCCCTGGAGGGCAAGGAGCAGCCAGCAGCTTTGCCCCTGGTGCTGCAAGCCTGGGTAGAGAACAGCATCCCCAGGGCTGAGGCGGGCGCTGGCACGCTCGCCCATGCTGCTTCCTCCTTGGGGATCGTGGCACCGGCCTCTGGAGCATGTACTCACCAGCAGACGTGCCAGCAGTATCTGGGGAGTCAGCAGTGGGCCTGCAGGGAGAAAGAAGTGCTGAGTGAGATGCAGACACGCCATGCCCTGCCGTACGCACCTCTGCTGTCCCTTCTGGGTGCCAACGTGGGTCAACAGAGCTCACAGGGGGAGTTTCTGCTCCTACCTTGAAACATGGAGCTGAGGAAGTGGGGATCCAGTTCTCCCATGTCCCGCACCGTCAGCTCCCCTCTCTCAGCCAGGGCTTGGATGCAGCGGGAGACCGGGATCAGCATGCCGGTGTACTGGGCTGGCACCACGTACAGCAGCAGCCTTGGCCACAGGAGCTGTAGGGAACGAGGCAGTTGAGCATGTCAGCATTCCTGCCTCCGCTCAGAGATGAAGAGGATTCTGTGAGTTTCCCTGAGTCTTGTGTGCGTCAGAGCACGTTGGAGGAGAGACGTGGGGTGTTGGAAGAGGACAAGGAGCACGTGGTGCGAAGGCACGGAGTGGCAGCAGGGCAGAGTGTGACTTACTTTGGTCATCCCTCTCGCGGAGACATCCAGTGACCCCAGGATGTCCATGCACAACGCTTGGAGTGCTCCTTCTTCCTGGGCTTCCTGGGCAGAAAGGTCTCCGGCTGCCTGCACAACAGTGGTGTTGAAATGCCGATTACTCTCAGTTCTCAGGGGCCTCTCATGAGGCTCAGTGCTTCTGTGCCAGCCTCTGAGCAGCACGGGTCTTCCAAAGGAAGATGCTGCCCACTGTCCTTACCCTTCTTCCTGTGGTGCGGCTGAACTCACTGAAGATGTGCCCCACCACATCCCAGGCTGAGCAGCTCCAGGCGTTAGCGCTGAGCACATCCTTGATGAAGTGCAGCACGGCCCTCCTCACCTGCCAGGAGTCAATTGTGGATTTGATTTTCCTGCTCAGAAGGCAAAGGGAAGCCACCTGCTCATTGGGGCTGCCCTTTGGGCATGAGCAGAGACAACAGAGCAGAGGAGAAGCCTTGGCTCCTGAGGTGGAGGCCAGGCCTCAGCACCAGGCTGTGCGCTTTCCATGCACAGCACAGGGACCTGACCACTCCACGCTGCCTGCTCTCTAGCCACAGGAGCCATCGCAACCACGTTGTCAATGCTCCAGCACCTCCCAGATCACCCAAGCCCCGCCCTTGTTGGCATCAGCATCTCCACCCCAGCAGTGCTTTCCTTTCCCACGTCAGCTCACCTGGGTACTGGGGTCACTGCACAGACACTGCACAGCCTCCACAACCTGGGACAGCTTCTCTGTCACGACAGACTCTACAAGAGATGCACAGAAGCATGCATGGAGGCACAAGCCATATGACAAAAGGGATCCCTGGAAGTCCAACCCACGGTACTGACCATCAGAGCGAGCCAGAGCGCCAAACAGACCCAGGGCTGCCACACAACTGGCCTTCCTCTGACTGCCCAGCTGCAACTGCAGAAACAGGACCGTTTCCTCTGGGCAGATTCGTGCTGCAGGGAGGAAATGCCACACTGTTATCAAGAAACTCGCGCTCATTCCTGAGGCTTGCGAGAGAGGTTTTGGTCAGGGCACTGCCAAGCATCGTCATATCTCCTCTGCTTACCCTGCAGCAGGATGCAGTGGGTCAGCTCTGCTCTGTCAGCCTCGCTGTGCTGTTTGGTGTCGTCAGAGAGCTGTGGGAACAAGGTCCGTTTGAGAAAATTGCATCAGCACTGAGTATGGGAAAGAAACTGAGCTACCAGCTCTCGTCTCCCTTGGCACTCTTGGGAAGAGGAGGTGCAGACAAAACACAGCCTGCTCCGGGGCCACATGCATGGCTCTGCAGCAGCCACAGGCATGCAGGAGCTAAGGCTGAGCAGCCATCATCGGCTCGGAGCTCCACAGTCCTCCTGAGACTTAGTCAAGAGGGAAACTGCTGTGGGCGCAAGGGCAGGCTCCCCTTACCTGGTAGAACACGGCACTGGTGATGGCCAGAAACTTGTCCTCTGGGATGATGGACTGAACTCCCGCTAAGGCCTCCAGGAAGATATTGAGGCTCTGCAAGAGACCGGGAGAGGAAGAAAGTGCTGAAGCCACATCTAGCCACTTGGGAGAGGAGAAACTGATTCCCAGTGGTTTTTCTGTTGGGAGAAGCTCCCGCACAGCTATTCTGTTTTGTCCCCTCCTCCCGGCAGCATGAAGGAAGTCTCTCTGCTCTCAACCGAGCCCTGTTTGGGCATCGTTTGCAGGCATTTCCCACCCAGCAGCCCTCTTCTTCCCCATCAGATACAACTGGATGCGGTCCCCTGGCTGTCAGCACACAGCTCCTCAGGCACACAGAGTCCCATGGTGGTGGTGATGGTAAAGCCTTCCATCCCCAGGATGGGCCCTGGTGACTCCTGGCTTCCTTCTGGCTCCTGTCTGGGTTATTCCTTCCTTCACTGAAGAACTCAGGAAGCTTCAGACCTCCCTTGGACATTTATTCCTTCTTCCTCCAAGGGCTCCCAGCCTTGTCCCTGCATCCCGTTGACCCCTCGCGGCACTTGCATGGGCTCCACACTGATCCCTGCACAACATCTCACCTTGGTCACCGTGCAGGTGTCTTGGGCCTCCTGATACTGGTGCACGAGCCAGAGGACCTGCTCCCAGACGTGCTTTTGCTGCTGCTCCTCTTGCAGGAGGACGGTCAACATGGCAGTCACAGCCCCAAGGACAGCCCGTTTGTCCTGGAGAGGGATGGCAGAGGCCCAGCATCAAAGACTGAAGGTTTGCCCTTCCTACAGAGAGGCCTTTCTCTTTCCCTTTCCCTTCCCCATTCCCCCGTGCCCAGCAGGAGATGGGCTTGCTCTCCCTGGGCAGGCAGGTTTTCCCCACACCCTCATCCCCGGCTCTCCCTGCCACAGTGCTGTGGCATGCGGCTGTTCCCTGGTAGAGAGATCCAGCCCTGAGAACAAATCCAGTTCAGAGCACTTTGCAGAGCCAGCCCTCTCCCTCTCATCACCCCTCTGCTCTCAGCCTGCTGGGCACAGACAGAGCTGCCGACATTGATGTCCCCATCACCATCCCAGGCTGGGAATGCAGCCGTGCTCACCTCTTCCTCCTTGCAGTCCTGCCAGTTGCTCAGCACAGAGCAGAAGAGCTGGTAAAGATTCTGATAGATCTGCTCTTTCTCTGCGGCAGGCCAAGGGCATTGCTTTCTGGAGTGCAAGTGAACCTTGACTCCTTCCAACCATTGTTTCACAACTGAAAATAAAACAAAACAAAACAAAAAAATGAATAATCAATTAAAAAAAAAAAAAAAAAAAAGAGAGAGAGAGAAAGAGAGAAAGAAAAGGGAGCCTGTGAGAGTCTGCAGCAGGGCAAGGTGCAAGGGCTGTCCCAAGCCTCCCTGCTTTGGGGCCGGCACTCACCAGCACAAGCAATGCGCAGGGTCTGGCCGCTCCTCACATGGCCCACCACACTGCACAGGCCAGCCAGCGTCAGCCACACAAAGGAGATGCACTGTGGAGCTGCAGAGAGGAAGGAGAGGGGCACGGTCAGAGACCCAGCAGTGAGAGAGGAGGGGCTGCGGCCCTGCATCCCCCAGCTCTACGCAGATCACGAGCAAGGGGTGAGACCCCTTTGCCCAGTTGTCAGGAGGCTGAGGGCACTCTACCATAGATGCTGAAGAGTTTGCTCAGGGTGACGAGCACAAACTCCTTGCACATCTCCCCTGTGGCCTTCAGGTGGCCCTGGAGCTCGGCCATCACCAAGGAGAAGTGAGTCCGGGCCAGAGCCACCAGGACATTGCTGGCAGCCATCCTCACGCTGTCCGTCACGCCCTGAAAAAGAGTCACTGGTGACTCATGGCACAGGAGGCTGCCCAAGGCCTTCCCTTGCAAGGGCCAAGCCAGCGCCGTCTGCCAGCAGAACACCAGCACGGGCAGGCAGCTCCCTTTGCCTTCGGGAGTGACCCCTCACCTGGGCTGCTGTCAGGTCCTGGGACACCTCAGCCAGCAGCCGGTTCACCACTCCGCACGGCGGGCGGCTGTCCTCTTCCCCCAGGACGTGCTCCAGCTCGCAGTACGCCTGCTCTCGGTCACCCTGGGGACAGGGATAGGTCACGTTTGGCTTTGCCCTTGTTCCCGGGGAGCCGCCCGCTGCCGCCCATCGCTATGCCGATGTGCTGCCGGGGCCTGGCACCCACGGGACCAGAACCAGGGCAAGGACCGATGGTTGGACGTCCCCAGCTCACCTCCTGGTCTTGCAGGCGCTGCAGCAATAAAGTCACGGCACAGATGGGGACAGGGCTTTCCACCCTGCCTCTCTCCCTGCGACGTATACAACTGGGCATGCAGCCCACACAGGCAAAGAGACCTGGAAGGAAAGAGCAGAGCAGCGGTCGCTGGTGTTGCTTGGAGCCAGGGCCGAGCATGCAGCCAGCTCTGGGAGGAACGCTCCTCCAGCCCCACAGCGCGGGGTGGGCTGCGCTGGCACATGCGTGGTTGGTGGGGAGAGGGGAGAGAGCCTTCCCCTTGCTGGGGTACTGGGGAAACCACTGTGGGCGGCTGCACTCTGCAGAGCAAGGACAGTGCTGCTGGCACGTCCTAAACAGGCATTGGAGGCACACACGTGCTCGGGCAGCACCACGGTGTCCAGAGAGGTGGAGGGACCTCACCTCGAAGGGCTCTCAGCCGCTCCATCACAGCAGGATGCCTCCAGACAGACACAACGCTCTCTCTGGGTTCACTTCCTGCGCGTCCCACAAGCGGACTGAGCCACCGCTCCCACCGCTGCCACAGGGGTGAAAGCCACAACTGTGACATCACAGCAAGGAGCGTCACCTCACAGAGCATGACACGCCCTGGGCTGGGGACCTGTTTTCAAATGGAACAAGTAGAGCTGCAATCTAAAGTCTGATCTCTTCATTAAACAAGAAAAACTAAAACTAAAACTAACCTAATTAATACGATAAAACTAAAAAAAAGGTTTGTTACTTATTCTATTATCTGATGCAATTTCTGAGGGCTGCTCTGAAAGTAAGGCCCTCCAATGCTGGTGGTGTGGCAGTAGGAGTTGAACTTTCCCACCAGTATTCCATGGTGTGTTATTGCCGTGTGACAGACGGCAGCAGAGGGGTAGTCTGACACAAAGGGTCTGACGTGGAAGTGCAGATGAAGCAGAGGTGTGTCACTGAACTCCTCCACGTGGAAGAAATGTCACCCACTGGCATTCATCGAAGCACAGGGAGCATTGAAAGAGACCAAGCAGTGGATGTGAGCACTGTGAGGTGGGGGGCAGTGGCAACAGCAAGAGTAGGTCAGCTCCGCTGGTGCAGATTGTTACAGGTGCAGCATGGCGTGCAAACTCTTGTTCATTGCTGGTGAAAAGGCATAGCTCATGGTGGTGACAGCTTTGTAGCTGAGAACGTGAAGAGGCTTCAAGACAGATTACAGCTTTCCTGTGTGGAACTCTATTTTCCAAGTGAGTTGAAGCGGGATTTCTCTCCAAAAGTCTGGCAGCCTGTGTCTGGATGGCACGGATGCTGGCATTAAGGGGCTGCATGGCCCTGGGCAGCTGGGAGCAAGTCTGAGCCTTGCTGCCTCTGGGCGCATGCACTCACACAAACAAGTGTGCATGCGTGCAGGTGCACACACACACCCCCCCAACTGCCTCAGTGACAGAAGATATTGTCTTCCTGTCTTCCCTGTCTCTGTCTATACTGCTGGAGGCTGTCCTGAGGAGCCCTGTACCCTGAGGTCCCAGAGGAAGTCAGGATCAAGGAGGAGTTTGCCTCAGTTGACGAGGACTGGGTTAAGGAGCAATTAATCCGGACATCCATAAATGCATGGGTCCTGATGGGATGCACCCATGGGTGCCGAGGGAACTGGAGAATGTCATTGCTAAGCTGCTCTCCATTATCTTTGGTAAGTTGTGGGAAATAAGCGGGTTGCACGAGGACTGGAGGAAAGCAAATGTCACTCCAGTCTTCAGAAAGGGCAAGACGGAGGACCCGGGTGACTACAGACTGATCAGCCTCACCTCCATCTCTGGAAAGGTGATGGAAAAGCTTGTCCTTGGCACTGCCTCTAGGCATATCAAGGAGAAGAGGGTTATTAGGGGCAGTCACGTGGCTTCACCAAGGGGAAGTCATGCTTGACCAACCTGATAGCCTTTTAGGAAAACATAACCAGATGGATAGACGATGGTAAAGCAGTGGATGTGGCCTATCCTGATTTTAATAGAGCGTTTGGCACCGTGTTCCACAGCAGCCTTGCAGTTAAACTCAGGAAGGGTGGTCTGGACAATTGAGTAGTGAGGTGGACTGTGAACGAGCTGAAGGAAACAAGCCAGAGAGTTGTGCTCAGTGGGACAGAGCAAGTCTAGTTGGAGGCCTGTATCTAGTTCCTAGTACCCCTCCAGGGTCGCTACTAGGACCAGGACTATTCCGTATGTTCATCAAGGACTTGGATGAGGGAGTAGAGTGCACTGCTAGCAGGCTTGCTGATGACACAAAGGGATGAGGGAGCTGGGTCTCTTTAGCTCGGAGAAGAGGAAACAGAGGTGGCCTCGTTCACGTTTATAAATATGCAAAGGGTGTGCATCAGGAGGATGGAGCCAGGCTCTTTGCAGTGACACCCAGTGACAGGACCAGGGGTAAAAGGCGCAAGCTGGAACACAGGAGGTTCCACAGAAATATGAGAAAAAACTTCTTCCTGGTAAGGGTAACAGAACACTGGAATGGGCTGCCCAGAGAGGTTGTGGGCTCTTCTCTGGAGACATTCAAAACCTGCCAGGACAGGATCCTATGTGACCTAATTTAGGTGTTCCTGCTAAGGCAGGGGGATTGGACTAGATGATGTTTCGAGGTTCCTTCCAAATCCCGACGTTCAGTGACTCTGTGATTCTGAAACAGGTATGGAGAAGGGACAGCAGCTATTAAAATGAAGACTTGGTTAAAAAAAATACTCTTTTCACATCATAGTTGGGATTTTGGTGTTTAATTATTCAAATAAATAATACAAATTTTTAACTCATCTTTTCTTCCCTCTTCCCTCTTCCCTCTTCTCTCTTCTCTCATTCCCTTCCCCTTCCCTCTCCTCTCCTCTCCTCCCCTCTCCTCCCCTTCTCTTCTCTCTCTTCCTCTTCCTCTTCCTCTTCCTCTTCCTCTTCCTCTTCCTCTTTCTCTTCTCTTTTCTCTCTTCTACCGCCCCCACCGTTGAAGACAAAACTCTCTTATTCTCCTCCATGTCTCACTAGAAAAAGGAGAGTCTCAAGTTGTGACTGAGTCATTTTTGCCTCCAATGGACTTTAGAGGAAAAAAGAAAAGCTGCTTCCTCCCCGGCTCCCTCTGGCAGAGGCAAACTACAAGTGTGACCAGAGCAAGAGCAAAGGCAGGAGTACCAATACCTGTCTGTGGCCTTAGGCAGCCGGGAGAAGTTGTCAATCATGACCTCTTGGTGACAGCGGGTGAGGATGACCACCGCCTGGCACAGGAAGGGCATGAACGTGCTCTGCTGCGCGGATGATGTGCAGCTGCGCAGAATGTAGAGGATCAGCAGCGCCTGAAAGAAGAAAGGAAGAAAGAACAACTTGCTGCATCCTTGACTCTGCAGTGAGTAACCACGGACATTCAGCACATGAGCAGTGCCTGCTCCCTTGACATGCTGCCAAGGCCTGAGCCTAAATTTCATGCCAGCCACCCTGTCCAAGCCCTGGCTCTGCGCTCAGGCTGTGCTTCTTTAGCACAAGAGGCAAACGGCACAAGGCGTAGTGCAGCAGCCAGAAGTCCAAGACAAGTGGAAGAAAGTCTCTTACGTCCCGACAGATGTCCTTCCCGCACATCTGCAGAAAGGTGATCATCCACTTCCCAGCTGCACGCACACGCGTTCCCCTGGCTTTCCGGAAGGTGTCCTTGATGGCCGTCATGAAGTCGATGGTTTGTTCCAGGGGGAAGTTGCTGCACACCACCTGCAGAGAAAAGAGAAGCAGGAGAGATCTCATCACTGCTCTGCGGCAGCTCTTCAGAACAGAAAGCAGTCTTGAGGGCGTTCTTAGCTCAGCGGTTTGCTGGTCAGTCAGGTAGCAATTGCAGTGCTCCTGCTGTCCATACCCTTCCATTCATACGTATGGGGGTTGAGCGTTCTCTCAGCTTCTCCATCCATGCCGTTTGCTTACATGCAAAGCCTACCTCCCAGCAAGCCACAGTCGCACATGCACATGCACACACACACAGACACACCATGGAATCAGCTCCTCGCTCTGGGCGCCTGAAGGCCAGACATAGCTCAGCGCCTCCTGCTACTTGCTGAGAAAAGTGGTCTCAGGGTGACAGCTCTTTCTGGAAGTGGTGGGACAGGCTGGAGGGAGCAGAGGGATGTGCAGAAGCCTACGCACTGAGATCCTACCACTCTTTTTTGGGTCCACTTACCCTTGCGATTTTGGATGAGGTCCGGAGCTGAGAGATGGTGCTGCAGTCATTCAGCCCCTCACACTGGCTCCCAATGTCTCCCATCTCAATGACTCCATAGGTCACCTTGGCTGCAAAGAGCGTGGGAGAAAATGGAAGTCATGCTTCTGAAAACAGAACCTCTTTCCACGGGGGATAGACTGAGGACAGGGTGGGGACAAGAAGAGAACTGTGCATGGTGCCTCTCCCTCCTGTAAACAGGGCCCGGCCTGTGGGGCTCTGGTAGCGCTGCGGAGGAGAGCACAGGGCTGCTGCATCCCGCTCTACTCACCTTGGATTCGGAGAAGGGAGCTCAGGCAGGTGGCGGCCAACTGGCGGGATGCGGGCATGGGGTCACACGTCAGCGGAGCCAGCAATCCCACCAAGGAGCCAAAGTGCTTGCAGGCATCTCCTCTCTGCAGGGATGAGAGGCAGGAACAAAGCTGTAGGCAGCCCCAGCTCTCCCTAGCTTCTCCTGCCCGTGCCTTCCCCACGCATGGGTGACGCAGCATGCACAGCTGGGCGGAGCTTGCCTTCCAGCTCAGGAACACCGGGGAGGGAGCAGGGGGCATGCGAGGGGGCTCTTTACTCACTTGAAGCTCTTCACAAGCAGCCAGCAGCTGGGAGCAGGTCTGCAGGGCCCTCTTGCGCTCCCACATGTTGTCTGATGTCAGTGATCTCTGCAGCACCTGGGGCAGAGCATCCGTCTCACTACGGACATCTTTTCTTTCCCTTCCTGCCACCCTTCTCCCTGTCCCTCCTTTCCTGACACTTTCCCTCAGGGCTTGCCCTGTGGCTCCACATGGCCTCACTGAGCAGCGGCACTGCTGCCTGCTCTCTCTGCAGACGCTCCTGCCTCCTAATCCAGGAGCCTTTCCTCAGCTGCGGCCTTCCAGGGGCTGGCTCCTGCCTTTTCTCGTGCAGGGCCCATTTCTCTGCCCATTTCTGAGCTCGCAGTGAGCTGGCACGTCTGCAGGAGATTTCTCTCCCTCTCATCGTCCTCTCAGTCCCCAGATCTCCGTCCCTGCTACCAAAAGGCACCATGCTTTCTCCCTTTCCCCGCAAGTACTCACATGGACTATGTTCTGGAAGAAGCTGAGGGTGGGCTCTGTCTTGAGTAGGACCACCATGAGCTGGCCAAGAGCTTTCAGTGATGTTTGCTGAAGCTGAAAGTAGAAGAGGGGATTGAGGTGTGTCATCATGGCTGGTGTCAGAGCACAGGTCATGTGTGCTGAGAAAGGGCTCCGAGTGAGAGGTGGCTGGGAAAATTGCGGCAGGTTACCTGCAGGTACTGTGCTGCTTGCCGTGACTTCTTGATCTTCAGCATCATCCTCGCTGAAGGGTGCGTCACAATATTCCTGCAGCACAGAGTCAGCATTTCACTCATGTCCTTGCTTCCTACAGAAGGCTTCAGCTTGCTGACAGGAGAAAAGGAAGAGAAAGCAGAAAGAGTCTTTACTAGTGCTCTCCAGAGTGGTTCAGACAACATCTGAGATTCTCCTAATCAAAAGCTGCAAAGCCAACACCCCCGGTCTGTGCTGCTGAGCGCTGTATTCAGTTCCATCAGCACTCGCCTCCTCCCTGGCAGCAGTGAACAACCTCCCTCTCCGAAGGGAAGGAGACCCCAGGTGTCCCTTCTCTTTGCTGCCAGGGGACAGGAGCACCAGGGCCTTTCTCCCCGCCCAGAACCTCAGCTTAGCTGGGCACAACAGCCCAGCCTTCTCTCCTGTAGATGTGGCTCCTCACCCCCTACCCCCTCCAGGCCTTCAGAAGCTATCCTAAAGGGGGACCACCATCCTGCCTGGCAACCCCAGAGGCTCCAATCCTTACCTCAGCTGCTCCAGGGCCAGAACCACCTTGAGGGGCACTGGGGATACACGGGTGCCCAAGTAATACTTCTTCAGCAAGTCCTGCAAGTACCAGAGAAACATTGTCAAAGTGGGTAAGGGGCATGCGAGAGCTCTTCTGCCCGGCCCAGAGACAGACACAGCTGCCACACACCGGCCCCATCACTCCCACATTTCCCACCGAGGCACTGCAGGATGCAGCAGCTCCACAGCTGGTGGACCTAGCCCACTGCCCAGCACCCAGGGTCCCCGCCGGCTGGAGACGTGTGGCTGAGGGAGACCTGCATGGTTCCAGGGATGGGAGCCTCGTGGCACGGCCCGGAACTCCTCTGCAGAGAGCCCTGTCTCTAGGCACTCACCATCAGGATCTCCAGCAGCTTGCCCTTCAAGGAGGGGTTAAAGAAGGCGGAGCCACCCACAGCATGGACGGCAGAGCTGAAGTCAGTGATGCTCTGCACCAGCGCAAGCTTGTTCTGCAAGTCCTGGGGCCCAAGAGAGAAGAACATTCTTTGAACTGTGGGAAGGGCCAGTGGCTGCAAGGGGGACACGTGGGGGCAACGCTAAGGGAAGGGCTTGGATCTTCATCTGGGCACAAACCGTTCTGTGAGGGACCTTTGGAAAGAGAAGGCCCATTGAAATGGACATCCCCCCACGTGGAGGGGCTGCAGCTGGGCGCTCTGACACCCTGGCACGCTGTGAACTCTCACCTGGCAGCTGCAGCTGTACAGCAGCAGGATGTTGCCCACAATGTCTCCCTCCAGGCGGGCGAGCAGCTGCTCCTTGGAGGCTCGCAGTGCCAAGCTGCCATGGGCGAGGATGAGAGCGCTGCGTGTAGCCTGAGCTCTCGCGCTGTCCAGCTCCGTCTGTGAGGGGAGAAATGCCTTGAGACACTCGCTCAGCAGCCCCCAGTGCCCTGCGGTGCACCTGGGCTCCCAGGGCAGGAGCTGCTGTGAAAATAAGGCAGAAGAATGCCAAGATGGGAACCCGTAGCACTTTACCTTCTTGCGCCTGGAAATCCTCCCATTGCGGCCTTTGCACAGCCTGGACGCAAACACGGTGAGTGTGTCCAGGACTGCGTGGAAGTTGCTGTCAGCAGCAAGGCTGACAAGAGAGATCATTCCCTGCACAAAAGAACGAGGGACAGTTGGCGCAGGCCTGAACCCATCGGCGCGGCCAGCCACAGTGGCCGGGCTGGTCCTCACTTGAGGGAAGCAGCAGCGGGGAGGAGATGGAAAGGCCTGGAGCAGGGCCAGGAGAAGCCCTCTGCCCCAGGGACAGAGCGGGGATGCTGGCAGAATGTGGGAGGAGAGCTCACCTGGGCCTCAGATGGCTCCTCTGCATTTGCCCCCTCCAGGTGCTGCAGCAGCTTCTCCTGGACATGGAGGACTTCCTTACAAGCTCCCAGAACGGTCCCCAGAGCCTTGTACAGGAAGGTCTGCGTGGGAAGGGAAGGAATAAGCTGGGATGTGGCAGCAGCCTGACCTGCTGGCAGAGGGCCAGGGGGGAAGGACCCACGCTCCCTGGGAGTCGCTGAGAGCAGCTGCAGGGCCGAGCTGTAGCCAGCCCCCAAGCAGTTTGCAGGCAAAGGCCCGCTGGGGGGCACGGGCTGGGGAAGCAGCGTGAGCAGCCCGTGTGGGCAGGGCAACAGCCTCAGCCCCAGCCCCAGTTGGGCACCTGCAGCTGCACCGCTGGGGAGAGCCGGGGCAGACCTACCTTTTCTCCAGAGCTGCTGGCAGAGTTGCTCAGCTGCCGGCTCAGCTCGCAGCTCAGGGCCATGGTCCAGGCCTCGTCCTCCATGATGTCCAGTGATGCCCTCAGGAACTGTTGGAGAACAGGAAAAGCCAATGATCCCTCTCCCTTTACCTCTTCCCAAATTCCCAAGTCGCTGCAGCCTTCTGGGGATCAGCTCCCCCCAGCATTCCCTCCATTAAAGCCGCCTGCCACTCTTTTCCTAGGACCCCCCTTGGGCTTGGGACAAAGAGGAAGAGGCAGCGCCACAAAGACGTGCAGCCACACCACAGCAGCTTTTGAGAGGCTGTATGGGAGCTGGTGGCTTGTATGGGAGCGGGTCTCCTTGAGGCAGGCAAGCACTTCTCTGCACCATGCCTTCCTGCAGTGCTGTACCTGTAGCAGACGGTGCTCCCACTCTGCAGAGTCTGTGAAGCTCTCATCTTTCCCTGCACAGCAACAAGAAGCAAAAAACCTTTGCTTGGGATCAAGCCACAGAAAAAGAGCTGCTGCAAACCCGGCTTGGCCTGGGCACTCGGCACTGCCAAGCCGGGACCTGCACCCCCTCCACAATGACCTGTCCCTCCCCACAGACACTGTCCCAACAGGAGCACAGAACTGATGGCTCCAAGAGGGCTGTCTCAGGGGACTTGAAGAGCCCACCCGTGCCCTGGAATGGGCAGATCCCCGGGGGGAAAGGTCTGCCAACATCAGTGCTGTCTCCCTCGAATGGGAACAGCAGCAGAGCAAGCGCCGGGGCACAGACAACACTTCCCCTCTGCCACGCTGCAGAGCTGCATTTTCACTCCCCTCCTTCCATGCCTCCGTCCCTCCCGCCCCACCAGCACTTTACCTTCGAGGCACTGCAGCAGCAGAGGGATCTCAGCAGCCCACACAGGCTCCACAGCTCTGTGGATCTTGCTGTGGAGGTTTTGCATGAGAAGCAAGGCAGCGGCTTGGAGTTCGCTGCCTGCAACAGGGCTCCCTGCCACCACCTGAGCAAGAGCGAGGAGAAACTGGGTCACTTGTGCAGCAAGAGAAGTGGCTTCCTCCAGGAGGGAAGCAGCCTGGCTCTCCCTGGAGGGCAAGGAGCAGCCAGCAGCTTTGCCCCTGGTGCTGCAAGCCTGGGTAGAGAACAGCATCCCCAGGGCTGAGGCGGGCGCTGGCACGCTCGCCCATGCTGCTTCCTCCTTGGGGATCGTGGCACCGGCCTCTGGAGCATGTACTCACCAGCAGACGTGCCAGCAGTATCTGGGGAGTCAGCAGTGGGCCTGCAGGGAGAAAGAAGTGCTGAGTGAGATGCAGACACGCCATGCCCTGCCGTACGCACCTCTGCTGTCCCTTCTGGGTGCCAACGTGGGTCAACAGAGCTCACAGGGGGAGTTTCTGCTCCTACCTTGAAACATGGAGCTGAGGAAGTGGGGATCCAGTTCTCCCATGTCCCGCACCGTCAGCTCCCCTCTCTCAGCCAGGGCTTGGATGCAGCGGGAGACCGGGATCAGCATGCCGGTGTACTGGGCTGGCACCACGTACAGCAGCAGCCTTGGCCACAGGAGCTGTAGGGAACGAGGCAGTTGAGCATGTCAGCATTCCTGCCTCCGCTCAGAGATGAAGAGGATTCTGTGAGTTTCCCTGAGTCTTGTGTGCGTCAGAGCACGTTGGAGGAGAGACGTGGGGTGTTGGAAGAGGACAAGGAGCACGTGGTGCGAAGGCACGGAGTGGCAGCAGGGCAGAGTGTGACTTACTTTGGTCATCCCTCTCGCGGAGACATCCAGTGACCCCAGGATGTCCATGCACAACGCTTGGAGTGCTCCTTCTTCCTGGGCTTCCTGGGCAGAAAGGTCTCCGGCTGCCTGCACAACAGTGGTGTTGAAATGCCGATTACTCTCAGTTCTCAGGGGCCTCTCATGAGGCTCAGTGCTTCTGTGCCAGCCTCTGAGCAGCACGGGTCTTCCAAAGGAAGATGCTGCCCACTGTCCTTACCCTTCTTCCTGTGGTGCGGCTGAACTCACTGAAGATGTGCCCCACCACATCCCAGGCTGAGCAGCTCCAGGCGTTAGCGCTGAGCACATCCTTGATGAAGTGCAGCACGGCCCTCCTCACCTGCCAGGAGTCAATTGTGGATTTGATTTTCCTGCTCAGAAGGCAAAGGGAAGCCACCTGCTCATTGGGGCTGCCCTTTGGGCATGAGCAGAGACAACAGAGCAGAGGAGAAGCCTTGGCTCCTGAGGTGGAGGCCAGGCCTCAGCACCAGGCTGTGCGCTTTCCATGCACAGCACAGGGACCTGACCACTCCACGCTGCCTGCTCTCTAGCCACAGGAGCCATCGCAACCACGTTGTCAATGCTCCAGCACCTCCCAGATCACCCAAGCCCCGCCCTTGTTGGCATCAGCATCTCCACCCCAGCAGTGCTTTCCTTTCCCACGTCAGCTCACCTGGGTACTGGGGTCACTGCACAGACACTGCACAGCCTCCACAACCTGGGACAGCTTCTCTGTCACGACAGACTCTACAAGAGATGCACAGAAGCATGCATGGAGGCACAAGCCATATGACAAAAGGGATCCCTGGAAGTCCAACCCACGGTACTGACCATCAGAGCGAGCCAGAGCGCCAAACAGACCCAGGGCTGCCACACAACTGGCCTTCCTCTGACTGCCCAGCTGCAACTGCAGAAACAGGACCGTTTCCTCTGGGCAGATTCGTGCTGCAGGGAGGAAATGCCACACTGTTATCAAGAAACTCGCGCTCATTCCTGAGGCTTGCGAGAGAGGTTTTGGTCACTGCCAAGCATCGTCATATCTCCTCTGCTTACCCTGCAGCAGGATGCAGTGGGTCAGCTCTGCTCTGTCAGCCTCGCTGTGCTGTTTGGTGTCGTCAGAGAGCTGTGGGAACAAGGTCCGTTTGAGAAAATTGCATCAGCACTGAGTATGGGAAAGAAACTGAGCTACCAGCTCTCGTCTCCCTTGGCACTCTTGGGAAGAGGAGGTGCAGACAAAACACAGCCTGCTCCGGGGCCACATGCATGGCTCTGCAGCAGCCACAGGCATGCAGGAGCTAAGGCTGAGCAGCCATCATCGGCTCGGAGCTCCACAGTCCTCCTGAGACTTAGTCAAGAGGGAAACTGCTGTGGGCGCAAGGGCAGGCTCCCCTTACCTGGTAGAACACGGCACTGGTGATGGCCAGAAACTTGTCCTCTGGGATGATGGACTGAACTCCCGCTAAGGCCTCCAGGAAGATATTGAGGCTCTGCAAGAGACCGGGAGAGGAAGAAAGTGCTGAAGCCACATCTAGCCACTTGGGAGAGGAGAAACTGATTCCCAGTGGTTTTTCTGTTGGGAGAAGCTCCCGCACAGCTATTCTGTTTTGTCCCCTCCTCCCGGCAGCATGAAGGAAGTCTCTCTGCTCTCAACCGAGCCCTGTTTGGGCATCGTTTGCAGGCATTTCCCACCCAGCAGCCCTCTTCTTCCCCATCAGATACAACTGGATGCGGTCCCCTGGCTGTCAGCACACAGCTCCTCAGGCACACAGAGTCCCATGGTGGTGGTGATGGTAAAGCCTTCCATCCCCAGGATGGGCCCTGGTGACTCCTGGCTTCCTTCTGGCTCCTGTCTGGGTTATTCCTTCCTTCACTGAAGAACTCAGGAAGCTTCAGACCTCCCTTGGACATTTATTCCTTCTTCCTCCAAGGGCTCCCAGCCTTGTCCCTGCATCCCGTTGACCCCTCGCGGCACTTGCATGGGCTCCACACTGATCCCTGCACAACATCTCACCTTGGTCACCGTGCAGGTGTCTTGGGCCTCCTGATACTGGTGCACGAGCCAGAGGACCTGCTCCCAGACGTGCTTTTGCTGCTGCTCCTCTTGCAGGAGGACGGTCAACATGGCAGTCACAGCCCCAAGGACAGCCCGTTTGTCCTGGAGAGGGATGGCAGAGGCCCAGCATCAAAGACTGAAGGTTTGCCCTTCCTACAGAGAGGCCTTTCTCTTTCCCTTTCCCTTCCCCATTCCCCCGTGCCCAGCAGGAGATGGGCTTGCTCTCCCTGGGCAGGCAGGTTTTCCCCACACCCTCATCCCCGGCTCTCCCTGCCACAGTGCTGTGGCATGCGGCTGTTCCCTGGTAGAGAGATCCAGCCCTGAGAACAAATCCAGTTCAGAGCACTTTGCAGAGCCAGCCCTCTCCCTCTCATCACCCCTCTGCTCTCAGCCTGCTGGGCACAGACAGAGCTGCCGACATTGATGTCCCCATCACCATCCCAGGCTGGGAATGCAGCCGTGCTCACCTCTTCCTCCTTGCAGTCCTGCCAGTTGCTCAGCACAGAGCAGAAGAGCTGGTAAAGATTCTGATAGATCTGCTCTTTCTCTGCGGCAGGCCAAGGGCATTGCTTTCTGGAGTGCAAGTGAACCTTGACTCCTTCCAACCATTGTTTCACAACTGAAAATAAAACAAAACAAAACAAAAAAATGAATAATCAATTAAAAAAAAAAAAAAAAAAAAGAGAGAGAGAGAAAGAGAGAAAGAAAAGGGAGCCTGTGAGAGTCTGCAGCAGGGCAAGGTGCAAGGGCTGTCCCAAGCCTCCCTGCTTTGGGGCCGGCACTCACCAGCACAAGCAATGCGCAGGGTCTGGCCGCTCCTCACATGGCCCACCACACTGCACAGGCCAGCCAGCGTCAGCCACACAAAGGAGATGCACTGTGGAGCTGCAGAGAGGAAGGAGAGGGGCACGGTCAGAGACCCAGCAGTGAGAGAGGAGGGGCTGCGGCCCTGCATCCCCCAGCTCTACGCAGATCACGAGCAAGGGGTGAGACCCCTTTGCCCAGTTGTCAGGAGGCTGAGGGCACTCTACCATAGATGCTGAAGAGTTTGCTCAGGGTGACGAGCACAAACTCCTTGCACATCTCCCCTGTGGCCTTCAGGTGGCCCTGGAGCTCGGCCATCACCAAGGAGAAGTGAGTCCGGGCCAGAGCCACCAGGACATTGCTGGCAGCCATCCTCACGCTGTCCGTCACGCCCTGAAAAAGAGTCACTGGTGACTCATGGCACAGGAGGCTGCCCAAGGCCTTCCCTTGCAAGGGCCAAGCCAGCGCCGTCTGCCAGCAGAACACCAGCACGGGCAGGCAGCTCCCTTTGCCTTCGGGAGTGACCCCTCACCTGGGCTGCTGTCAGGTCCTGGGACACCTCAGCCAGCAGCCGGTTCACCACTCCGCACGGCGGGCGGCTGTCCTCTTCCCCCAGGACGTGCTCCAGCTCGCAGTACGCCTGCTCTCGGTCACCCTGGGGACAGGGATAGGTCACGTTTGGCTTTGCCCTTGTTCCCGGGGAGCCGCCCGCTGCCGCCCATCGCTATGCCGATGTGCTGCCGGGGCCTGGCACCCACGGGACCAGAACCAGGGCAAGGACCGATGGTTGGACGTCCCCAGCTCACCTCCTGGTCTTGCAGGCGCTGCAGCAATAAAGTCACGGCACAGATGGGGACAGGGCTT
The DNA here is from genome assembly GCF_951394365.1 of Tetrao urogallus. Taxonomy (NCBI): domain Eukaryota; kingdom Metazoa; phylum Chordata; class Aves; order Galliformes; family Phasianidae; genus Tetrao; species Tetrao urogallus. The sequence goes on along the minus strand of NC_136813.1, from coordinate 79,847,402 downwards.
TCCACCCTGCCTCTCTCCCTGCGACGTATACAACTGGGCATGCAGCCCACACAGGCAAAGAGACCTGGAAGGAAAGAGCAGAGCAGCGGTCGCTGGTGTTGCTTGGAGCCAGGGCCGAGCATGCAGCCAGCTCTGGGAGGAACGCTCCTCCAGCCCCACAGCGCGGGGTGGGCTGCGCTGGCACATGCGTGGTTGGTGGGGAGAGGGGAGAGAGCCTTCCCCTTGCTGGGGTACTGGGGAAACCACTGTGGGCGGCTGCACTCTGCAGAGCAAGGACAGTGCTGCTGGCACGTCCTAAACAGGCATTGGAGGCACACACGTGCTCGGGCAGCACCACGGTGTCCAGAGAGGTGGAGGGACCTCACCTCGAAGGGCTCTCAGCCGCTCCATCACAGCAGGATGCCTCCAGACAGACACAACGCTCTCTCTGGGTTCACTTCCTGCGCGTCCCACAAGCGGACTGAGCCACCGCTCCCACCGCTGCCACAGGGGTGAAAGCCACAACTGTGACATCACAGCAAGGAGCGTCACCTCACAGAGCATGACACGCCCTGGGCTGGGGACCTGTTTTCAAATGGAACAAGTAGAGCTGCAATCTAAAGTCTGATCTCTTCATTAAACAAGAAAAACTAAAACTAAAACTAACCTAATTAATACGATAAAACTAAAAAAAAGGTTTGTTACTTATTCTATTATCTGATGCAATTTCTGAGGGCTGCTCTGAAAGTAAGGCCCTCCAATGCTGGTGGTGTGGCAGTAGGAGTTGAACTTTCCCACCAGTATTCCATGGTGTGTTATTGCCGTGTGACAGACGGCAGCAGAGGGGTAGTCTGACACAAAGGGTCTGACGTGGAAGTGCAGATGAAGCAGAGGTGTGTCACTGAACTCCTCCACGTGGAAGAAATGTCACCCACTGGCATTCATCGAAGCACAGGGAGCATTGAAAGAGACCAAGCAGTGGATGTGAGCACTGTGAGGTGGGGGGCAGTGGCAACAGCAAGAGTAGGTCAGCTCCGCTGGTGCAGATTGTTACAGGTGCAGCATGGCGTGCAAACTCTTGTTCATTGCTGGTGAAAAGGCATAGCTCATGGTGGTGACAGCTTTGTAGCTGAGAACGTGAAGAGGCTTCAAGACAGATTACAGCTTTCCTGTGTGGAACTCTATTTTCCAAGTGAGTTGAAGCGGGATTTCTCTCCAAAAGTCTGGCAGCCTGTGTCTGGATGGCACGGATGCTGGCATTAAGGGGCTGCATGGCCCTGGGCAGCTGGGAGCAAGTCTGAGCCTTGCTGCCTCTGGGCGCATGCACTCACACAAACAAGTGTGCATGCGTGCAGGTGCACACACACACCCCCCCAACTGCCTCAGTGACAGAAGATATTGTCTTCCTGTCTTCCCTGTCTCTGTCTATACTGCTGGAGGCTGTCCTGAGGAGCCCTGTACCCTGAGGTCCCAGAGGAAGTCAGGATCAAGGAGGAGTTTGCCTCAGTTGACGAGGACTGGGTTAAGGAGCAATTAATCCGGACATCCATAAATGCATGGGTCCTGATGGGATGCACCCATGGGTGCCGAGGGAACTGGAGAATGTCATTGCTAAGCTGCTCTCCATTATCTTTGGTAAGTTGTGGGAAATAAGCGGGTTGCACGAGGACTGGAGGAAAGCAAATGTCACTCCAGTCTTCAGAAAGGGCAAGACGGAGGACCCGGGTGACTACAGACTGATCAGCCTCACCTCCATCCCTGGAAAGGTGATGGAAAAGCTTGTCCTTGGCACTGCCTCTAGGCATATCAAGGAGAAGAGGGTTATTAGGGGCAGTCACGTGGCTTCACCAAGGGGAAGTCATGCTTGACCAACCTGATAGCCTTTTAGGAAAACATAACCAGATGGATAGACGATGGTAAAGCAGTGGATGTGGCCTATCCTGATTTTAATAGAGCGTTTGGCACCGTGTTCCACAGCAGCCTTGCAGTTAAACTCAGGAAGGGTGGTCTGGACAATTGAGTAGTGAGGTGGACTGTGAACGAGCTGAAGGAAACAAGCCAGAGAGTTGTGCTCAGTGGGACAGAGCAAGTCTAGTTGGAGGCCTGTATCTAGTTCCTAGTACCCCTCCAGGGTCGCTACTAGGACCAGGACTATTCCGTATGTTCATCAAGGACTTGGATGAGGGAGTAGAGTGCACTGCTAGCAGGCTTGCTGATGACACAAAGGGATGAGGGAGCTGGGTCTCTTTAGCTCGGAGAAGAGGAAACAGAGGTGGCCTCGTTCACGTTTATAAATATGCAAAGGGTGTGCATCAGGAGGATGGAGCCAGGCTCTTTGCAGTGACACCCAGTGACAGGACCAGGGGTAAAAGGCGCAAGCTGGAACACAGGAGGTTCCACAGAAATATGAGAAAAAACTTCTTCCTGGTAAGGGTAACAGAACACTGGAATGGGCTGCCCAGGGAGGTTGTGGGCTCTTCTCTGGAGGCATTCAAAACCTGCCAGGACAGGATCCTATGTGACCTAATTTAGGTGTTCCTGCTAAGGCAGGGGGATTGGACTAGATGATGTTTCGAGGTTCCTTCCAAATCCCGACGTTCAGTGACTCTGTGATTCTGAAACAGGTATGGAGAAGGGACAGCAGCTATTAAAATGAAGACTTGGTTAAAAAAAATACTCTTTTCACACCATAGTTGGGATTTTGGTGTTTAATTATTCAAACAAATAATACAAATTTTTAACTCATCTTTTCTTCACTCTTCCTTCTTGTGTTCCCTCAGAGGAACTCCTCTGCACATGGGCATGCATGCAGGCGCGCACACACACACACACACACACACGACAGCCTGCACTGATCTAATGCAGTGATGACCATGGTGACCAGCAGCTTATGTAGATACAACTGCTCCCATTTGTCTATTTTTCCCTCTGTTTTTTCACTTTTCTTTCCCAAACCATCTCGATCCGTGTCCTCTCCAACCTCTGGTTCCTTCTTCATGTTGTGTGCAATCTCGAGATGCTCTATTCTACACCTCAAGAAATAATTGGTGTGGTCAGGTGTGCCTATGAGCCTTTCCCCAGCCCCTTGCATTGTCCCACAGTTGTGGGGCTGATCACCCAGCACAGTGAAGGGCCAGTTCCCCTGCCCGTGGGCCTCTGACTTGGAAGGAGACTCACAAAAGTGCACTTGAGTGCCATTTCATGGGGATCTCCTAAAAGGAATCCAGCAGTGGGCCACAAAGTTAATAAAGGGCTTAGAGCACCTCACATTAGAGGAAAGGCTAAGTAACCCGGGTCTGGTTAGCCTGGGGAACATAAGACTGGGGGGGAATCTTATAAATGTTTATAAATATCTAAGGGGAGGCGAGAGGCAAATGAATAAGGCTATGCTCTTCTCAGTGGTGTGTAGCAATAGCACAATGATTAATGGCCTAAAACTTGTACATAGGAAGTTCCACACTAACATGCAGAAGAACTTCTTTATGGTAAGGGTGATGGAGCACTGGAACAGGTTGCCCAAAGAGGTAGTGGAGTCTCCATTTTTGGAGATAATCAAGACCCATCTGGATAGCTACCTTTGCAACTGATTGTAGGGTTCCTGCTTTATTTTGATAATACTAAATTGTGGGGAATTGCTGATCCTGTCAAGTCTGGAAAGGCCTTGCAGAGAGATCTAGACAAATTAAAGAACTGAGCAATCACTAATCACCTGAAGTTTAAGAAAAAAAGTGCTGAATTCTGAACATGGGAAGAAGCAACCCTGGCTATACATATGGAGTGGAGGATGAGACACTGAATTTTTTGGAAAGGAGGGCAAGGTATGGATGTGCAGAGTAGTGGAGCTACGTGTTCATATAGGATATTGAGTTATAACAGACAGAGAAGGCAGTGTTCATACAATTCTGTGGTTGAAGTAGAAGAGTTCATAGCTGTGTGGAGTGATAATTAAAGAAGCTGAGACTGAAGAGCCAGTGAGTGGCCTATAACTACAGAGTGGTGTAACACCATCATTTTGGCCTGTGGCATATGCTGTATTTGATTAGGGGAACATAACCCCCTAAAAGACCAGCCTCTACATTTGAGAGATAATAATGGCCTATGGGCTTCATAGCAAATAGACTAAATTGGTTCATTCCAAACCTCTGAGTTAAAACAGTACGTGTTAGTGGGCACTGGCAAAGTACCAGGGTTAACTCAGGTTCAGGCAGTCTGATGAGCAACAGGAGACCATACTTCTTAGGGTTTGAAACTGTGGTTTGGCTCACTGTCCAAACCCAAATCCCTTCAATCAGATACCAGAAACCAGTTTACTGCCAGGATGATCCAAGAGTGGGCATAGTATGAAGGAATCCATTGGATTTTTCACATCCCATACCACCATCAGGTGTTCTTAAATGTTCTAATGGCCTCTTGAAATGAGCACTGAAACCCAAGAGTCAGGATGATCACAATGAGTGACTGATGCAGTAGCAAAAGTCATTGGGGAATTAATGGGTCCTCATGACTCTCTGCATTCTTCCCTAAAGCCCCATGCGTACTTCCTAGAAAAAGAGAACCTGAAGATCCTGTAAATTCACTCCATTTTCCAGGTAACTTTCCAGCAGTATGGCAAGTACATCTGACCATAAAGACTGCCTTCAACCACATGAGTGGTGGCTGATGCACATGGGAAAAACCATCACATCAATACCTGATGGACAGTATGAATTGCATCAATACCTGACGGATAATTTCTTCCAGAACCAGCTCATCTGGGTCCTGGGGTCCCTAGACAGGTCTTGCACAGCCTCCATAACCTGAGGAAGCTTCTCATGGGCTCTGCAAGAGGTACACAGAAGCATGCATGGAGGCACAACCCAGGTAGGAAAAGGAATCCCTGGAAGCCCTGCCCAAGTCCCACCAGCTTATGAAGTGTGAACAGAAACAAGCAGAGCCATTTTACTGGGATATGCTGAGGTAAAGACTAAAAGTGGGTAATTACATTTTTAGATTGTCTCCTGGTATACGCCATGCTCAGAGGCTGAGAATGCTGTCATGCATCTGCTTGGAAAAAAATGCAATGTGACACTTAGCCAATGTGAGAATCTGTGCTGTAATTTGCTCTTTTTGTGTATGTGTGTGTGCATTTGTTTTTCCCAGCATTTCCCAGTTCCTAGTATTCAAGCTGCCTGTGTTTCTTCTTACTGTCAGACCAAGACAGACAGGTGCTATCTACAGCCTTGATTTTGCTAGACAGACATTTGGAGGGCATAGGGCACAGCAGGTATTTCCAGGTCCCCAGTTCTGTCAACTGGAGATGCAATAAACCTTTGCTAACAGAAGATTAACCCCAAACAAGAAAACAGTATTCACTTTACCACACCTTTTTACATGTATCATATAATCATGTAATCCACCCCATATATATTTTGAGGACACCAAGTAGCCCTCAGTTTTTCCTAAGCAGGCAGGACCAGTTTATTATACTGGGGGCTGGGTCTTTTACTGCGGACATTTTGCTGGAAAATTTTACTCAAGTAAGGAAAGAAATTAACACAGATTCAGACCCTCAAGAATTAACGTGTGAGATGTTGGGAAGCATTTATCCTGAAACGGTGCCCATTTGTCCCCTGTATCTCCTCAAGCCTCTGCTTTTTGCTGATATCTCAAATTGGGACCAAATACTGTTTACTCAAATTTGCTACCCTGTTCACTTACCACATACAGCATAATATCACAACTTGTCAGCCTGTGTTGCCCTGGTTAGACTTCTAAAACTGCTATTTAATAGAGGAAGGTGATGTGAATCATGGAGGATCAATCTGAATTATAATCTTTAGATAATTTATTATGCACACATTTCTTGTGAGACCCTTAAATCAGCAGAGCTTCTTAACCAGAGCCATAAAAATGTTGTCTGTGGACAACTGGAGACTTGACCCATAAATCAGCAGACAGGCCAGCAGGTCCTATTCACGCTTCATGTTTTTTCCCTGTGAGAATGAGACACTTAATTACCACCAAGGTCACAGAAAAGGGGAAAAGCTCTGTAACACCAAGTTGATTTTGAACAATAGCAGTTCTTGCAACAATTTTTGAAAGCAGAGAAATTCAGAAGCAGAAGGTGAAACTGCAGATGGCAGCACTGTTACAGTATCATCTTCATAATAGGATGAGCTAAATGAGCGCTAATGCTGTTGGAGTTAGCACAGTTTTTCTTATTCTGCCAGAATAATCATTCATGTTCTTTGTCAGATTTTCTTAGCAAAAAATATTAGTTTTTGTGATATAGCCTCCTTTTCTGTTCCTCAGTGAAGAAAATGTATGGTTTGACTGTTTCCATTTGGGGTCAGGTGCAGTTTGGGGTAATTTATGAAAGGAATTGGATCATCACTTCTCCAGGTAAGCAGTGGTCACACGCTTCATCCTGAGACATCTGCTGGCTGCCCTCCCACCTTATGCTCCCACTGAGCCTAATGTGAGGGCTGAGTGGTGGGGTTTGAGACTAGGGACCACCTTCTGCATGGAGAGAGAAATGTTATCATCCCACTCATCAGGCTGCTCCAGTGCACTGTGTTCAGTTCAGTTCTGACTGGAGAAGGCCAAAAGGAAAGCTGCAAAGGGTCAGAGAGCCGGAGACACCAGCCTGTGAAGAAGGACTGAATCAGTTAGGGCTTTTCACTCCGGAGAAGGCTTAGGGGAGACTTTATCACAATATTCCAGTGTGGCTATTATGAGGACAGAGGCTCTCTCTTCACAAGGAGCCATATGGAAGAACGAGTGGCAATGGGTACGAATTGTACCAAGACAGTGATTCTTCCTTGATAAAAGATTTTTTTTTTACTGAGAGAAGAGTTGATCCCTGGAACAACTTCCCCAGGGACGTGGCAGAATCTCTGTCACTGGAAGTTTTCAAGATGTGACTGAACAAGTTGCTTGATCATCTCATCTATCACCCTTTTCCCACAAAAAGCAGGAGCTGGTGATATTCTGAAACCCCTTCTGACCTGGGCTGTTTTATGATTCTTTTGCCTCAGCTGCACCTACAGCCCTCCTCTACAACTTGTTCCCCTGCTGTGTGAGTGAACGCTGGCATCCAGCACGCTGCCTGACCTCACAGTGACAGCACAGATCAGGTGAAACAATGCAGTTTCTTCCCGTTAATGCTGTCTTGTCTCTCCTGTTCAGGTGTGGGGAGGCTGGTTTGGGGTTTATCCAAGGAGAGAGAGGGAGAAAGGAGAGCAGGGAGTGCCCTGGGGTCAGTTGTCCTAATGTGGGTGCAGCCCTCTCCTCACTGGCCTCCACCTCCCTCCATGCAGATTTGTCCTTCTGCCCAGGTTTGACAGATCCACCCTACGAAGGGGACCTCAGGGAGACCGGGATTAAAAAAGCAACATGAAAAATGTGCCTAGTGCAGTTCTCTAAAGTCCATTAGCCTACCTTATGGTTTCGATCTTTTATTTTCTTGAAATGGCATGGATTTAGCAAGCATATTGCAATTTTAAGTGGAAGTGTAGGTTTATAAATCTATACTTATCCAGTCAAGGAAATGACCTGAGTCTGGGAAGTGCAAAGCTGCTGCCAGACTCCCCTGAGGCTAACAGAGCTGAATAACAGGGCCTCTGAAAGCCAGGTGATGAATTTTAGAGATTTGCAAACTCTTGGCCTGGGTTTTGCTGATCAACAGTAGTCACTTAGATATAATGAGCTGTCAATTGCACCTAGTTTGAATGATGGATGCTTATTTGATTCTGGAAAGAATATATTCAATGACTTGCCAAAATTTATTGGATTAAATCCAGCAAATCAGAAATAACTATTTAGCACTGTTAATAGTAATTTAAAATACAGTTCATTTTTGGGCACGGTTGGTTCTGCACTGTTTTCATCTTTCCAGCAATGTGGGCAATAGAGTTCATTAGGGTCAAGATGTGCCGGGCTCTGGTCTAACTTCTGTGTTGGGTGGCTGAGCAAAGCAGGTGAGAAGATTGCATCAGCTCTGCCCTCCAGGAAAGGGAGACTTCTGTGAAGAGTAAGAGACTCTACTGAAACACCTGGAGACAGCTGCATGCATAAGGAATCTTCTGGTCCAATGTTGTCAAGGGTTCAGCAGTTTCAGGTCCTCTTGGACTTCGCAGGATACAGCGTGTCCTTTTCTGTTTTATGCAACAAAGAATATATTCATGTTTCCACGAGTGATAATTATTATTTATATTAAAACAAATAAAAAACTGAAATAAAATCACAATATCTGGTGTTTGCTCAAACATGGTTTATTAAGTATACTTTCACTGATGGCAAGGCCATTCCCCCAGGCATTATTGCTGCATCATAAGTGTAAGGCCAGCCTTTCCCTGGAATTAGCTACAGTCCTACCTATGGCTTGGGAGCTTGCCATAGGCAGTTTCCTAAAGTCTCCTAGGTGCCAGCCTTTATTTGCATCAAGGAGCAAAAAAGCCTGCAAGCTGGCCTTGCTTGAGCTGTAGAGCCAGACAGGACCATGCTGCCATTTCCATTGCTTCCTGCTCTCTATACGGTGATTTGACCACGTTATCTTATCTTAGCCTGCAATTCTGCTTTTCCCGCACTCTAGCTCAGGAGATGAAAAGTGATGAGAGATTTATTTCTGGGCTCAGTGCACTGCGAACACGACACAGTCATGAAACAACTGCATTCTTGGCCAGAGAGCAGCAATCACTTCAGCAGTTCGGATTCATGTCCTGTTGTCAGTATCTGAAGTAAAGATGTTTGAAGCTTTGTGAGATACGAGCAAGTGACTCCGGAATTCAGAGCGTGATTGAAGAAGGCATAAAGTTGTCAAGTGTCTCCTTTACCTGTATGGCTGCTGCCAGCTGGATTCTTCTGGTCCAGAAGTGAGGGTCTGAAAGTTTATGTGCAGCACTACAAACTGATGGTGCTAAATCTGAGCTGTTCTAGCCGAAACAGCTACTTTTTACTAGCAAAAACACATTTTTTTCAAAAGTGTAGTTCTTCTTTTTACTACCTGTTCAGAAACCAAACGAGCTGTAAAGTGACTTGCACTACGTAAAATGAAAACCTTTCTCCTCCTCAAGTACCAAGTTGATTAATGCAATAATGTAATTATTTCTAGATATGTTTGAAAAGTAAAAGCAGGTGGGCTTATTTGTTTGTTTAATTTCTAGTGCTATGCTTTTCTGTGCAGGGAGAATGCTGGAAATGAGGCAGGCAGCACTCTGTCTGGCAGGAAGCTGAATGAACAGAAGTACTTGAAGTGTACAAAGCAGACTACAATTTTTTGACATGGCTTTTCAAACAAATCTTTGAAGAAAAAGCAAGACAAAATGCAATGTTACCACTAGAAATCGGATGGTTTTCATCTTGCTCACCTTATCTGAACGAGAAGCCTGTGAAATGAGAATTTCTAGCTGGGAAGTCCCTGACGGTTGTGGAGCTGGTGCTGGCTGCAGGGCTGATTCTGGGACAGAGGATTTCCTCTCTCTGTGTAAGTCTGAAATTATTCCTTACCCTCTCCAAGTAACTGCCTGTTTGGAATGAATAGCATTTATCACTACCAGGAGGGTATGCTGACACTCCTTTGTTATGGTCAACATCACATCTCTGTGTGAGGTAGGACAATCAAAGCAAGCAAGAAGGCTGGCTCACAGAATTAATATCAGCACTTTGACTTGATAACACATTTTTTATCATTAAATAAATGTCTCCTAAAAATTTCTGCTTCAGGCATCAGTACCTACAACAAAAACAAATACAAATTACTGCATGATAATGCTCAGAAATCACGAGTCAGGCCTTTGGAATTCATTAAATTTTCTCAAAAATCACAGTGGGCACATTATCACATAGGCACACGTACATACTGCTTCTTTCTGCCCAGGGAACACTTACATCACCTTCCTTGGCAATCATGCACACCAGGAACGTATTTCATTTTAATGAACTCAAGATTTGCCCATAGGCACTCATCCCCAGGGCTTTGAGAAAACAAACACTCAGCAGCAGGGCTCATTTGGCTGCATTGTCACAGCCTGGATCAGCAACTGCAATCTAATTTCCCAATACGTGCTTAATAGTGTTGGAGAGCCTTGCTGTTATGCCATGCATTGATCAAACAGGGCTCAAAGGCCTTCTACAAGTTTTAAAGCTTAGTCCTGATGGTAATAACATCAGTGATGAAATTGCAATAGTATTTGGTGAGAGGAACAGCAAACACCTTGGGTTTTATCCTGAGAAGTTCCGATCTGCTGAAGTCCCCATCCAGATCAAGGAGAGCAGTTCAACACCACACAGAGGCACATCCTTGTTTAATAACAGTGTATTTACCAAGCAGTCCAATTAAACTTGACAGACTGTTTACAGAGGCTTTCCACCCACTAGCCGCTGTAGGGGTATCAGCCAACAATCCCAACAAGCTGGAAGGCTGCAGCAAATTGAGCAAAAGGTGCTGGCACCGATCTCTTCATCACTCACAAATGCTGATGCAAATCCAATAAGGCTCGTGGCACATTTCTATCTAGTGTTAAGAACATCAAAGACCTTTGATACTGATAATGTTTCTCAAATTTTATTGTGACATTCAAGAACCTGAAAATATTCTGTACCATCATCATTTCAAGGACATATGCACTCAGTACTCATTAAAGAAAATGACAGGATGATAGGAGTTGGATAGCATAGGTCAGCTGCCAAATTCCTTACCTCCCACAGCTAAGCATGAGCAGCCAGTGCACTGAAGTGGGGCAGTGGGGTGGGAGAAGGGATGCTTGTTTTGTTCTGGACTGCTAGGCCTCCCAGCACTGCCTACATACCCAGACAGCTTTCCATATGCCTGCCACCTCTCACTAGCATCATTGTCTCTTGAATCATGACCAGACCAGACAAGATCTTCCATCTCTCTCCTTGGGAGCGTTCAGTGTAGCTCATAAAGTGTATCTCCTCCCACCACATACAGGCCAAGAGCAAATCTGAATTTTTCCAGTCAGTGTATTTTTTTATGCAAGTTTTATTCTCTGATTACTGTATACTGTTTTTTCTTAGTCACATCTTCCTATTAGAGAATCCCTTTCACTTTGTTAAGTACATCTCTGACTAGATCTTTTTTCTTTGAAACACATTAAAGTCTATCTACGTTTAAAAAAAAAATCAGACATTATAATAGTAAGCAAAAATAACAAAACAGCAACAAATGAAGGTATAAATGGTTAAAACACACTGTTGGAAAGGTAAACAGAGACAAGCACAGAAAGCAGCATAGTAACTACAGTGTAGTAGCATATTTTAAGAGAAGAAACATAGCTACTAAATGAAAGTACTCTAATAATCATTCTCTTCTTTACTTTCTGTGTCACATATTTTCTAGCTGTGCACATTGTGTATTTCACTCTGCTATTTTTGAATGAGTTGAGTGCCTCTTCAAAGGGCCCTCGTTTTGAGAGGAAAGCACTTCTTTTTTAGTAAATTTGCATATTGCTTACTGGATGAAACATTTATCTAGCTGCTATTGCTCACGCTTTCTGATGTTACAAATAATTTACATGCACACAATAAGCAGACTGAGGATAAGAATGTAACCTTTTGATATTTTTTTACTATGTTATAGAGATGAATTTTTGAATGTAAAATTAAATTCAGCTCTCAGAAACTATAAAATTAACTCTTGTAACTAAATTTACCGTAAATGTAGTTGTAAGTATGTTTTCCAGTTCTAGACAATTTTCAGAAGTCTTTGGAAGTGATTTAGACACCTGTAATCTTTCAGTAGAAACTAAGGGCTGCCAACAAAAAACTTCAGACACCTATCTCAATTGGCTTGTAGAAAACCTCCTGTTGTCAGTGTTGTACCAGTACCAATCAATATGAGGCAGTGATCCTGGAAGAAACCTCCCAGATGCCCTGCCTTTGGCCAGAGTGGATTTGAAGGGATCTTTACTTGGAAGTGCAGCTCAAAAAGACGTGGGACAATGGCTGGCTTTCGCTAACTGTGTGTTTGAAGATTTGTGTATTCAAAGTATCAAGTAAAGAAGCTGATGAACATTCTGGACAGCACTTGATTTTTTCCATAGTATTTTCCCCTCTGACTTATTTCTATCTTGTATTACATTAAAGATGTTTAGTATGATGCTCATTATAGTGTCTTTCATTGGAATATTTCTCTTGAGTATGGGAAGATGATCCACATTAATATGTGATTTATTTTTTTTTCCATTATGGGCTACATTGTTAAGTTCATTATTGGATTTTAATTGATGTTATTATAGCACACTGAGTAGTTTCATATGGTTTAAAGATAGTTCGTTAATAAAGCTATTACTAAAATAGTAAAAGCTGCATTTCTATTCTGGTTGATACTGAAGCTTTCAAAATTGTTCTCATTCTGTCACATAGCTTGGGATCACAAATCTGGCATTATCCTACTGTCTTTTGTAGTACTTCTAACTTCTCTAGTAATCTGCTATTTCAACAACGGTTTGATATATCACTAAGCTAGGGGTGACACAGACTAGATCACATCTGGCTACAGACATTGGCTTTGTCAAAGTCTTATCCTACTCAAAAAGACTGAATGAGTTATGCTTTGCTATTTAAAAGACTATTGACAGAAGGACTGCCAAGCCATTTATAAAATTACTACTAACAAAGTGAGGCTTACTCCAATCTGTAGTTGCACTGTTTTTTCTCCCATCCAGTATTTGTTTCACTTGCTTTTGTGGCTCCTACATCCATGGCAGAACTGTAAGCATCTGCATCAAGGCCAAATCATTTCCTGAAATGTACTGTGTGAACTAACAGATTTGAATTTTCAGCCATAGTATTTCTATTTCTACTTATTAATTATGAAAAAAAAACAAACAAAACCCCACACCAGTTTTCTATCCTGTGTAAAGTTTCTGGTTAAATAATACCAAGAAAATGAAGGTGCCTGCCTTTTCTCTTTTGAAAGGTCATCAGTTAGGCCTGTATTCAGTACTTAGGTTTGAGGCTTGCTTTAAGCAGACCCAGACTGTGGTTACGTCTATGAAATTCAACACCACAAAGGATTCTGCAGCATTGCAACTTGGTCAGATGTACTTTTAAACCACTGCAGAAATCCCTGGGATAGTTTTGGCCCAAGGTAATTAGTTTTCTTCAGAATAGTCCCTGTCCTCAGCCTAGGAGTTAGCACAGCTAACTCCATGGTCATCCCATGGTCATCCCATGGTACTCTTTGTGTAGGGCTGTACTGCTCAGTACGATAAGAAAGACCAACAATGCATTCAGGCCCTTCTGCACACATTGACCTCATTGCCAGAGTGTAGCCAGCTAGTCCTGCTGAAATGATGGCCACCTCAACCAGTCACTGACAAACACCCTTCTAACTCTTTTCCACAGAAGCACAAGTCGCAGAAATGAATGAGACATTATTTTCCAGTCGGTGTGGAAAAAGCATTCCCATCAGCTTCAGTGAGAGATAAATCAGGTCTTTCAGGCAGAAAGCTACAGACAAGTGAAACAAACATGGAAAAACACTGCTTTTTCTCCAAGTCTGTTACTCATGAAGCTCAAATGGCCCACATAAACTTCTGAAAGCTTGAGAGGGAGTTATCTCAACTGTACTATTTCACACACTACAAACTAGACCAGTACAGTCCATTCATAACTCTTGAGACTTGGTTTGTTCTAATGTTCTATTCAGAAGCTGTTTCATGACCATGAGGCTGGGACTGCTCTCACTTTGGCAGGCAGAAATCCAGTTGTTAGAATCCATTTCACTAGGTTTCCTGCTGCCTAATGGGAAGCTCAACCCTTTCTCAGCCATGATGGGAATCTAATTCACACTGCTGGGAGTTTCCATTCTGTCACTCCTTCAAGGCATGTGGTGTGTTTTTTGAGCTCTCTGTTGTGTGGAAATTTTGATATGCGATGAGTCAGGTAAGTAGATGGCCATCTTCATCAGGATGATAAAGGGACTGGAGCATCTCTCCTGTATGGAGAGGTTGTGAAAGCTGAGACTTTTCAGCCTGGAGAAGATCAGGGAGATCTCATGAATGTGTATAAATTCCTGAATGGAAGGTGTGAAGAGGATGGAGTCAGGCTCTTTTCAGTGGTGCTCAGTGCCAAGACAAGAGGTAGTGGGCATAAACTGGAACACCATGTGTTCCTTCTGAACATCAAGAAGCACTTCTGTGCTGTGCAGGTAACAGACCACTGGCACAGAGTGCCCAGAGAGATTGTTGTCTCCTTCTTAGAGATAATGAGAAGCTGTCTGGACATGGTCCTGGATACCCTGCTGTGGGTGTCTGCTTTTGAGCAGGGTTTGGGCCAGATGGACCCAGAGGTCTTTGCCTTTCTCAGCCATTCTGGGGTTCTGTGATTAAATGGCATAAAAAGCCTAAATATACCAAAATTCAATCTCCTTGTTTGTGCACAGAATTGTGAAAGAAGTGATATGCTCAGCTGGATGGATATATCTCTGAATGCATTGCTCTTGACTTTCTCTCTTCTTACCCTATTTCATGCTTTCCCCACAATATGTACATTTGCCTTTTATATTTGTGGAAGATAAGACTACAGAACTGTTCATCACAGTTAAAGGGGATTCGAGAATCTCTGCTTCGAGTGGTTTTCCTTCAGATTTCAGTCAAACTGACAACAACCTGTGTAACTTGTACCATCAGCACAACCAGGCAGTGTCTGTGGGTCTTGCCCACAGAAAAGCAACTCTACTGCACACCTCTAGAAATGTCAGGCAGGGCTGAGTTATTGATTGCTATTTGTCCTAGAATTTGTATGTAGATTACAGTGTACACAAGCTCTTAACAATTTGAAATAAATGAATTAAACCTGACATTTATAGATTAGGCAAGTCAACTGCAACTTGGTTACACATTTTTACTGTCACAGTACTCTTCTAGGCAAAAGTACTTCATCTAACTTCATCAGATTAGTCTTTCTCTCTCAGGCTTTTTTTTTTTTTTTTTTTTTTTTTTTTTTTTTTTTTTTTTTTTTCCAGTGGATTTTCTCCTGTTCTCTCAGATGAGAAATCTTACTCATCTTTGGACAATTTATTCCTTCCATGGAATAATGAAGGTCTTCAGGGTGGCAGTCATTATGACTTGTGATGACAGTGCTGAAGCAATTCCACCATCCCCAAAATTCCAGAAGAAGTACCAGATTCTCTGAGCTTCAGCTTGGTTTTATTAGCTTTTTGTTTGTTTGTTTGTTTGTTTTTTAACCACAAAATTGATTGAAAACAGCTCTCAAAAACCTTTTGTTGGCATTATGGCATACGAAGAATTTACGGACTACAACTATGTTGAGGGCACCCAGAGGCATGTATAGAGAGCAAAAAAAGCAGCACACTATTCCTTATCTAGACCTCATACATAGCGTTTTTTTTTACTGCTAGAGGACAACTCATTTGGACTTCTGCATTGAATATGAAGGTATTTTGTTAATCCAATTACTTTCACTTCTCTGTAGAGGAAGTTTTTTAGGATTGTCTTGATGACCTTCAGAGCTGTCTTCCCTATTGTAACGCTGGAGTCCAAAAGCTTTGTTTTAATTCTCATTGTGCTGCAGGGATCTTCTATCAGGAGGTCAATTAATACTCTGCTGCTCCACAAACATCAATGAACATTGTGGTAATAACTGACAGTTTTTGACAGAGCTCTCATTAGCATCTGCTTCATTAAAATTTTATTTTTACTTTTAAAAGGACTCTCCAGCTGATGTTAGAAAAGACCATTTTTGTGCAGGCAACAATTCTGAGAGAAGAAAATCCAAACATATTCAGTGTGAATTCTCCTCTTCTTCAGACATAAAAGGTTCCTCTTTGTTTCAGCACTACGCTGACTTGTTTTTACATGACTCAAGAAAGTGACTGCCAGGTTGGTGTAATAAAGTAATTTCATTCTTGGCTCTTTTTTTGTGAGAAGGATATGTAATCCCCACTCACCAATGTAATATGCATCTCTCATCTCCTTTCCTTCATCCACAGAGAGTAAGAAACTGTTATGCACTTCCTATTACACGCCACAAAGGATACTGTCATACTTTGTCACCAATAGCCAGAATTTGCTCCTGGCAGCCAGCAGGAGCCTTGGTCTGGGCATTTTATGGTGTTGTACCCATTGCAGGCCAGAGCACTCTTCTACAACGCCACACAACTCTACGGAGATCTACATCCACAGAGATCTGATATCTACAGAGAAAGCATGTGATGTTTCTTTGCAGCAGGGGAATAAATTGGTGCAAAGGACAGCTGAATCAGAAGAACACAAAAAGAGGGGAAAAAAATGTCTCAATATGTTTTAAAACTTTCTCAATCTGGGGACTGCCACTGTCCACAGAAGAAGCATGCAATAAGCCCTCATGTTTCTGATTTCGATGCGAGTCAGTTTCAATAGGCACCAGCAGACAAGCTTTCTCACATCTGACCAGGATGGGGCCCTGTGGCCCCGTCTGTTTCCAACGAAATTGTTCCTCCTTCTTCCTGCTCTCTCCCTACTTGGAAATGCATTTAAAGGGCAAAATGACCAGGTTGCCCTCTTACTTTAATTGCATGTGGCTTTCTTTCCAACTCCCTTTAGAGCTCACAGTTAATTAAAACCCTCTAATTCCTGAGAAACATTTTCTGAGGTCATGTTATTCTGACCTGCTGGCAAGCTGCATACACGTAGTGAAAGAGAGTGGAATCAGTTCCTGTGCAAATCCCTCAGAAGGGCAAAAAGGAGCCTGCCGTGCAGAATGTATGCCATTGTAGATTGTTGCTCTGTTCAAATACTCAGTGACAACTGAAAAACACCTTTTGTTGCTGCAGCTTCTGAGGACCGCTACAGTAAATCGTGGCTATCTGTGTTGTTGCTGTTCTTCTTCAATACTGCTTTTACAGTGAAGTACTTTTTCCTGCTAGGTCTTAGCATACACTCATGCCATGTTTGTACTCTATCAGCTCAGTGCTGAAGCAGATCTGGGAGAGGCCAGTGCCCCAACTGGGGATACCCAGCACTCCTGGCCTGCAGTGCGTCCTGCTGCCATCTGCCTGACCCACCTAACAGCCCTGCCTTGTGCTCCAGCTCAATGGAACCCTGCCAGGCTTTGCAAAGCCAACTGCTCTTTGTAGCACTTGTAACTGTCAGTCTCCATCAGGGCTCTGTCGGGCCTCTGGGCAGGGGGCGTCAGCGAGGGTTCAGTGTCACAACACACTTGTCACTCAGATGCAGTATTACAATTCAGAAGCCCTAGTCATCTGGGTAGGTTTGTCCAGGCAGCCTTTTTAAGGGATGCCAGTAGCCAAGCAGATCTGGTTCAATGCCTGCATGGATGTTGGAGCTGAAGGCACGTTGCCATCAACCTGGCATCACTGTAGGAACGTCGACACGAGTGAATCCTGCGGGGAAGCAAGCAAAGGCACCGAGGTGTTTAAGTTCCTCCTTCCCAAGGGAAATGCAACAGCCTGTGTTAGGGTAGCTGCTTCTCCAAATCAAGTTGCAATAGCAATTACTACATATTGCTTTTGTTTGCTTTCCACAGAGCCTAAAACCAATTAATCTCTTGCGTTTTTGTGTGTTCTTTATTTCACTTTTTTAATGTATTTTACATACAAAAATATTTTAACTGAGGAAGATAAGCTTAGCTTACATTATTTTTCTATCCCAATTGCATTTGTGACGAGAGTAAGGTGAGCTGGTCCACAGACCTTTCATATCGCTTAGTCGCCACAACGCTTACCCTGAAGCATATGTTATTGATGGCATTTTACTTCCTTAAGGCATTATCCTTGTTATTTCCCTACAGAAATAACTTTTGGTTTAAAGAGGGGCTGTGTAATTATTCTCCCTGCCCCGACTGCTTGTTGAAAGGGTTCTTGGCTTATATGCATGATAAAGAGCATGTTCAGAGGTGGGAATCAATACCTCATTATGCACCACATTTGGATATATACTCATTAAATCCTCAAGTGAACCAATTCCCACATAAGGAATTCATTAGTTCTTAAACTCCGGGACACACGTGGCTATTATGGCTTTGCGCAGTAATTACGTAGGAGCAGCAGACTGGCCCTGCAGACACAACTGTGCAGCAGCTCTCCCAGCCTGAGCCCTTGCCTGGTAACACCAATTAGCATGACAGTGACCCACCTGTGGTGGACTCATCTGCACATGCACATCCACACGCCTCATCAATTTTTGTCACATTTACTAACATTGCCCTTCTAGTCCCCTCCACTCTGCCTCATGGACATCTGAGGCAGCAACTGTTCCACTCTGTGCAGGGTGAGATGGGGCAGCTGCCCCAGCTCTTTGGGCATTGCAGAGGACAGGCAAGCAAGCCAGGACCTTTGGAGAATGGACAGAAAAATCATAATACATTTAATGAAAAGAATAAAAGGTGGTGCACACCCCACCAAATGTTCTAGTAGCAATTAAGCATCTTAAAAAAAATTCTCATTCTAGCTGCTACAGAAAGCACAGCATTGCAGTTTCCCTTTTGCTCCTGTTGCTCCCTGCTGCTTCTTACAGTGATGTAGCCTTCAGGTGCTCGGCAGAGCCTTGTGCACATCTTGATTAAGAGACTGCTTCCTCCTCGGAGGCCCTGTGGCTTGCTTACCCAGTCCTTGCAAATCACAAACTATTTGTCCAAGGTGTTATTTATGTTTTATTTTATATTTTTATTTTATTTTCTTTCTGTAATTCTTGGTTTAACAGGTTAACTCCGTTTCCTCAGGTAATTAATACTTTTAAAATACTTCTAATGAATATTTTTAATACTTGGGAAAAAGCCCACTGACTTTCATATGGTTTCATTGCATTTTCTGACAATCAGGAACAGAATGCTCAGTTCTGCTAAACCGTGCTGCTGGCTTTGCAGACATTACAAACTCATACGTCCGCTGGCAGCCCAAGGCCTGCCACATGGAAAACCCACAGCCAGCTAACACTGCTGTGTCCACTGAAAGTTTAAAAACCTGGATCATTTCTCTGCATCAAAAGGAACTCAAGACAACAAAATCTAAGCAATCAACCTCAGTGAATACATAGTGAAGGTGCTTTATGATGCTTCACTGATAAACCCTGATCAAGATGCTCAAGATGAAACTTGTATGCGCTGACAGCAGTCTCCTTCACCTCGTGGCAGTGCACAGGAATGGGCAAGAGATCAGGGCTGAGGAATTTGTAGCTCTTGTCTTCATCAGTTTTTCCAACTGCAGCAGTGATGGTCCTCACACTGACTAGCTGCAACAGGCAGCACAGAGAAGGCCACAGTTCTTGCTGAAGCAGTGTGTCTGCATCTTTCTCCATCCTTTGCACTGCACCTGGGGATGCAGCACCCACAGAACCCCACTTGCAGGCTGAGACATGGCTGTGATGGAGATTGGTGCATAACCTTCACTGACAGATGACAGCCATTCAGGAAGAAACAGCATAAAAACCCCAAATACTGGAAAAATAATAAAAAGCCAGCTGCATGCTGCCTGCAGGACAGAGATTGCCTTGCTTGCGGACTTCCAAGGCAGCAGCTACCCAACAGCATAGTGAGCATCTCCTTGACACATGCCTTGCAAGAAGGCAAGGGAAGAAAAGATACCACCTTGAAAGGAGAGCAGAGATCACATGCGGAAAGTCCCCATTCAGTTCATCAGTCTGTGACTGTAGATACCTTGGGGATTGTGTCCGTTTTCTTCAGAAACATCCTTTTCTACTGAGCCAGCATTGAAAGAATGTGCATGACATTCAATCATCCACAAAACTGCCATTGATTTCTGTGGTCAAAGTACAACAAAATGCCAATGCATGTTCTTGAATGTGGGCTGTTTTGTACCCTGACAAAGCAAATGGGATCCCTGGCTCCAGGGAACACATTTGTTCCATTGAAATCAGACGTTGCCATATTATCCCAGTAGAGATCAGGCCAGGCCTAGCCTGCAACAGCTTCTGCTGGTGGACAGCTTGGTTGTGCAGAGGCACAGAGCTTACAGAGCTGCGAGAGCAATGGGAGCAAAGGACTGAGCATCGGAGGGGCAGGTGATGGAGAGCTGAGAAATGTCAGCCTCAGGAAGAATGGAAATGCTGCAACAGGTGCTCAGCATTATTAGAATGAAGTAATATTTTTGAAGAGCTGGAGAAGAATGTGGAAAAAATGATGAGAAAAAAGGAGTCCTCATTTTTATGTCCACGTCCCTATCAACATTTTTGGGGCTATTTTTGATGATGTTTAAAACTAAAATTATTTAGCATTGCCTCAGAGCAATAGGCATGGTAATTAAACTTATAACAGAAGCTGTGGCAGCAGTTTGGTAGGAAAAAATAATGTTCATTACATGTTTTGCATGAACACAATTCAGTTATATTAACTTAATACAAGAAGAAGATCTTTGTTTGGAAAGAAATCACTTTAGGATGAAAAGCAATAATGTGTCAGATGTGTCCCACTTTCAGATGTCTGTAAGTGCTCTGCTGTGCAAGATTTATCATTTTCAAAGGTTTTAGTACCATTTGATTTGTTCCACATCCAGCTGAGTGACCCTCTTCATGAGAGGGCACTAATGGAAATCAGCCAAGGATCCTGTTGCTTGAAAGTGGCAGCAGTTCTGATAAGGCTCAGTAGAATCTTACCTGTCTGTTTTCTGATTGGGGTACTATGTGTGTCCATGGGGGCAGAGGTGGTGGCCCAGTGTCAGGCACTCCAGCACTGCCATCAGCTAAAGCTCAATCAGAGCAATCTGAACATCTGCCAGTTCCCTTTTTGCACATACATGGCGATGCACTGATCAGGGCAGAGATGACATAAAACAGTGTGAACTGCATAGCAAGTTTCAAGGCTTAAAGCATCAAAATCACAATTTATTTTTCCAGTTGAGACATCCAAAGACCTGTGCAAGTACGGTTTATGACCAGGACAGCAGGGCAGAGGCATCACCTCCCTCCAGCTGGCAGCTTTGCAGCTGGTCTGCCCAGAGGAGCAGAGTTTGGCGAGTAGCAAGGAATCTGTGGTCAGAGCACTCAAAAGGAGCTACTATAGGATTTCATCAGAAATGTTTTCTTGGTGTGCAGTTGTAGAATATCATGACAAAATACTTTGCTTTTTTTTCCTAGCATCTGGGAAAGTTGCCTTGGCTATTCATTCTTATCCAGCAAAACAATTCACTATGAGGTAAGAAGATGACTTGATACGGTTGTAAAACAGAATGTTGACATTTCTTTCTCAGTATATGTGTATATGTCAATTGGCTCTAAGCTGAGTTAAACAGAAAGAGGGCCATTTCCCTCGTTACTATGAGATGAGTGCTGAACTCACAGCAGGCTCAGCTGTGACAGGCACAAGCAGAAGAGCCATTTATCTTGATGGGGTAACCTGTGAATAAAATCACTTGGCAACTGTGGATTTTGCAGATTTAGGTCCTGTTTATCTGACTTGTTATAGGCAGCAGTGACTCAACCAAATCTTAATCAATTTTTGGGTTGGAAAAGCATGCCAAAAACTAGTAGTTTTGTCATCTAACATGTTGTGACTTCATAACATTGAAAACTCCCTGAGGCATATGTTGTGCTAATTAGCTTGTTTTCAATAGCTGAATACATCTGAATAATAAATTCAATTTCAACTGTTGTATGTGCTACAGAAGTGGGATGACATGAGAACACACTGTTGTGTATTTAGTTGTCTGAGGACAGTATTCCTGCCACGAGAAAAAGAATTAGGGAAAATTATCGTATCCACTGCTGAAACAAGAATAAAGGTAAGTTATGCCTACAGTGGGTCTGACTGCTTGGTGATGTATATCCATGAGAACCTGATGAGAAACCACCAAGGCGGGACAAGGAGTTGACATTAGCTTCAGCTGGCAAGAGCTCAGGTCCTTAGTTTATTCATAGGTGATGAGAACATCACTGTGGAAGCAGAGGAAACGTGGCCAACAAGACCTTTTTTGTGAGGCAATAGAGTACATCCCATGAACGAGCAGTCTGGCAGTTGGTTCAGGAGAACCAGCCTCTAGGGTCTAACCCTCCTTTTACTGCATCTTAAAGTTTTGATTATGTGAGTTTTCCCCAGTGAAGTTCAGTAATACTCATTTCTTGCAGTGGGCCTGGAAGGACTCGAAGTCTCTTGGAGAGTTCCCATGGTTGATGATAAACCTATGTGCAATATTCTGAGGTGAAAATAATATCAGACCTGCGTTGTGAATTATTTACATGAGTGAGTTTAGCTAAAATCAACACTTCGGAGATACAACACAGAACTTCAGTGCTCAGGAAATGGCTTCAGTGCACCACAAGGTCCTTGAGCCATATCTGCCAACACAATCATCAGCAGCAATGTGGAGTTAAACATCTGCACTTATACCAGCTGCAAAATATCTTAAAACTACAGACATTGGGAAATTTAAACTTTCTTAAAATTTCCATCACATATTTTATTTTTTAAACAGTTTTCTAACAGTTTTAACAATTTAACAATTTCTAGTCCCCTGCTGCAATGCAGTGTAAAAACTCTAGGATTTCAAAATGTGCTCAAAAGCAAGTAAAAAATCTCAGTCTAGGTCTCTGTCTAATTTGGATTAGCTTATGTTCCTATGGTTGTTTGTTTTTTCACTTTTCTCATTTTAACTGAAAAGCCAAAGGAAAATCAAAAGAGCAGTTCTAAATTGAACTCGTATTATTTTGCTATTTACATAAAATAAGCATATTCAGTTTTTTTGAAATCACTTTCTCTGCAGATGAATGTAAACAACTACTGTCTTCTCAGCTCAATAATCTGATTCTGCATTTCTATGGTATGAAGATGTGAAAATATGCCTGCTTTGTTTCATTAACATTTGCCTTTTCTGAAGGCATGAAAATACTACTTTCGTTTAGCCTCTAGGACTCAATAAAGTGAGGCAAAAGGAAAATTTTGTATTCTTCATAATGTTTGTGTTATAAACACTCCTTAATGACCTGACCACTCTTTTTTACAAGCTTGTATTTAATTACAAACCAAATGATTATTTAGCACTATACATAGCATAAACTTTCTGTTAATCAATATAGGTCATGAGAAGCAACTCCTACCAAATCACTGTTTATTGAAGTTAACATAAATAAAAAAGGAAGAAAACTCCAAACGCTGACCAAAATTCAGGAAGCCTCAAGGCAGTAAGCGTTGCACTCAACGCGTTCATAACTCAGTGCTGCCTGCGCTGCACAAGCTCTGAGGGGCCCTACTGGTGGCTGTGATGCAAACAGGACCAGCCACCAAATGGCCAGTGCTTTCTGAAAGAGTTAGATTAAATGCCCCAAAATGCAGATAACATATCAACTTAGATACAGGTAGGATAGAAGAGATTTGCATACCAAAAATTGCCTGAGACAGTTTTTATATGATAGAGGTGTTACTTTTTCTTTGCAGCAGGAGGAGTCTCCACCAATGCAGGTCTCCAGCGTCATCTAACTCACCTCTTGCTACAGTCAGCACCAAGAGTGATCACCTGCTCTTTTTCTGAGCCTGTCTTACTCACATTTTGGTTCTGACTCTATCAGATGTGCAAATACTTTGTGTTCAGCAGTGCCTCGGTGTTTGCAGCCTACTACAAAGCCCACGCATGCTACTCAATTGCAGCCCATAGAGTGGTTTGCAGGGGTGATGGTGGGCCCTTCTGAATCTGTGTTCCTCCTGATAACTCCTTAGTGTAGTTGAACTGTGTGATCTTGCCTTCTGACACATCCTGTGAAAAGCTATTCTTATTCAAACACATACTCTTTACTCATTATTGCTGGAAAAGCAAGGAGAACAAACCCAATATAACCTATTGTTCAGCTGAGGAATTTCAGATCACAGATGTAAAGTCCACAGTCTCACTGATATTACACAGAAAAATCTCTGTAGGGTAAATATTATTTAGGCTAAAAGCAGGGAAGGAATATAGGTAAAAGTGGACAATAAATCAGCATCTTAAGAATTCTTAACAGTGTGACCCTTGCTCTTTCTATACTACTGCCACTTAGTTCCTCTATTTAAGCTGCAAATATTTATCCAGGGCTTGAGGGGATGGTAGGGCATAAAGTTTTTATAGAAGCTCGCTTAGAACAGCACACCAAGAAAATACAGCATGCAGGTCATCTCAAATTAGTGCCAATAAAACTTTTACGGACTCTTCCTGGGTATTTATGTGATGCTCTCATCTCAGTGCTAGCCAAGAGGCACCATGTAGCAGCAGTGCGCCATGATTACACGTCTGTTTCAGATGTTTTAGATGCCACAACCCTGGAAGCCACAAAGAAGAGGTAGCAAATCAAAGTGTGAGGAGCTAAGAATGTTTCAAAATTATTATTGAAGCAATCTCGTCTCTCTGCCCAGACAGATTATTTCAGTTATTATTTCAGTTGTCTTGAGCCATGCTGTCCCATCCTGTGTGAAATGCCCTGGGAGGATGTCCAACAAAGGAAATGTCAGTGATGGAAAGCTGCATACCAGCCGGTGCCCTGTGATGCTTTAACAGGAAGAATTGGGCCAGACTGATGAATAGGGGCAACCTCACCTCCGGCCACATGCAGATCGACCCCTGGTGCCATGAGCAGATGTGTGGCCAGGAGCAGTGATCTCGATTGAGAGTTGGATGCTGGAGCCTCCAGCATAAGAAAGATGTGGAGCTGTTGGAGTGGGTCCAGAGGAGGGTTACAGTGATGATTAGAGAGCACCTCTCCTATGAGCTGAAGGAGTTGGGCTTGTTTAGCTTGAAGGAGAGAAGGCTCTGGGGAGACCCCAGTGTGGCCTTCCAGTACTTAAAAGGAGCTTGTAATCAGGAGGGAGACCAACCTTTTTTACACAGTCTGATAGTGATAGGACAAGGGAGAATGGTTGTAAAGCAAAACAGGGGAAATTCAGATTAGATATTAAAACTTTTTACTCAGAGAGCAGTAAGGCCCTGGCACAGGCTGCCCGGAGAAGCTCTGGGTGTCTCCCATCCTGGAGATGTTCCAAGCCAGGTTGGATGGGGAGCAGCCCTGTCAGAGTCTGTAAGGTCCTTTCCAACCCAAACCATTCTATGATTCAGTGATTCTATGACAGCTTGCAGAACAGCAGGGTCCCAGCTTTAAAAAGCCTTCACTTTCTGAATCCAGACTCATTCATATGGCCATAGGAAAAAAAAAAATACAGAAACAGCTTTTTCGTGCACAAGAACTATGCTAACATTTTTAGATTCGAAAATAAATACTATATACTACAGTGAGAACATGAGAGTATCTTTGTTTTGGTTGTATTCAGTCATATTTCAAACTCAGTGCATTGAAATGCACTGAATTGTAAATGTCTGAATAGTGACAAAGTGAATATTGCCTTTCTAGTTGTGGAGAAAGTGGGTGGGAAAGAGAGAAAAGAGAAAAAACGTAGAATTAGTAATGAAGAGAGACTATTTCAATGAGCTGAGGTCCTCAGAAATTAAGAGTTAATCCCAGAGAAAAAGGCTTACAGATAAAGGGCAGACACATAAATCATTAACACACTAATCTATGCATAAATTCATATTTACTGTGGCTGCCTGAGGAAGCTTGATTTATTCCCCTTGTGCTCAGATAGTCACAATGGTCTCATCCAGAGCTCTGTCTAATCAGCTGTCTGCCTCTGGTTTAACTTGTATATCCAAGAATACTCTCCTTCATACAAAATGGCCAACTTCTCCATTTTAATATATATAAAACAAAACCAGAAACAAACAAACAAACAAAACAAAACAAAAAAAAACCCAAACAACTTCTTCCCTGTGAAAAGATAATCCAGCGAGGACCCAAAAACTAAGGAACAGTTTTTTGCTGTCAGGTTTATCATCCTTCTTTGGACTTGCCCATTTCATTCTGCCCCAGCTGTTTTCTGAAGTGCAGTAATGAATAGGCCAATTGATTTCTGTTTTTAGCAGAAGTTCATCTCAGTTTCTATTTCTAAGGATGAATTGGGCACTGAAGTCCCATGTCACAGTCGTGCCTGGCTGTCCTTCCTGTAGCTAATGCTGCCAGGCTTACACATCTTGTTTCTGATTGCTCATGATTTAGCAAGCTTTAACATGTGCACCAAATTTTTCCAGGCTGGAGGCTTGCTTTGAATTGTCTCTTGGTTTTAAGTGTAAGCCACAGTGATCCAGCTGTTCCAGAGAATTAAGGGAAAGTGTTGATACTGGAAAAACGAAGTATGACAGAGAGGGTCATGCTGGTGTCAGCAATGTGTCCTTGTCACTGCCAGGAACATCTATCCACTAAAGCATCCTAGGTGACAAGCATTAAGAGTTGAGTTTGCTTATTGTTGGTAGACTTGCTAGGGATCCATGGTGAACGTTCCAACCATTATAAGTGAACTTCATCACCTCACAGCTTTTCTGCTACATAACTGAGCGTGCTTTCTCATGGAGATATGAGAACTGGGCCATTCAACTGCTCAGTCTCTTTTTTTGACTACACGGTAGCAGAGAGGCACCCGCAGTGCTCAGATACTCCTTCTCCCTCCAGCTGCCAAGTGGTGCCCTTGGTGCCTCTTGCTGCCACTGAGGGATTTATAGGAAAGCAAAGGTCAGTCCTCTGAGACGCGACTGACAGGGACTCAGGCTTAGGGAAAAGGAAAGGGCAAAGGGCTCTGAAGAGAGGGGGCACCTGAAGGAAGGGTGCTTGGGACTACTGAGCAATTTCACTTACTGCCATCACCATCATCTTTACCTCTGAAATCTTGCTGATCTCTGCCAATAAGATGCTCGTCCCAGTTTTGGAGAGCTACGCTATGAGGTTAGTTCTGGATAAGCATTTGTTTAAATGAGATCTGATCATAAATGTGGCAACCTGTGCCCTGCAAAAACACACGGGAGCTGCAAACTGTGATGTGTACTTTTGGAGCTGGCACTCTGAAAGCAATTTTTGGAGCCACTGGAAACCAACTTCATTACTGCAGTTCTTGTTGAGCAGGTGGGCACGGGGGACTGAGCACTGACCTTTGGTGGAGTAGCTCTTAGGGAAGAATTGCCATTATTTTGATAAGAAAAGCATGATGATTTGCATTTCTCCCTAAACAAGAGGAAGTTTCCTGTGCTAGTAAAAAGCAAAGCTTGCTCATGCAGAGTTAAATCTCTGCATATTGGAAGCAACAACCTGCCTCAGCAGAACCCCTAATCTGCCCTGTAATAAACAGTGAGCTTCAAAGAGCCTGGATCAGCCTTTGAGGTTGCCAGCTGCAAATTAGGACACATTGAAGCTTAAAGACCTTGGTATGCCAAGGTAGAACATTTCCTTGCTAAAATTAATTGTCTTGCTCTTTTGTAGCACTTGACATTGCTAGATCAAAGCACTTTACATCTGAGGTCAGAACATCATTCCCTTTTCCCACCAAAGGAGAAGGGGCAGCACAAGGAGGTGAAGCATTGTGTCTGAGATATGCCCACACATTGTGACACTGCCAGCAATGGCTTAAATTACAACAAAGCTGATGTGAATCTTCCCAGAGTCACCCATCAGACCTATGCAGCACTAAGGCACTGCCAACATCTTTCCACAGGAAAACAACCAGGGTGCACTGGAGCTGGAGAGCAGATCTCACAATTGCCTGAAGAGGCTGAGGCTGTGCCCTCACTACCTCCTCACTGCTCGAGCTGAAGCCAGCTGCCTTGTTTGCTCACTTTTAGCGATGGTAATGCTGTCTGTTAGCAAAGTGCTTTCCTGGGGAAACTCTAGTGAAAGACCGAGTTATTGCTAGTATTTCTTCTGGTGTACCTCAACTGCGGAACCTGCAAGATAAATATGGGGGCACCAGTACTACTCTACCTCTACATGCTCAGATTTGGAAACATGCCAGGAATTTAAGATGCATTTAATTTCAGCTACTAATGTAAGGAAGCCAGAAGCTTGCAGGAAAAAAAAAAAATAGAAAGCCTGCATTAGGGCTTTTCTCTTAATCTTCTTCTGAATGAAAAGACACACACTTTTATGCACAGCTGCTGGAAGTGTCTGAAGAATGTTACTGCATGCCACCAGTGTTGAACAGATCCCTCAGAAACACACACACATGGCAGAATGAAGGACAACATACATGAAGCTTGTACATACAAGTTGCCGTGTTGACATATATTCAAAGTGAGTATGAAGTGGGTCCAGAGAAGGGCCACGAAAATGATCAGAGACCTACAGCACTTCTCCTATGAGAAGACAGGCTGAGGCAGCTGGGCTTGTTTAGCCCAGAGAAGAAAAGGCTCTGAGGAGACCTCACTGCAGCCTTCCAGTACTTGAGGGAAGGTTATAAACAAGAGGGAGACCAATTTTTTTGCATGGTATGATAGCGATAAACAGGAATGGCTTTAAACTAAAAGAGGGGAGATTTAAGTTAGAAAGAAATTATTTCCCCAGATGTTGGTGAGGTACTGGCACAGCTGCCCAGAGAAGCTGTGGTGCCCCATCCCTGGAGATGCTCAAGGCCAGGTTGGATGGAGCCCTGAGCAGCCTGAGCTGGTGAGGGGCAGCCCTGCCCATGGCAGGGGTTTTGGCTGGATGGGCTTCGAGGTCTCTTCTAATCTGAGCAATTCTGTCATTCTATGATTCTGTGAACCCTGCTCTCATGGTTGCAGCATTCCAGTGCACCACTGCCAGAGTATTTGGCCCACGAGATTTTGGGCAGCAGAGCCATCCACCAGTTTTAATGCCTTTCCATTCGTGACTCCACTTACTAAAATGAACTTCCTAAAAAGAAGGACTGAGCATTCTTCGTAAGGGAGGTGCTCCAGACCTCTGATCATCTTCGTGGCTCTCCTCTGGACCCTCTTCAACAGCCCTCTGTCTTTCTTGTACTGGGGGCTCCAGACCTGGATACAGTACTCCAGATGCGGCCTCATAAGAGCAGAGCGGAGGGGGACAATCACCTCCCTGTCCCCGCTGGCCTCCCGTCTTCTCTTGGAGCCCAGGATGCCATTTTCTTTCCAAGCTGCAAGGGCACACTGCTGGCTCATGTTCAGTTTTTCATCCATCAGGACCTCCAGGTCCTTCTCTGCAGGGCTACTCTAAAGGACTGCTCCTTCCAGTCTGTATATTCATTGTATATTCATTGGCTACTTACACAATAACTTCCACACTGGATGCCTTAGGCCAATCAAGCATTTATCTGTGTATTTCCAAGTCCAAATATCACCCTGGCACAGTGCTTCCTGCAGCCACTGGCATGAGCCTGCATCTGGTATGCCCTCCTTCCCTGCACCCACTCCATTTAGACACCAGCATGCACTTTTCACCTATGGAGAAAAAGTGCTGCAAAAAACCCCTACAGAACTGTGATGCATGAGTGGTGGCATTCTTAGCGTTGTGGATGACCCACAGTGAATATTATATTTATTGTCTTTGATATTGCCAGACTCAGCAGCAGAGTAGGAAGGCCTAGCCATCATACTTTCTATCCTATAAGCTACTGAACAAAACTTTCTCAATTATGAAACTCAACAGGCAGAAATGCAACTCACAGTCATTTACTTAGCTTCAATCAACACTGAAATATATTGTTATATTTATCTTCTGTTGCAACAAATCTGCTGTTTGTTAAGAAATAAAAATATATATACCAAACTTACTTTTAAATAAAACATCCTACTCACCACAAACTAAGTGATTGTCTCCAATGCACCAATGTACTGATGCATACAAGCAAATGGATTTGACTGTAATACAAAATGTAAAAGATGTTCAGTTGTTGAACGTTCCAGGACAGAAGTCAGATGCAGTAGCAGTCACTAGAGGGAGACAACATAATTTCATACAATGGCACTCCCAGGAAACTTCAGCAGTACAGTTTATAAACAGCATAATTTGTACCTGTGAGTCTCATGCGGGAAATCTCTGGTGTGATGCTGCATAGTGAATGTAGAACTGAGGAATCAGTGGGAATATTTCCCTGTGGAAATGGGACATAGAAAATGGGACGTAGACATATGTGGGACATAGAAAATGAATATTATAGAAAAGATGAACTAACCTGTACACTTCTGTGTCGTGAGCCATATTCATGATTAAAATGCCATGTCTGACAGCCTGAGAGAAAGGGAGGCTGTATTGTTTGTGTCTGCAGATCTATTGCATGCCTAATATCCATGTAACCTCCAGTGATGTCTCACTGTTTTCACTTTTAGACTCTAAATGATCTAAAGTGCCCTAAAACTTCTGTTCATTTCATTCTGAAGAAACTGAAGGCCCTGGTACACCTTTTCCTAATGCAGACTGATGTTTCTCCTATGAAGAATTTAGTGTTTGTTTTTTTTTAATTTAAAGTGTTTAAAAGTGACTGGTAAATTTCTCCCAAAACAATGTTTTGGGACCTGCAAAAAATACAGAGAAGTTATGAGGCACTAATAGGAATTCATTACATACTGGATTCAGAATATACTCAATTTTAAGTTTTAATGGCTAGGCAGGAGAGCCACAAGATCTGATGTATAGTATGGGTTTGTTGCTTCTGGTAAAAATGCTCACCTTGATTCACTGTTTTGAACAGACCACAGCAGGCAATTCTTCTTTCAAGTCCCTGCATTGTGCTGCCAGTGTCAGCATTGATTAGCAAAGACTTAGCTTTCTGCTATTGTCTGAATGAGATTACTTTGATGAAGGGTGTCAGGAGAGGAGGAGCACCAATGTTTACCATTTCAAGCCCAACCTTACAGTGACCAAGGTCTGGATAAGGCAACTTGCAAGCTAGGTTCTCATACAGAAGCACTGGTGTAGACAAGAGTTCTTGTGGTAAGCTAAGGAAATGGGAGCAAAGCACAGTGTTGGAATGGCTGTGAAATCATAGAATCATAGAATCGTTTGAGTTGGAAGGGATCCTTAAGACCATTTGGTCCAACTGCTCTGCAATGAACAGGGACACCACAACTACATCAGAGTGCTCAGAGCCCCATCCAGCCTGACTGCTCCCTAAGAGAGCCTGAAAAAGAACTGATGGTGCTACTGCCTCAAGGTAAGCCTGAAAGCATGCAAAATCAGCACATGATGCAAAAGATGCCAGTCCAATGTAGAACATAATGTAGATGCTTCACTAATATTAGCTGTTCAAATCTTATCATCTGTAATTATGGAGTAAAAGCCTTCTCGCAAAGTCTGCTTCCTATTTATCTTCCAGAGCCCTCTTCGAGAAATAACAAAATAATAATCTAAATAGAACTAATTTATGTTCCCTGTCTCCAAGGAAAAAAAAAAAAACCTGCACTCTCCCACTTCTGCTGCTCCATGACAGAAAGGAAGATGCCCTGCCTGCCTGCTAGATCTGCTCATAGGCATCAGTAACAGGTACTGCTGCAGCTGCCCCCAAGTGTGGCACAGTGTGTGTCTTGTTTTCCTCTTCCAAAACTACAGTTTTACTATCATTGTTAAAAATGTATGGAAAAAAAATCTCCTATCTATCTCCAATCTTTTTATCTACTCAAATCTTATGCAAATGACAGAAGTAATTACATAAATTACCAAGAGTGAAAACTGATGTATTCATTTACTCAGGGCTGAAAATGAAGGGAATGAATATTTAAAGCAGCAAGATCTACTGCTGTGTGAGGGGAAAAGGCTTCGGATAATCTGAATTAACCATTTATTGGCTGCATCTTCTAGCTGGATCTTGATTTATGAGCAACAAGGTCAACTGCCAACTAGATCTCACTGAACTCAGCAATCAGAAGAAGTGAAGCATCAACATCTGCCTTTCTCAGAAGCAAAATCCTGCACACTTTTAAATTCAGGGGATCTGGACAGCCTCTCCAGCACTGAACAACATTTCTTGCAGGAAACCCAGTATTTGCCATGTTGGGTTTAGATGCACTTCACTTCTGCCTCCACCCAAGGTACTGAACGTTCCTTGCATATATATATCTAAGAATATATATAAAAATCCAGAGTAAAAGCACAATTCTGTATCCTACATCTGAGATGCTTCAGTGGATTCATCTACATTACAACAACTACATCAGGCACTTTAAGATACTGTTAGTGACTTTGACAAGTAGCAAGAAAAAAGTATCACTTATTTATACTCACTCACTACTCCTAATAATTCAAAGTGTCACCTGCAGATAAGAAGTGTTGCCACTAATTTCAGTCCTTCTATATGATTCCATAGATGTTTTCAGAGATCTTTATGCTGATAATATTCTCTGCATCCCATGCTAATTGCAGCTTTTTATTGTTTCTGAATGTCATTCACTTACTGTGGATGCAATCTCTGAAAACGCATTAGTGTTGGATAGGCTTATATTGCTGTAAATTGGGGAATAAACCTTGTATTTGAAATGAGGTGTTATTTGAATTAAATGTCAATAGAAACCTCTATTTCCCTGTTGCAAACTGCAAAACATTTTTCTCCTTGTAATTTGAAATTGTTCATCCAAAATGCCATGCTACCAAACACTAATTTCCTAAATAGTCTGGCTTTACTTCCTACCAAGATATTTGGTTCAGAAATTATAATGCATATTTATATTCTTCTCATTATATTAACATAGCCTTATATCCTCACCACTAATGCTGTGATTACCATGTTCAGAATATATATTATCACTGACAGCTAATTTGTCTTAAACTCTTCTGCTTAAAATCGTTGTGCTCAGAGTTGTGCTAGACCACTTCAAGATAATTACAGTTAGCCACTAATCTGCCCATTTTATCCCTTCTTTCTAGAACTATTTGCGAAGTCCAGGTCGCTTCCATCCTTTTTGTAGGTTTTTCTTGGTACAGAATTTGAAGCAAGTATCGGTGTGTGCAGCCTGTTCTGTAGTTTCTCCTGCCCTCTGCTGGATGCAATGTTACAACAACTTCAGGAGTTTCCTATCTGTAATTTCTACCATTGGTCGATGCAAAGAACTTAACCCCCCCTTCCTCCCTCTCAAGCAACTACTACTATTTATGTTCTCTCTCTCATTTGATCATTTGTATCTTTCTTAAAAAAAAAAAAAAAAAAAAAAAAAAAAAAAAAAAAAAAAAGAATATATATATATATATATATACACTTTTTTTTTTTTTTTTTTTTTTAAAAAAAAACAGAAAAAATAGATAAGGGGCATAAGATTTCACCATCAACACACTTCTTGCTCATACTTCAGCTTAAGAAATAGAGTGTCCTTCAGATTTAAGCATAGGAGTACCATGAGGAAAAACCCTGCATGTTTGCTGCCCACTTAACCACAGAGTAATTTACGAAGGACATCTCGTCTAAGCTCCTGCTGGAAGCTGATCCAAAATGTTGCCACATCCAGTGGAGTTTTGAGTTGCTCTTGGAATGGAGATCCCACCATCTACCTTCTTACTTCTTCCAGTGTTTTACCACCCTCACAGTGCCTTCCCTATGTCTAACTGAAATTTCCCATCTTCTACTTTGTCCCCATTGCCGCTGTGTACCTCTGAGTATAATCTTTCTTCATCTATTCTGTATCCTGCCACTAGGTATCTGAAGGCAGCAAGGAGATCTCCCCTGAGCCTTCTGTTTAAGACTGGACAAACTCAATTCTCTCACACCCTCCCCCATCCTTGTCTATCAGGTGCTCATGTCATTCATGTACTGGGGACCTGAAAAGTGGCCACTGTGCTCCAAATATTGTCTGAAAAGTGCTGAATAAAGAATAATTCTCCCATTTACATGGGGTACACCCAGGAGGCTGCACTTCATGCCATTAATCACAATGCCCTAAGCTCAGCAGTTCAGCAGTTTTCAATCCACCTCACTGTTCAATTTCCTAGACCTGCCCCAGATTGTATCAACCAGTTCTTTCAATTTAGTACCACCAACAAACACGCTGAGATTATGCTCCACCGCTTCAACATCACAAAGATGTTGAGCAGTACTGGTGGCAGTAAGATCCCTGAGGAATGCTGCCTTTGACCTGTCATAACGTGGACTTTATACTGTTGGTCACAATTTACTAAGACAAGCAGTCCAACCTATATTCCACTCATTTTGTCTGGCACTTACCCAGTCCGTAATACATCAGTTTGACTTTAAGGATAAAACATAAAAGTAAATGTATCGATGTCTTTGTCCCCTTCCACACCACCAATCATCTCATCAGACATGACAACCAGGAGGGTGAGGTACAATGTACTGCAGGGGTTGTTCTCAATCACATTCTTGCCCTTCCTGTGGCTGGAAATGGTCTCAATCAACCCAAGGAGGATTTACTTGTTAATGTTTCCAGGGATTGAGGTCAGGCTGATGAGTCTTTAGCTCTCAGGATTCCCCTTCTGCCCTTCTTGAATATGTACGACATTTGCCATTTCCCACTTTTTCCAAACCTCTCCTTTAAAACAGCTTTGCAAAGTCATCAGCAAGATTCTTCAACAGCCTTGGAAGAATCCCATCTGGTCCAGTGAACCTGGATATTTTGAGTAGGGTTAAGTACTTCCTGAGTTGATTATTTTTTTCTACAGATTTTCTTCTAATGCTTCATTTCCACAGACTGCTGGTAAGCTTGGGAAAGCAGGATGTCTGAGGGTGGACCTTGCCAGTTAAAACTAAGGTAAGCAAGGCACTGAATATACCTCAGACTTTTCCCCATCTCTTGTCATTAGTTCTCCTACGACATGGAGCAGTGGGCTCACACTTCCCATAGCCTTGCCTTTAATGTCAGTGCACTTTTCAAAGCTCCTCCTGTTGCCAGTCAGATCTTTTCATTACCAGATGAGCCTTAGTTTTCTTTCTTCCCTCCCTCTATGCTTAAGCAAATCCTCTAAATGCTTCTCTCAGAATCCTGATAGATTTAACACCGCAATCTCATGGTCACTGCAGCCAAGGCTGCCCTTCATGTCTGCAACCAGTTATTGCTGGCTTGTGTTTAATGGGACCCATACTGAATCTTTCTTACTCAGCTTCTTGGCCACTTACATGAAGAGGCTTCCTTCAATACACTCCAGAAACTCCCTGTATTTCTTGTGTCTCCCATCTACATTACAATCCACCACCAACGGAATCCATACCAGTTGCCTAAGGAAGATTTGACTCACACTCTGTTCCTGATCATCAGATAGAGATGCTGCAGATGCCAACCACAGCTTTTTTTCCTCTTGCTGCTCTGTCCTTTGACCATTAGACACATCTCATCATGCAGCTCCTGTTTGAAGAGACAGGCCTTCCTCATTGCCTTCCTGGCTTCTTTTTTCTGAAGGGCCTACTCCACTCCCCTGTGCAGCTATGTGAGCTGTTACATATGTGTCAAATGTGCCATATGTGACACCACATATGCCCCACTGACATCATACCTATGCAGTCTGCACGAACTTCTAATTTTCTCTCTTTCTTTCCCCTGCAAGACATGTTCATGTATAGGTACTTCAAATGTATCCCCAGTCATACAGAGAGAGAATCCCCATCTTTCACGAGTTTTTCACAACACCCTCCCCACTGGGCTGTCACTTCCTCCTTGCTCCCTGTGCCTTCACTCCTCTAGAAGTTATGATTAGCATTCTTCAGCTCACTTAGTTTGAAATCCTCCTCACTGGGTTTGAAGCCTGGCAAACATACTTGCCATGCTTCATCAGATGGTTCTGTTCATGCTTTGAAGTCCTTGCTCCTCCACAATGTTTTCATGGGTACAGAAGACAAACTTCTGGCTTCGACACCAGCCATGCACCAAGTATTCATCCACTGAATGTACCCACTTCTGCCTACTCTCATTGGCAGGACTGAGAACACCATCTGTGCCCCATCTCATGCCATACTGCTAATTACTACTGGGAAAAAAAAAAAAAAAAAAAAAAAAAAAAAAAAAAAAAAACAGAAATGTTTTTTTTTCAAGAGCCTGTTATGTTGTACTCTTGACCAAACTATGTGCATATGCTTCACCATGAAGATGTCAGACACATTAAAAAAATTAACATTGGAGGCAAATTTCACAAGTAATGTAAGTAAAGACGAAAGTATATTAAACATGATCTCCATTTGTGACATGCCCTTGAAGCTATGCTACATACTGAGAATGCTGACACCATGTAAGTGGCATGTTCCAAGCCCTTATCTGCACTGCTTTGTATACAAAATGAAGAAGCAATCTCTCAGATAGAAAGTTCCAATAAAAAAGAAGTATATCTAGTTAAAATTTGGACATAAATTATTTAAGATAAAGTTAAAAATGGCAAGAGAAGTAACTTCAAACCAAAAAACACATAGACCTAACAATACAAAGTCAAAATCCCTTCTGGTGTCTCAATTTTGTAGTCAAACTTTACCAAAAGCAACAGTTTTAATTGTGACCAGTATAATCTTCACTGATGGATAGGACTTCTTGCCTATCTGTGTTTCTGTTGAAGTTGCTGGCAAGGATGCTGCTTATTTAATTAACTTTCTACAGTTCATTTTTATCCATGCAAATGTGATTAATTCAATCTGGACCACGTACAAACCTACAGAAATTTAAAAATATTTTTTAAAGCATTATTTCCATCTGATTGCTGCTCTTCATCATGACAAACTTTAGGCTGTAATCTGTTCTTTATTGTGCTGCTATTTCTATTTCATTTTGTTTATTAAGTTTCAAGACTGTGCTCGGAGATATCCGAGGTTACAAAATCAAATGGTCCTGTCCCTATACATCCTCTACTGTGATAGAGATGAGAGGATACAGTGGGAACTGGTTGTAGGTATGATTCTGTTCTCAGTAGATAAGTAAATATATATATATATATATATTTACTGTTTTCCAAGCAATTATTTTGGATTTCCATCTGTGAAAATAGAATCTAATCAAGAACATTTCTATAAACCAGGCAATCCTGTATGCTGCCCACATGCTGGTGGTAAAAGATGCATTACATTCACAAAAGTGAAGAAACAAAGATAGCTTTGATTCTGGATTAGATGGATACTTGTCAGAAACCTTGCTCTATCAGGAGATAAATGAAAAAGAAAGTGAGCTACTTTCTATGTAGGAAGAAAAGATGAGATGATGCCAAACATGGGGAAAAAAAAAAACAACCTAGCAGCAAGAAATCCAGATGTATATTTTAACACTGTGGCACATCAGAACACGCAAAGCAGCATTTTCAGGATTTCTATAAAACTTTAGAATATAAAAGCATCCAAAACAGTCAAAAGATTCTTCATAGCCTTCTGAAGATGAAGCAGTAACTGGAGGCAGAATTACACAAACATAACCCTCTTTAAAAAGACCTAGGGTGGAGCTGTGATATTATAGACCAGTTTGACCTTGGTGGTAGGCAGAATCCTAAAGATATTAATAAGAGATGAGATCACAAGGAACACAGACTGGGCAAAGTGATTAAAGGACATAATCTACTTGGATTTCAAAAGGGTATTTGACATACAACTGCAAAGAAGATTAATGTATAACACTAACAAGCATAACATAAGGTATCATCCTTGAATGAATAACACGAATCACAGATATTCTGAAATTACCTGCTACTGCATTCTTATAAGCAGGATGTTAAAAAGTCAGGTTCACATGACACATAGGCTGCAGATTCATTACAAACACACATGAAGGCTCATTTGCTTTCCTTAAATTCCTAGTTTACTTTAAAGTTGTGCTGGACATATTTGGCTCTGTTACACTTAGTGAAGTTTGTAGAGTTGCCTGTACATGTAGCACACACAGTGACAGGACAGACTGGAAGCTCCCCTACATCACTTGCCTTTGCTCAGCAGGAAAGCTTCTCATAATACTCTGTTAAAACTGTTTTGCCTTTTTTCTCCCTAGTGTACTGCATGGATTATTTTTTACTGCAATGTCTCATCAATGCAGGTAGATTGTTTGCTAGCACAGATCTACTACCACTATGTGCTCTGAGGGCTATCTACATTCTGTAGCAGGTATTGAATTTTCCTCTCTGTCAAACTAAATTATTTTGATTTGTCAATGCTTCTTTGGATTTACAACAGTGTAGATGAGAGGAGTATATTTAGCCTTCCCGTACAGCACTAAGTACTATGATGGTCACTTTAGGAACCTGATTTTGTATTCATTGTTTACTTGTAACAATATAAATCCAGGGCAAACCTGGGAAAGCTGTTTCACTAACATAAATAATAACTTAAAAACACCTAGCTTTAAAAGGATAAAGTAATATTTGGGGCCAGGTCCTCTGAAAAGTCAATTGCATTAATTATAGCAAAAGAGAATTTAGCATATGCAGCTCCTTTACTATGATCCCTTGTAGTGCCAAAAGGAAGTTCCACTCACTTACAAGCTGACATATATAATATGTGAATCCACTGGGACATTTTAAGTCCTCTTTGGAAGCCCTGTCTTCATTAATAGCTCAGGCTACTATCAACAACTACTGCGACAGTTGTTTGGAATGGTCACTTCTTTTTCCAAGCATAAAGTGGAAATGGCAAGATAAAGTCCTGCTTACACTCGTGTTGTTGCTTCAGTCAGTTATATTTATCACATTACTACTGGAGAGCTTGGCAGGCTGCTGAAGCACCGTGATGAACGAAAGTTAATGATAGCAGGGAAGCCATCTCTGTTTCAGATTTGTCATGTGAGAGTGATGCCATGCGCAGCGGCTGCAGGATCAATGAACAAACCAGAGCAGACTCAGCTGATCACTGCAGGCCTGCTCACTGAGAGCTGCCAGAGAGCCATGGACTAAGGTCTTCCTACAGCAAGTAGCAATCTTCCTGCCTGCTGCTCATACTCTAAGGGCTGTTGGTAGGACAGGGTCAGAAATACATGTACAAAGACAGAGATGAGTTTCTACGTTTGCCTGGGTAACTGAGAACCAAATCTAACTAAAATCTGTCAACAGTCAGACACATGCAAGTTACGCCATTTAGGTGTGCTGTGTTAGGAGCTAGTTTAATTTTAGTGGGGATACTGCTTCACCAAAAAATGCTCAGATTTCTCTGTATATATGTAATTTATTAGAAGTATTATCAACACTTGGCAGTAAAAAAGCTCCATTAAATACTCTCTACAAACCCACAAACCCATGTCCTCTGATTCAGCAAAGCCTCACAACCTGGATTGGGAAAATGTACATTTCAGCCATTTACATTTATCTCCCCTTTTTAGGATCTCTAGCAGCTAAGAATTTCCCAAAAGGAAAAAAAGCCAAAGAAACTCCGTACTGATCCTGCTTCTTGCCCTTCACACAAATTTCTTGCAAAACTGACCATAGACAACCTGAGGTCTTACATTTCATAGCCAAATAACACTTTTCATGTGAAAGACATGCAGTGCTAAGGAAAACCTAACCTTTATTATCATTGTTTCCAGTCTTCCTCCTTGTCAGAATAGTCATAGGCTGCTAAAAGTCAAAATAAAGGAATTTAGTTGCCAAGAGACTCTGGGCAATGACAAATAAACAAAAATCAATCCTTCCTCCATACAAACATTTAAAATCACTAGGAAATGTCTCTCTCTATGACAACATACTAAGACTGGCATTTGAGTCTTTTCCTGTCCACTGGAAACACAGCATACTTCTAGGCTATTTTTCTGCTTAATCCTTCTAGCAACTTCTTGACAGGTACTTCTAGTTTTTGGTCATTCAGATACTGTGGATTAGAAAGAACATGGAAAGAAATGTGTGTGTAGGAAGTAATGTGGCAGGAACTTAGAAAAGATGTAATTATGATACTGGAGAAAGACCCAATCACTTCACCACACAATCTAACAGAAGAGAAAACCAAATTCACTGATTCCTTAAAGCAGAGAGAAAATGACCATGGGACAATGGAATGGCACAACATCCATCATATGACAGAAAAAAATTGACTAAAGCCAGGAAGAACACGAAGGTTTACTGCGACAATCAGTCAGCATCAAAGGCATGAGACATCATTTCACATGCCATGAGCTGGCAGAGTGGAGAGACATGGCTAAAACACTACTGTTTTTCCAAGCATAAATGGTCTTTTCTTCCCTTTGGGGCAATATGGTTCACCTCACTAAGTTATCAAAATATAACCCAAAGTGATTTTGACTCTATCGTAAAAGCATTTTTCATTAGTGCCAAGCTTTGCTGAGTTTTAGTTCTCTTTACATGGACCCTGAATTCTGTACAGTTATGAATCTAAACCCTTGAGCTCTTTGATCTGAAGCACACAGACCCAATCAAGCCCAAAATTCAGACAACACAGAGACAGCATGAAATTACTTTTGTTCACCTTACTCTCTGTGGTCGCTTCTTGCAAAGCTAAACACAAATATGACCCATTTTTCTACAGGACTTGATCTTGGTCAGCTAATCAAGTTGACATTCATTTAGGAAATTGTTCTTACCAAGAATATTTGTTAAAAAGATCATATTATGGCAATAGCAACAGTATTAGCATAAATATGCTTTAGTCTGAGCTCACCTTAACTGCATGAGAAAATGGGTGCTGATCTCTAAGTTGCTTACTTGTTAAACATTTCACAATCGTGACCAAACCGATTATTTTTTTCACATAATACTTCCATACATAACAGAATATAGTGGCTGCTCATTACTTTGAGGTCAACACTGCTGAGTGAAGCAGGGCCTCTGTTTGGGACTGATGCGGCACCAGTGATAACATCACCACTGCCCCACCGCCCAGTACTAGAAGTGAATTTCTCAAATAACAAGCCTGTGGTAGGGAGAACTGCACTGCTGATACTCTGTGTTTTCTGTGGAGCTGTGGAAAAAGATGCATACAGACAGCATTCCTCCCTCTTCGCGGGCACTTGCTTTTGTTTGATACCAAGTAATTCCCCTGGAATTGCTCCGCTTTGGTGTGCCACGTACAAGCTGATAGCTGTGTTGCTGCACTGCAGGTTCAGCCCTAAGGATAGTGCACTTCTGAAATGCTATAAAGGATTTCAGTGAGGAAAGGATACTTAAATCAAGCTTTGAATCTTCTTGGATCTTTCTACATAGCCTGATGTGGCTAATTGAGTGTCTCATAAAATGAAAGCGACTGAGAGAAGGAGGTACCAAGAAGGCATGCAAATTAAATTGTTATAAAGATATGTGTTGAACAACTTTAGATAAAATGAATCTAATTACTCTGAAAAATAATAGGCTGTAGAATTACACAGACCAAAGATGCTTTTAATCACCCAGTGTTAATTATCTACTTAAAGTACTTAGGGGAGAATGAACGCATAGGAGATTGTTTAGGAACCAATTTTTTGCTGTGTGTTGTTCAGGAAGCAATTGCAGTCTATGAGCTAAATTACCTATTTTAAACAAGTACTTGGAGGATGTTTTGCAACTTCAAGAGAAAATCTCTAACTATCGCTACATTATGACTGTAGCAGCAAAATCATGTGTACGACAAAATTTAAACTGACTCACAATTTGTAGGTCAAATTTTGGACCCAGTGACATATATTTCATATATATATACTCTGATGCCATTGAAGTTGCAAGATGCAGCTGATGTGGTGGATTCCCCATCCTTGGAGATATTCAAGGTCAGGCTGGATAGGGCTCCGAGCACCCTGATATAGCTGTAGTTGTCCCTGTTTGTTGCAGGGGAACTGGACCAGGTGGCCTTTAAGGGTGCCTTCCAACTCAAACGATTCTGATTTATGATTCTTGATATAGTTCAAGGCAGCAAGAGTTTACATGCAGAAACATCAGATAGACGTCAGCATTATTATATCCTTATCTTCATCTTGGAAATAGTTGCATAACAGAGCTGGGACTTAACAAAACCCAGAAAGGTACTAAAGCTCACCAGCAACAAGGGCTGTGCAGAACAGAGCACACAGGAGTGGTGATTCTTCTACCATGGTGATAGTGTAGTATAGGAGAAGGTCAAAGCTGAGACAAATAAAGACAAAATTTGGGCAAAACAAACAAACAATCAAAAAAAGCTCTGGAAAATGTTACACATACAAGAAGAAGGTATAATGACAAAGCTCATCCTGTAAACAGACATCTAAACAGAGCTGACAAAACCATCCTTTCAGCCAGCACTCCAGGTTGCTGCGCTGCACGCATGATGGCAAAAGACCAGTGACCTAAGCAGACCTCATTGCAGAGACGTTTCCTGCTACATGGCTACGTGGAATCAAATGCAAATAATATAACTGCTGGACACCTTGACCTCAAAAGAAAATGCTGTTTTAGCCTATTAATAATCTTTAATGCTGTTTTGTTCCTGTAAGAGTGTCTGGGTGGTCACTTGGTATCAAGGGAATTGGCCTGCCTTCGTAAAATCTAGGTAAATCTAGTAAGATCTAGCCTGCCATCTAGTAAAGTCTAGGCTCAGCCGACTGACAGCTCTTCCCAAGAGTACTGGAATGGAAATTGATGGCACAGGCTTCCCGTGTGGCTGGGGATCCTGACACTGACAAATAAAAGCCGCACAGCAATGGAAATCTGCACACTGTTATAACTCATGGAAGAGAAAGCACAGAAAGAAGTAATTTAAGGAAGAAAGGTATGCATGTTTATACACTTTCAAGTGAACGTGTCTTGCTCTTGATTCTCAGACAGTAAGAGTCTGTGAGCCTACATACACCTGCTCAGTGGGAAATCATCCAGTTTTGTCAGGTTTAAACGTGCTCCGTAAAAATCTAAAGGCAAACTCATAGGTGACAGGTGTACAAGTTAAGTTCTGGAGACTACGATTTTTTTTATAGTTATAAAAAACAAAAATAATCAGCGCTGCTCCCATTTGATTATTGTCTTAAAATCTGCCTGATCCTTAGACAAATCAAAACAACAAATCCCACAGCTCCTGCAAGTCCTTGCAAGCTCATTGACTCCAGCAGCACTGCTGTCTGAGTGAAGCCGCAGGGCTGACAGAATTCAATAGGACAAATTCACTCCTGGATCCATCCCAGCCTCTCTCTGTATACCTTGGCAGGCACATCTGCTGGCCACAAGACTGCAACAAGATAGGAAACAGAAGAGGTAAAAATCAGACCCATCCTCCCCTCCACTGACAGGTCCCAGAAGATTTGTGGTGTTGCTATGAGAGGTCCAGGGCCAGGAGTCCTGCAGAGGCTCAGCTCCAGGGAGACGGGAGGAGTTTTGTCTACACTCTGCAGCTGGCTGCCTTCCCATGCAAATGATGCATGAGGATTAGCTTCTGTGCCAAAGTAAGCACAAATAATTTTGCCTTGACTTGAATGTTAACAAATGTCAGAGCCTCTGTGAGGTTTGAATGGTAATTTTAAAAAGCAGCTATTTAAGAACTTTTGAATGAGACCTACTAAATATGGTCAGCTTCAGAGTCTTCTGTTGTGAAGACAAGAGCATCAGTGCTGATGTCCTCCTTAAGGATTGTTTAATTTAAATCTTTGCCTATCTATCTTCCTTTTAATAGTTATA
Organism: Tetrao urogallus; assembly: GCF_951394365.1. Lineage (NCBI taxonomy): Eukaryota > Metazoa > Chordata > Aves > Galliformes > Phasianidae > Tetrao > Tetrao urogallus. Next base: position 79,804,230 of record NC_136813.1, on the reverse strand, counting down.
TATTTCAAATTTTCTTTCGACTTCAGTATACTAATTACTGTAAAACTGAATGGCCTCACTCAAAACCAGACCCAGTATATCCTGCTGACTTGTGTGACAGGTTTGGAGCAGGGTGCCAGTTCACGAGAATGAATAACATAGTTGCAGCTATTATATGGCTGGAGGTACATTTCCAAAGTTGTAAGCAGAATGTGAAACAAACAACATTTTCTTAGGGACAAGGTAGACAGAAAAGTGATGTTCACAGAATCACAGAATGGCCCGGCTTGGAAGGGACCTCAAGGATCATGAATCTCCAACCCCCCTGACACAGGCAGGGCCACCAACCTCCACATTTAATACCAGACCAGGCTGCCCAGGGCCTCATCCAACCTGGCCTTCCATACCTCCAGGGATGGGGCATCCACAGCCTCTCTGGGCAGCCTGTTCCAGCACCTCACCACTCTCTCTGTAAAGGACTTCCCCTTGACATCCAATCTAAATCTTCCCTCCTTCAACTTCAAACCATTTCCTCTTGTCCTGCAGTTATCTATCCTTTCAAAGAGTTGATTCCCCTCCTGTTTGTAGACTCCCTTTAGGTACTGAAAGCCTGCAATGAGGACACCCCACAGCCTTCTTTTTTCCAGGCTGAACAAGCCCAGCTCCTCAGCCTGTCTTCATAGGGGAGGTGCTCCAGCCCCCTGATCATCTTCATGGCTCTCCTCTGGACCCTCTCCAACAGCTCCCTGTCTTTCTTGTACTGGGGGCTCCAGACCTGGATGCAGTGCTGTAGATGGGGCCTCACAAGAGCAGAATAGAGGGACAATCACCTCCCTGTCCCTGCTGGCCACCCCTCTTCTGATGGAGCCCAGGATACCATTTGCTTTCTGAGCTGCAAGGGCACACTGCTGGCTCATGTTCAGCTTTTCATCCACCAGGACCCCCAGGTCCTTCTCTGCAGGGCTGCTCTCAAGGACCGCTCCTTCCAGTCTGTGTGGATGCCTGGGATTCCTCCGGCCCAAGTGCAAAACTTTGCACTTTGCTGTGTTGAACCTCATCAGGTTCACCTGGGCCCACCTTTCCATCCTGTTGAGGTCCCTCTGAATGGCATCCCTTCCTTCCACCATGTTGTACTCAAAGACCATTTAAACCACTCAATGGTGGTGCCTCAATGGTGGTGCCATCAGCCACTAAGGTGAAAAGTGTAACCCATGTCTATAATATTGTGTTTTAATGAAATAAAGAAACGTGTCTCCTCCGTGGCAGTGCATATCAACAATATACAGCCTTCTGTGTTTGGAATAAGTAGCCACCTCATTTCACACAAAATTGAAAGGATGTGTGGAAAAAGCAATTCTAGCAATTCATAACACCAATCCTATCATTAATGACGAGTGAAAAATTTCATTTGTTTACTGTTTCACTTACATTTCTGATATTATTTGTCTGAATACAGAGTATTGACTGGCTTTTTTTCTGTGAACTGCAAAGCAATAATGAACATTTTCATACTTTTAATTTGCATTCACTCTGTTTGCTATTACACTAGCACAGATTTTGACACAAGCAAAAATGCATTGGAAAGAATATTCCAGTTTCCAGTGGAAAGATGCATGTCAGATTAAAAGGTTATTTAAAAGGCATTCCTTTCCTGAATTATTTCTCAATGATCATCCTCCAATCCTGCCATGCCCATGAATCTTGCTTAGGTTTTGAAACTGCTGACATGAAGGAAATCACTTAATTTTGCTCACTTATACAACTGAAGAGAATTGTTAAAATTCTCTTTCTTTTGCTTGTACTTATTTCTGGAGTATGATAGAGGGTTAATTAGAAGTATTTTCTACACTCTGATAACTGTTGTAGAGAAAACTACATGAGGCTCAGCTGTGACAGCCTTGAATAGAACATCAGATTTGCATCTAAGCTATGTATTTTAGAAAAGTTGCCCAATTCCATAAAGTCTGACTCTTCCATACCAAACTGTTAGCAGTAAGTTCTCTGTCTTCAACGATTTTGCTTCCTTTCATTAAGGAGAAAAATGGCTACGTTTGAGGAGTATTTTGCTTTAGAGAGAGGAAGGAGATAAATATCTTTATTACGAGTGTCTCGGTGAAAAGACTGTGACAGCAGTGTTTGCTTCCATCTTTCAGACACTATCAGGTCCTGCAACCAGCTTTTCCCAAGATAACAGAGGCTCATGGATCATAATACAATCATAATTGCTTGACTCATCAAATGCTTTGAAATTGTGACCAAGAAACATGTAGCAGTTATCAAAAGGAAAAGATGATGTAAGGAGATGAAAGACGGATATAAGGAGAAGTGGAGATGGTTTTTGCAACAGCTGTCTTCACATTCACTTCAATTAGTGTAAGCCATACTAGAAGTGGTGGAAATACTTGCTGCTACTGACCAGCATCAGGAAGAAAGAAGTGACAATACTTCTAAGCTGGCAAGAGATGAAAGGCATCTCACTTGGAAACAAAAGCAACTCAGCAAGCAACTCTGCTAAGAAGTCAAATGCAATGTGTGACTAGGCATTACTTTGACAAATAGAAGCTACATGCTTTCAGCTCTACATGAGACATGAGGTTGTAAGTGACACTGCAAAACTCCTGCTGTCACATACTAATACCAAAGCCATGGAAAGACACAGAGGTTATACTACTTGCAGTCCTTAAGAATCACCAGTGCTGTCTCGTGCTCTGCTCTTACCTTAGATAGTCATTAGACATTTACAATATTTGCAGCTGTACCAGGCTACTAGGAGCTTGGTGCTTTATTGATGGTTCTCCTGAGGTGGAAGATTGGAATAGGGAACAGTTACAGGTGTCTTTGCAACTGTGAAGTTTTATCTTCTTCGAAATCGAGAGAACAATTTCAGTTAAATATTGCAGCTTCAATTCCTACCAGTAAGTATTCAACTACCCCAGCCTTCACCTACAAGCAGTCCTACTGGTGTACAGAACTACTCTGATTGTAAGGACTTAGTTAGTACTAGAAAGGTAATAATGAACTGAAATCAATGTTGATGACCTTTTTAACTATTCATTTATGGGGGTCTACCTTGAGTTGTCCTTTCCAAGGTCCAAGAATTTATAAACTTTGTCCAGTAACTTGAGACAGAAACCTCCATACTACTCAGCAACATATGCAGGTCATAAATTAAATTCACCTCTGTCTATCAACGCAGGCCATGTTCTGACACCATCGCTGCAGCCTCTTCATGGATGTCTGTACAGCACACTTGGTGGCAGTGCAGTTGGCAATGCTCCCCTTTAAACTAGTTAGAATAGCAACAAGAGTAATGCAGACAGCAGCATACTCTTTGTGGACTGTACAAACCTGATGAAAATCCTGGATATATATGTGTGTAATGGTTGTGAACCCCCCCACTGAAGCCTATAGTAATATGTTTTTATGACTGCTGAACTGCACACCACTTAGATTAAAGCTAGTTCAGTTATACTCAATCATTTTCATTTACTTTTTTAAAGATAGTGTAAGTGCCAGCTCAAAAGGTTGAATGCTAAATGTGTTTTCCAGATATCTAATGCCCTACGATATGATATCTGAGCAAGAACAACCCCCCGAAACTGCATGCAAATACTTACATTTTCACTCATATTCTGCAGCATGGTTGCAACTTTCAGTAGTAATACAGAGTATGGTTTAAAAATAATTTATTATAATGGTGTATCTTTCAAGGAATATAGCAACAGATATTAAAAGGAAGCATTTGCATCACAGTCAGAACATACTGTTCCTCCCCTCAAGAACAAACGCAGAGCTCTGATACCCTTTAGGTCTCTCTTGTCTGACAAATACGAGTAGGAAAGCAAGCAAGCTAAAACATACAAAACATCTGATTATCAGAGAGTATAGCTTCCTGCATGTCGCACAGGACTTAGGCATTCCTATAAGGAATACTGTTTCTACAGATTGGGTGTTTTAGACCCAATCACTCTGTCTGCACTTACTAGCAACCGTATCTAATGCGATGTGGTAATCTGCTATCTCCCATATTCTTGTTCACAGGAAAACTGGCATTGAGCAATGACCTGGCCAATGGCAGTATGTGATGATGAGTTTAGACAAGCAGTCAGTGCAATTCAGAGGTACTGTCTCCCTTTCAAATGTCACACCCCAGTGAAAAATCTGGGAACTGGAAATACGACTCTGACACAATCAGGTAGCAGCAAAAATATTACTCCCATGTTGAATGAACTAGAAACACATATGCAATCTTCTGCTGTGATGTGCCTTCTATCTGTAGACCTTTCAGAATCCTTTACCAGCCATTTTACGTGCCACATACTCACTAACCTGGGTGTGTCTATGTCGTGCAAGTCAGTAAAATGAACTTACAGAAGTTGTTGTGTTCTCTGCAGAAGTATAACCACATCTAAGATAAAAAAAAAAAAAAAGGACAGCTAAATTTACAGAATGCTCTACTTCTGCACAACAGCACTGGCGCAGAACAAGCAAATGACATCGTTAACTTAAATTCCTGCTATTACACTGGGAACTCTACATGTTTAGAAACTGACCAGAGCATCAGAGTTAACTGCGATGAAAAATACCCCTAGAGGAATTATTCCTACATATCACCAAATGGAAAAGTATGGTCTTTCTGTAGCTTTAGAGAAAAATATCACCAATTCTCTTTTAATTGCATCATTAAAGTTTAATATAAAATAAGCACGATCGTAAAGGCATATATACAAGCACAGCTCTTCACTTTTCTCACATTATATGCCATTCAGAGTCAGAAAACACTTTATGACACTGATTTTATATACATTACTGACTTGTCTCTTCCAAGTAGTTTTGGTGCCAAAGATTGTGCCAAAACTGCAGCTATTGCAGAAGACTCTACAAAGGAACACCTGAGATCTTCATACGCTTTTAAGCATGCTAGCAGAGAATCTGCATTTCTGTACAATCTACTTCTTGCACATCACAGGTTAGAAACTTCAAAAGCAGCAAAAACTTACTTAAGGAAATTGCAAAGAGAAAAACTGACAAGAATGCAAGCCAATCCAAAGGTGTGCACTGGCACTAGCTCTAATGCTATTTGCACTGTCACTGTTGTGCTCTATGACAAAAGACTGCTCTCCAAACAGTAGCAGCATTCTGCCCCTTTCTGCTGAGAATCAGCCACAGCACTTGAGAATACTAAGGCACACCTTGAAAAACTTCCAGTGTAAATGCAATTGTGTTTGTACCTCAAAAGAGGGGAACAACAGACACTCAGAAATTACCATCGAGGGATAACCCCCCCTTGTCTGTTGGACACGTGCCCATTTGCCCATATACCCAACACCCATTAGTTCACCAGACCATGTCAGCTATCGCCCTCCAAAGGATATAACTAACAAGTGACAGTTGCTTCAGTTTGTATTTCATAAAGAAGAAAAAAAAAACCAATTTAAGACAAAGTAATACAATTTTTGAGTGCTCTCTTCTCACAAGTTTATTTTGACTTCTCAACTTGCGCACTGCTGTGTTTGCTTTTTAATGCAACAGTACCTTCACTTGGAAATAAAATTCTTCATCCATAATCACTGTGAAAACAAACAATGAACATTTTATTCTGTTCTCTCAGGGTCACATGAATGACACGTCTTTGAAATAAAAAAAGCAACCAGTGTACCTAGCAGAGTCAAAACAATCCTTTCTCTACAAAAGGAAAAGCACAGAGGGTGATGCATAGGTCTCAGAAGTTTTAATTAAATTTGGAACCTAGTAGATGAATTTTGTTCTACATACAGTTTTCAGGGGATAGAATTCACTTTAAGATGAGGAAAAACCAAGGATATATTCCTTAAAACATAATGAAAGTGAGAGAAGCAAGGTGATCCTATAAACCAGTGATGTGGGATTTACAGCTAGGTAGTTTGTGACCTTTAAACTGACGTATCAGGACCATAATGTTCTATACGTAATTCTGTGGGCGGAAGTAGAATTACTGCAGAAAGGACATTCTTCATTGTGAGCTTTGGTTCTACAGGATTCTAGCTACATTAAATCTACAACTTTGTGTGTAAGAGTAAACTGTAACAAGAGTCAGCAGGATTTGGCATTAACATGAGGTATTATTACAGATTCCTCTGCTCAGACTTTATCCCAAGCCAATTTCTTTCCACGTGAAAAATGACATGAAAAATGGTACCTCCTTACTCTAGACACAGTTTCTTGGATTTTTAATAATACTGTCTAGTTCTATGTCTAAAAAGACAGACGTATTACTTCTGTTTGTAAATAAAACTGTGACAAATGGATGCGTGCCTATTGTGTACCTTTCCTTATGCATCTACAATTAAAACCAGTAGCATACTTCAGTGACATTACTGACCACACATAACAGGGAAAAAGAACTCTGCCTTTTTAGATCAAGACTCAAGTTTATAGTGCTTACATTAAAAAATATCACTATTTCAAATTGTAAATGGAACTAATTCAGCATAGAAACAATTCAGACAGAAAAAAATATGGGATATTAGAGGATCACTTTATCACGTTACTTTTTTTGGCTGCAATTCTTAGGCTCTGCAGAATTTTGCCTTATTTGTCTTCAAACTGCAGAAAATTGCCTAATTCCAAAATAAGAAAATTGATCTCCTAGACAGCTGCTCATAAAGAGACAAAGAGGAGCAGAACCAACTATAGTTCCGTTCTGTTTAAAAAGCAATGTAGCACAGTCTTTAAATCCCAACTTGAGGCCTTTTGAAGATGGCTAACAATAAATGCCACAAGCATCAAACAAAACAAAATGAAAAATATATAAAACCCATGAAACAAAGAGACATTTTCATCTACAAGTTACTACAGAAGTGAGTTTAACAATGAATTCCATTCTACTTTGAGTTACGGTCACAGCAGCAAGGATTGAGGTCTATTTTTCAATTTTTTTCATCACACGTAACTCTTTTAACAGTGATGCAGTGGTTCTCACACAGCTGTCTAAGAACTGCACTGATTACTCAGTGCAACTTCTCCTTGTTTCCAGCTGCTAAGCCCCATTAGAAGCAGCTAAAAATACTTCAAATACATTCTTAACAGTATGTTTTTATATAATCAGTTATTGCAGCTGCCATGTGGATAACAGGAGACAAAAGAACTGGATCGGCAATAAAATGAACTGTTCAGCAAAGCTAAAACATGCACAATCTTTGATTTCTTTGGTTTGCAGACTCCAAAAAATCATGGATATTTTTTTTTCTAAATTCTTAAGCAAAGCATTGGATCTGCTGAGATTAATTGTGAAGTTACAAAGCTGATTAATTCGCCAGTAGTGCAATCCCACTCTGAAATCTAAAGGCTGATGGAAAACACAATACCAAGTCTCCACAGTTTCTGTCAGAATTCTCCTGCTCTCAGAGTGACGCAGGGAAAGATAAATCAAGCAATTGCTAGATGACAGTCTTCTACAACAGTCCATGCAGAGGAAAAATCCTTGTTTTCAAAGAAAAATAAAGGATTGGTGGCTGCTAAGCCGAAGTGGAGCTGCGGAACTTACTCTTTGACTAGCCTGTCTGCATCACAGTGAGCTTACGGACAGAGAGAAACAACAGCAGGGAGGTTTGACTCATGTGGGTTTGAAGGAGCTGGACAACACAAAAAGTGTTGAACAAAACAAACCAGGGCCAGTATGTGTAATACAGGGCACGGACTCTTCACTAACTAAAGATCAGCATCTACCCACGAGGCTTCTTCTTACATTTCAAGAAAGTGACACACAACGATTAACTAGGTCCAGAAGCGCTCATTTATATTTATTTATTATGGATTTGGGTTGTTTTTTTTTTTCTTTTTTTTTTTTCTTTTTTTTTTTTTTTTTGCTGAGGAACATGCACTTCGGGATCTTGAAGTCCAACCAAAGGGAAAGAACAAGTCTCACATACGGTTGCACTGAGATCCTGTTTACTCCTCTGCCTTCTGCCTCCCCCTAAATGCACCGGTCAGATTTGGCTGGTTTCCAACGCAGGAATCAGAACACAGGAATTCCGTAATTAACGTTACACAACCTCTGACACAGGAACAAGGCCTCAAGCCTAAGGAAGATGACGTGAGCAGCGAGTGATGGCAATACAAGGTGCGTGCCCGCTCCCTCCACCGCTTCGCCCTGCTTTTCCAGAGGCTTTTCCAGAGAAACAAGGCAGCTCTGTGCCTGCTCCCGTTACTTTCGATTAGGATGGGGCCGTGAACGAGGCCGCCCGGCGGTGAGAACCGTCCTTTTACAGCTCCCGCCGCGCTGCCCTAAGGTTGTGCATAGAGGACGGCGATAACAGCGGGCTGCAGCTCCGAGGGAACCCCGCGCGATCACCAACCACCCCCCACACCCCCGCGTCCGTTTCTCCCCGCGCGCGTTCAAACCCCGGCCCCGCGCCGCCAAATCTCGCGAGAGCGAACGCCATGCCGGAACCGGGCCGGGTCCCTCCCCTCCGCCGCGCGGCCGGCGGCCTCAGCGCCGCGCACTGAGCGTGCGGCGCCGCCCGCATCCCGGAAGCGCTTTACGGCCGCGCTCCAGGCCCCCTCCCCCTCTCCCTCCTTCCCCCCCCTTCTCGGAGACCCGGGGCAGACCGGAGAGCGCCCCCGCACCCGCAGCAGGAGCGGGGGGGGCGCCCCCCTCCAACGGCCGCCGTCCCGACTCCAACGGCCGCCGTCCCGGAGGCCCGGGGCAGAGCGAGGGGCCGGGTGGGCATGCAGCCGCCGCTGGAGCCGAGCTCCCAGCGCAACACGGTGAGGAACGGCCGGGAGGGAGGGGAGGCTGGTGAACGGGCCGGGGGCGAGGCCTCCGCGCCGCCTCGCCGCCGCCCCGGCCCGGGGAACGTGGTGAAAGCGGGCCGGAGCGGACGGCTGCCCGCGGCTTGGGTTGGGGTACGGGGAAGTCAGGTCGGGGCCGCTGGGGCGCGGCGTCGGGAGCTGCGGGAGGCGGCGTTGGCTGCCGTGCACCCACGCAGGCGGCGGGGAGAACTTTGTGTTTTGTTTTTGGGGCTCTTCGTGCCGGGGCGAGAGGGTGGGTGGCTTCCAGGAGGGTCTCCTGGTCTGCGTGGGCTGCTCCCGGTGTGGGATATAGGGGGTGTAAATAAATGGGAGCGCGGGTAAAAGGGGGTGCTGCTGTCTCTTGGACGGGCTGACTGCAGCATGATGCTGCTGCTGTGGTGGTTTGGCTCTGGAGGTAGCAGGGCCGTGGTTATGCTTATGGTGGTGTACTCAGCAAGACAAGGGAGGCAACCGTCCCTCCGTACTCAGCACTGGTGAGGCCTCAGTTTGAGTACCGTGTTCAGTTTAGCAGTTTTAGGCTTCTCAGTACAAGAAAGACGTTGAGTACCTGGAGCGTGTCCGAAGAAGGGCAGTGAAGCTGTGAGGGGTCTGGAGCACAAGTCTAATGGTGAGCAGTTGAGGGAACTGGGATTGTTCAGTGTGGAGAAAAGGAGGCTGAGAGAAGATTGTAGGGGGGGTGGTGTGGGTTGGCCTCTTCTCCCAGGTAACACTTATAGGATGAGAGGTAACGGTCTGAAGTTGCACCAGGGGAGGTTCAGGTTGGATATGAAGAAAAATTTCTTCTCAGAAAGAGTGATAAGGCATTGATAGAGGTTGCCAAGGGAGACTGCGTGGTCACTGTCCCTGTGGGTGTTTAGGGAAAGGATAGGTGAGGTGCAGAGGGGCACCAATTAGTGAGCATGGTGGCGATGGGTTGACAGTCAGACTAGATGATCTTATTGGTCTTTTCCAACCATAAATTATTCTATGATTCTATGCTCTGTCCAGAGTCTTCTCTTGAGGTCTGCAGCAGTTTTCCTCTTTCCCTCTTTGTCCATGTCACACAGATACTAAAAGTAGATAGACTGACCAGTCTTGTTGGTGTGCTGATAGGTGCCCGTTATTTTTAGTGCTGATATCTACTATGATTGAAATTGAGTAGTAAGTGTTCATTTGTAGGCTTGTAAGATTCACTTGATCGGGGCTGTTCTCAGATGACTTAATAGAAATATGTGTAAAACTTACCAGGAAAGCCTGAATGATCAGAGGTTGATAACTGCTTGGATAGCTTTGATATATGTGTATATATATATATATTTTTTTCTTTCAGACTCATGAGAAGAGTACTGCTATCTTCTGCCCCTTGTCCAAGCATGTTATGTGTTAGCATATTTAATGTAAAAAGAAGAAACGTCAAATTCATTTCCTCTTACAATGAGAGAGGAACAGCGTTCTTAAAAATTAAGTATTTCACAACACTTTTTAAAGTCAGCCCTTTGTCCTGCCCTGTGAATTAGTGTTGGCTGAGGGCTGCGGTGTAAATAATCATCTAACAAAGTGTGCATAGGCTGTCTCATTTCCTCTGTAAAATGTATCAATTTTTACACGTGTTAGTAAAGGAATATGCAACCAGCGTTTGTCTGTCTTTAATCTTAAATCTTTTGTCTTAAGCACGGTGAGATGGATAAGAGTGATAGATGCACTCCATAAGTTGACTGCAGTTTCGGGGTTTATTTTCATCTGGCTCACATCATAACTTTTAATACAGGTGACTGCAGATAAACGTGAAGAGGATATTGTGAGATCTGTGTCCATTTTCTTCTTCTTTCCTAGATCTCATTGAGCCTCCTTCTTTCTGTTAGTCATCACCGTGAGAAAGATGAGTTGAATAGCTGTTGTGAAAACCTACCTTCTTTTCCACCTAGTTTTTGCAGTATGTCTGTGCTGATGCCTATCTGATGCCACTGAGTGGCGGAGGAGTAACCCTTTCTAATTGTAAATGATTCTTTCGCATTCTTCCAAAAGGATAATACACAGTTCTTAATGTTGCGTGGTAACAGCTTGCCTCTGTCACCTCTTGAAAGCTACTTACGTAGATCTGAAACAAAAGTAAGTTTTTGGTTGAGCTAAGCTGTAGATGCTTTCTCCTAATTTTGATCCTGTAATGATTTATAGTGTGTATTTGAAATAGGATACGTAGCCCCAAAAATATTCTTGGTTGGATGTAGATTTGCATATTTCTATCATGTCTGCTTAGTCATCCAACTCTACTATAGCATGACACATTTTGCTCTAGGAGTGTCTGCATAACACTCTTTCCACTACTGTGAGCTGAAGCAAGTGCAGTGTCTATTGTGTATGTAGTTGTCTCTACACGCATAAATGTAAGTAAATATATCTACAGAGAAGGACTTTATTTGTTGCATTTGAATGACAGGTGACAAGCTGAAACTAAGAGTTGTATATAGCCTCAGATTTTTTCAGAAACATCTGTTGGACTGCTTTTGTATGCAGGTGTTTCAAGTTACAAGGTAGAAATATCTGCTACTTGTGGTTTTGCAGTGTGTTTTCCTGTCCTTATTACTGTCTTTACACAAACGGGGAGGTCCAAAGCCTAAACTGGGAATTGGTAGTTATCTATGTAATGTGGATTTTCTGTTTACTTGTTTCTGTGAAGGCATAATATAATAAAATATTGTCTAAAGGGTGATGTTAACTGGCTTGTGAAAGACCAAGTATCATATTGTAGAGATTGCATGTGTGGTAATGTCACAGTGGCAGCTTGCGCATGGAAAGCAACTTCTTCTACATGGAAAGATGAGAGGGAGTTCAGAAATATTTGTTTAGAGTCATTTATGCAAATGTTAAAGGTGTTGATTTAAAAAAATTTCCAGAACAGCTTCTTAAGTTCTGCCAAACCTTGAACTCCTTCACAGTTACCCATATGAAAGGCTTTCAAATTAAATATGCAATCTGCAAATTCATCTCCAGTTTAAGGCACAAAATGTTAGACCTGATGCTGCTCTGGTAGGAGGTATTGTGGTACAAAGTATCCTTTATGATCTCTTATTCTGTGAAGGTACATAATCTGTCAGCAAGTCCTGTGCTGTGTCAGTCAGTGCTTAAAAGATGGCACTGTAGTATCAGTATCCAAAAGACTCTTGGATGCTGAACCTTTTTTATTGTCATGAGAAGCTGCAATCATCTGGCAAAATTCAGTGTGTAATAAGATGGTGAGACAAACTGTAGTGTTGCTCATAAACGATACAGATCAAGATTGTCAGGGAGTTCTTAATGTTTGTTCTTTTTCTCTCTTTAAGGATAAATTATACTATATAGATCACTCAGGGTGAGTCTCAGTTTCATGTCAGAGTGGACCTAATGTTTCAGTGTTTGTGCATCTCCTTGATTATGACTTCAAATGTTTCTCCTACTTCAAGTGCTGTTTTGTAACAGCCAACATATCAGTACAATATCAAAGTGAAGAATTTCATCCCCAGTAAGTTTTTGTAGCACAGCTTTTTGTTCTTAAGAAGTAATTGTTCTTGGATTCCAGTGGGCTTTATTTTACCAGGGCCTGAATTTGAAGTAGTGGTATTTGAAAAACATCTTTAATGTGTTACCAGATTCTGTCCTGACATAACTCTTTCATAAGAAAATTACTTCTCCTTTCATTCTTTTCAGAAGTCGTATAAAGCAGTAAGCAAACAGTAAAGCTACAGAGTTAAAGGTCGTTGTGCTATAGCAGTGTTCAGTAGCCTATCACAGCTAGAGTGTATGTTTTGCTACTTAGTGTATGCTTGCTGATGGATAATTGAGAATATTTTCTTAAAAATATTTTTTGGCTGATTACATTCAGTCAATCGTGTTCCGCAGTCAGTATGCTTTAATTAAATGCTTGCAGTCAAATGAAATTGTATGTCCATTGAAGTGGATATTAATTTGAAAAGTGGATTGGTTTCTGTGAAATCATAGTTGAGTTAAGGATACTTTTAGAAAAAAGAAAAAATACTAATGCTATCAGCATTTGTCTCATGTATGAGGCAGAAAAAATATGGATACTTTTCTAAAATGTTTTCAGTGTTGACCGTTCAAATTTGGTGAAAAGATCCCCAGCCATGCTCGTGTTTTAATCTGGTTGTGACTTTAAGCTTTCCTTTTTCCATTCCTTGGTTATATTTGGAGGTATTTGTCCTGAAGTCTCATCTGTTAAAGGCATTTTTACTGGTTTACAATGTCTTAGGCTACTGAAAATAGCTTGTGAAAGGCTTCTCTTATTCTTCATGTGTCATTGAATTTGTCACACTGTGTATAAAACCTTGAGTGTGATTATTTCTGTTCTATGGGGAGCTTGTATTGGCTTAACTCAAGCATGAATGTTTACTCCTAACACTTGGAAGAGTCAGGGATTTGTTTTCTTTTTTTTTTTTTTTTTTTTTTTGTATTGAGCATGCAATAAGTAATAGTGTAAGAGAGCATAGAGGGTTGTTCTTTACCTGGATTTTGTGCAAGTTTTGAAAGGAACTTAAAATTTGCCTTTTGTATGTGTGTTCTTGAAGATGAGCTTGCAGAAGCTGTGGGCTGGGTGCTAGAACGTTGCTGTTGTAATGTGCTTGTTTTCCTTTGCTGAAACTCTTTAAGATCGTCCTGATGGAATGGTGATTCTTGCTATTGTCGGATCAAAAGTGACTTATGTAGTTAAGGCAAAGTGGCAATTCTGTACAATTTCACTGTTCTTTCACAGTTGTTCAGAAAAAGATTAATAAAGTATATTGTTACTAACTAACATTTCTATGTCAAATATCATCTTTCTTTCCACTGATGCCTTGAAGGCATTAAAACCTCTTTTTTTTTTTTCTTTTCTCCTTAGCAATTTTACAAAAATGCCACTTGTACAAAACCAGGTTTTTGCTTCTGGGTGATCTGATGGTGTACAGATGTGACTTTAATAACCTGGGCATTGTTGGCTGCGTTTTAATTGAACTCATAACACTCAGATTTTAAAAAGAAATATTTTAATGCTTTTGTAGATTGATGTGTGTTTGTAGCTTGCTATCAAGTGGGCAGTGTTGGGCAACTGTTCTTTTAGTGAGGATCTCTGCTTTGTTTCCTGCTGTTATGACAACACTGTGAAAGAAGTGGTCATAGAAATTTTCTTACTTTTTTTTTTTCATCAGTAGCAATGATCTGTGCAGTAATTTCAAAACAAATCTCACTGCTTGTCTGCAACTGTTGCATGTGTTCTGAGTTTATGAGCTTTTGAGTAATGCCTTTGGGTTGATGTATCTAGTGTAGTTTCTTTTACTTCTGTGCTGGGGATACTAACCTTCAATGTGTACCTGTTCCACTAGCAGGTAATGACAGTGAGATGAGTCTCCGTTCATGTCTTGATTCCTTTTGTGTTTGAGTTTTTTCTTTTTTTTTCTTTTGCTTTCTTGGTGTGTCCAGTTTACAGGAAGAGAGGTCTGTGAGGTATAAGTCTCTAAGTTATCTTCTGCAGTGGAATAACTTTTAAAATGTCAGAGTGACCCTCTAACATGAAGTCTACCTCTTTGCTTCTGAAGCCCTTGCTAGATAGAGCAAATGCTTCTTTTGCTTTAAAGAAAGTTCCAAGTCAAGTAAATGTTCCATCTGCCAGTCTTTTTTTAGATTTGGGAGCTAAGGTGAATGAGGCTGAAGAAAGCCTTCAGCCTAAGAGACCTAAGTAAGGTCAGTTTTTTTATCAGTCTTCTGAAGTGACCTTCTACTATATTGGAGAAAAAAGGAGAGAGAGGAAATTAAAGGGTCAGAAAGTAAGCGAAGCTGTGTTGAAACCAGAGTTTCGTCTGTGAAGAAGGGTTCCGTGAGAGGGGGAGTTAAAGTTGTCCTTTACAGAAGTCATTAATTCTTCAAGTTTACCAACTACAGAAATGAAACTCGCTCTTAGCAAGTTTGGAGCAATCCTGCTTGATGTTTTTAGCACCACTGAATGGATAACATCTTCCTGTACTGATGTGAACATTGAGGGATTTTCACTGATGTTTCAGTGATCACTGTCTTTCCTGTCGTTGCTCAGTAAGACGTTGGAACCAACCGCACAGGCATTGCTAGTAGTGTGACAAAAAGCACTTCTGTTTCTGGAGGAGCCACCCAGTCACTTGAAAGCTGCTTTCCCTAAAACTCAGACCGCTTCCTGTAAAAGTTGTAACAAAAATGCCTGACAGATCTCTGAAGAGCATATGTTACCCAAGCTGTGATCTAGGCAGGGAGAGGACGGCTTGTGGTATGTGTGCAACTGAGGTCTCTGCTCTTCATTTGCAGAAGTCCTGGTGCAGTTTGTTCTCATGAATGGCTGTTAGCAGGAGGTCAAGAATTAGTTAGCATAATTGGCCAGGTTGTTAAGTCTGATGGATGATTTCCCTCTTGGAAGCAACTGAAAAGATAGCAGAAGTGCTCCTACTTTTCTCATATTTTAAGTAATTCGTTTTTTCTCAAAGGGAGCTTTCTGCATGGTATTTCTTTTTCAGGACTGAAAGAAAAAGCTTTTTTATTTTATTTTTTAATTACTAGTCTTGTATGCATTGAAACCGTCCCCATGGGGATTGCTGTTTATGGACTTAATATTTGTAAGAACTGGATGGAGGGAGTGGTGTTAAGGAACTGACAGGAAAGTATCAGAAGAATTTGCAACTCTTATCTTGCATAAATTCTACTTAAAACAAAACTAAATAAGATTTTCTTTCCCCCTCCACTGCATTCCTGTTAAAATCTACATATTTTTAGTCCTTTTTTTTTTTTTTTTGGTTGGTTCTGTAAAGAAGTCTAATGAATTGCCTTAATATCTCATAGTTTCTGAAAGATATGAAAGAATTGATAGAATACTATAGAAAGAAAAGATTTAAATATTTATCATTTTTTATTTTGATTGATTGATGGTCTTTGATTGAGGAGGAAGGAATAGTAGTTCTGACTCAAACATTTTTTTAGCTCTTGGTCTCATTCTCTCGTTATGTGGTAGGATATAAGACCCAGGGAGTACAGACATGTCTTAACAATGAAAACTGTTCTTTTCCAACAGTGGCAAATTTCTGTTTTGGGGCTACTCAGAATAAATTTGCTTGAGTGTGATCGTTGGTGTAGCTTTGATAATCGTATCCTCTTGTCCATTTGCAGAGTATTTGTTTAAGATTTGTCAGTAGCAGTTTATAGTAAATCCCCCTGGTATTTCGAGTTAATTTTTAGATGCTATTTTCTGAACTATGTTTATATACTTTTTTTTTGGCCTGTGTTTTTGCTATCAGTAAAAATGCTTATGGTGAGTGCCACGTGCTTATGTAAGCTGCACTCATTTTTAAGTGAAACTATTTATGGCACGGGCTATTTAGTCTGTTCAGAAAATGAGAATTCCACATGCTTTGGTTGGAGGGGGAATGCATGTAGACTCGCAAAGAGTCTTTTGGTCTTTTTTCCTGTTTATTTTGTTGTTGTTGGGTTGTTTTGGGTTGTTGGTTTTTTGTTTGTTTTTGTTTTTTTGGTTTTTTTTTAGTCTGGAATCTTTTTCTTCTATCTTTGTTTTTCAATGTTAAATGTTGGGCAAATCATTTCTAAGTATTGTAAAATATGTGAATTAGGTAAACATTATATAATTGTAAATAATCTTAATTATTATTAAACTGTAAGAAGTTGCAGGCAATCAGAAAATTGACCATGATACTTCTGATTATTTATTTGCAAGTTATGTTATCTAGTTAGAATATCCTTGTTGGTGTGTGCATACAGCATGACAGAATGGCTATTCAGTAGACAGGTACTCATTTGTTGCAATTGTTGTGGTTATTTCAGCAATATCTTAAGAAAATGGTGTAACAGTGGAATTGCAATTGTATTAAACAGTGTTCAACTAGAGTTCCTGTGGATGTTATTTGAGTCAGTGACTATGGAAAAAAAAATAATGCTTAAACATGAAATGAGCTTACTAAGTTGCAAACTTGAAGATTGAATTATAACAGATTATAGCATATGTAATTTTATGAAATATGTTAGACATGATGGATAATTCCTGAATATTTTAAGGTAATTTTAACACTTGCTATTGAGTACCTTTTTAGCAGTGATATTTGAGGCTTGCAAACATGCTTTTAGGTGTTTAATTCTTTCATGACTCTGGATTAAACTCATTTCACTTCTGTGTATCATAAAAATAGTGACATTTTCCCAGCAATATAGTTTGTACAGTTTGTCCCCCTGTGTAAATTATCTTCTGTTCTGTGATTCTTGATTACTTCCTTCTCAACTCACCTGGGTAGATAGCTATGACCACAATAAAAGTCAAGCTAAGACCTCTTCCTGATTCTTTCAAACAAAAGAAAACGATCACTTGGAACAGAAAGTTTTAAGGGAGCTGGAAGCAATCAGCCCCTCTGCAAGCTTGGCTTCCTGGCTTGGCTGAATGTAGGTCATTTGGATGTCACAGGATACTGACTGCTCTATCACTTAGCCTTGTAAATAAGATTTCTAGTTATCAGTTTTCTTCTGTGTCTAAAACACTAGTATAACCAGTCAGTCACATCACTCTCTTCAAACCTACAGCAACCATGAGGTGACAATCACAAACAGACAGAAAGCTGCTACAAGGAGTGAGAAATGTGTGGCTTTTGTTGATCTAATAACGAAATAGTCTCATTTGTTGCCCTGCTTTCTGTCTTACCTAAGGGAGGAATCTGCTTCTGAGATACTCCTGGCCAGATCTCCTCATGATCGCTTTGGTCTGCCTCTTCTCACCCACGGCCGCCTGCCTCTGGCCCAGCATTTTATATCTATTCTTGCATAAGGTTTCATGTGCTTTTGAGATGAATGAGGGAGCTGATCCATGTAGTGTTTGGTGTTTGTAAATAAAAGCTTTGCTTTAGTAATCAGTTTAAGAATCAGTTCGCTATTTGATCTTCAAAATCTGTTCTTGTGCATTGGGAGGAGTAAGCATACGGGAAAAAGGAGAAGCAAATTCTCTTTCCAGAATTGTTGTATTAAAGTTGTTATGAAACAGTCAGACCAGACTTCCTATGTGATAGTTGGCTCTTGTGCAAGCACCTAAATTCAGTTTTTAGCTTGTGCTATAGTATTTTGTGCTGATAAATACTTGCTGAGACAAAGGGTTTTTTCACTCCAGAAATGAATTCCTCAAATTAAATATTGTTTTGTAGCAATTGGAGGTTGTGGATGCCCCATGCCTGGAGGCATTCAAGGCCAGGCTGGATGTGGCTCTGAGCAGCCTGGTCTGGTGGTTGGTGACCCTGCACATAGCAGGGAGGTTGAACCTAGGTGATCACTGTGGTCTTTTTCAACCCAGGCCATTCTGTGATTCTATAATGTTTCCAGAGTTCAGCAACAGCAGAAGCCCATCTCCTTTTCTGGGATTTTTCTGGGGTTTTTGCTGTTTGCTTGTTTGTTCATTTTTTGTTCTCAGTTATGATAACATATGCTAGAGAGAAAATAAAAACATTTGGATGTTCAGTATTCCTTTCATTTAAAAGTTAAAGGTAATCATTTGAATTTTAATAGTTGTTTGCTGTATTATGTTATTAAAATCATTCATGTTATTAAAAGTCCTCGTCCTGAGTCCAGTTTAAAAACACGTTATTCTTGACAGTGTTCAATTTTTGACAGCTGTTATGTAGTAAATATTTTGGTATAAAGGAGTAGTCCATAGTATGGTGTTTGAGCTTTCTTTGTATGCACTGTGTGGCTTTTTTTCTTTTTGAATCAGTTGGTCTGAGTGCATGTAACTGCATGAAGAAAGTCTTTACTCTTATGCATATTTAGAAGTGTGTTGACTGTTAGGGCAGTGACTCACTAGAATTATTTTTTGTCTCTAGTTTTTATGTATGTGGAAAGTGGTTCATTCTGATTGAAGTGCGTGATTGGTTATGGAAACATGACAATTATCAGGCAAAGTAACTGGTATCCTGTATTTGGGCGTGTATGTACAAAGAGTTCAGCTTATATTTTCTTTGCGAATTTTCACAATGACTGTGAAATCTGTTGAATTAACTTGAAAATCTGGCAAAATACATAGTAAGAAGGATAAGCTGTTCACTTAACAGAGAAGAGAATTAGTGGCCATGAGTGTCTGAAGAAGTCATTGGGGCTTTTTGGTTAAGTAGGGTGTGTGATTATTCACACTGTGATTTCAGAATCAAAATGGTAGGTTACAACGTTAATTTTATGTATTTTTGCTTTTTCAGCTCTTTTGCTTCTGAAATCTACAAATGTGCAAGTGATAGGATGATAGCTTGCACATGGTGGCAAGCTAAAAGAAAGTAGGTTTAGGTTAGACGTGGGGTGGAAATTCTTTACCTTGCAGGTGGTGAGGCAGTGGAACAGGTGATCCTGAGAAGCTGTGGGTGCCCCATCCCTGGAAGTTCAAGGCTGCGTTGGATGGGGCCCTGGGCAGCCTGATCTCTAGAGAGTGGCAGCTCTGCCCGCAGCACTGGGGTTGGAACTAGGTGGCCTTTCAACCTGAGCAATTACGTGATTCATGCTGCTTGTTTCTGTGGTAGACATTGTTGATTCTTGGCTGCAGGGGAATACTGGTGGCAGTGTGTTTGGCTGATGAGAGGTGACTGCAAATTATTTTAAACCTTGGATTTTCCTGATGCTTTGGCTTCTGCTGTATACAGGACTACACTAGTTTTGCGGGCAGTTATGACACTGATGTTTTTTCGTCTGCGTCCTCAGCAAATGATGCTTTTCTAGGACTCTAGGGAGTTAGACCAAGAGACCTGGCTTTCAGATTCAAATTCTTTGGATCTGAGTAAACAGCTGGATATGTTCCATGCTGTTTTGCTCTGGAAAACATGCATGCTGCCACTTTAGAAAAGTAAAGAAATAGGGAGGTTGGTTAAAGAACTACTTAGACACTTAGCATTTAAGTGAAGAAATCACTAAACCACACCAAGTGAAAGACTTAAGCTCTTGTAGCTTGCATCTGCAACTATTCAAACTATTAGTTATCTGTTTCATTCTGGTATTCTTCCGACAGTGAATAGCACTAAGCACAACACAAATTTTAGAGTAGTGTAAGGAATGTTTCAAGCAGTTCTTTTGCTATTGTTTTACTAAGTTATCTGCCAACCTAACATTGAAGAATGGAGAGGTCTGACACAACAGAAACAAGTGTCACATTTAGAGAACACACCTACCTTGAGATGCTGGACAGCACCATATTGTTGCAGCAAAGTGAAATAATCTAAACATCTTGAAGAATAGAATGTGTTAGTAACAGTTTTAACTTTGAACTGTCTTTGAGTATCCCCCCCTCTTTTTTTTCTTTCTTTCTTTCTCTAAAGCAGGATTATAGGGATAGCTTCCTCAAAGGGAAATGAAATCAGAGCAGTTTATCCTACCAGCCTTAATGGAGTACAGTAGGGAAGATCAGCATGAAAACAGTCTAGCTTTAGAGATGTACCGATTGCTGTAAGTGTTTAACATGCATGTTTAACTCACATTTGGAAGAATATTTTTGATGTAGAATAAATGTAAGATATTATAAAAATTGAAATTATGAATGCAGACTATCCTGATAAGTTACTTATTTTACTACTACTGGAAGTTTCAGAAAATGCACTTCATCCATTTATCTTGTATTAGATTCTTTCCCATAGCTTGATTTGATGAAAGTGAAATTTGCTCATAACTTTTGCCATCAGGCAGCCATGCAAAGTCAACTGCTGAAAGACTGGCTACTAGGAAGGGACCTTTTTCCTTCTGATGTTTTCCTGTAAGCCTAGAGGTGTAGAGTGACATTTGTTTAAAATTTTCTTGGTAAAACTCATGATTACAGACAGAGGACTCAAGCTGTATCATCACATAATTGGCCTTTTTATACTCAGCTATTCGTAAAAAGTCATGCATCCTCAGCCAGGAATTGTGTTAATCTTATCTTGTGGCTCTGAAATTTTCTGGCCTGGTACCAGCCCAACAGAAACAAACGTGGCCTGACTACTAATAACCTGTCTTTGCATTCAGTGTCAGGGAATAATAAAACTATACTGCAAATATAAATTTTCTTGACCTACCAAAGTCATAATATGTTTTAAATGAGAGGCCAAGCATGGTCTTCAGAATCTCTTCATGCTGGTATGTAGCAGAGTGACTGAAATTCATAAAGCTTCTAATACAGAGGCTATTGAAATGTCAGAAAAAATTGGTTTCCAATCCTATGCTCTGGCTGGAGCGCACAGAAAAGCACAAAAGTTATTTGCAATGGGAAATTGAATGGGAAAGTTATTTACAGTGAGAAATGGGAAACATCATTTGGGAAAAAGTTCAGCATTGGTTGCTGTCCTTTTAGTGCTGCCATCTGTGGTCTCTCAGCATGCCTTTTTTTGATATTAAAACACCTGATTTAGTGCCAGTCTCTTTGTATGGAAAAGGATGCTCCAAAGCTTGAATCAGGGAAAGCTGTTGGATACTGCTCAAGTCCTTTGAAGCTGTACAGTAATTTTGGCAGGGATGCATTAGTGCTTTAAGATGAACAATTCTATTCATGGTCTGATCTTTCCATTATCTATATTGGTTTTCCTGTTTATGACCTGTGATTAGGGAACAAGAGTGTCCCAAGTATCTAGACTTCCTTACAGAGATTTGCCACTGAAGCAATTCCACAAATAAGACACCTACAGCTCTATCTGGGTGTTGATCAGTCAAACGTTATCCTGTACTACCAAGATTTCTCTCTCTGATAGCTGGGGTATAGAGCTTGCTTAGGAAAACTCTTAAAGCTTTCCATCCACTGGACTTATTTCTATCTTGTTAATATTCATTATAGAGAAGGCTGAAGAGGAGGTAGAATGAAACTGCTGTTTTAGTGAAGGAGTGAAAAAGGAGTGCCTTAGTATTAGATATTTGTTTGTGCAAGACTTTTTTTTTTTTTTTTTTTTCTGCTATGGTCACATTCATCTGTTGTCTTAAGATGAAAATTATCTCAGCTTATCCCCCAACAGACTTTCTGGGGAGATATCTCTGTATACAGACATTTTAAAAGGTTTGATCAGGAGTTTCATATGACAAACATACAACATCTGGTTCTATCTATTTAGGCATATAAACGCTGGAAGACTTGCCTTATTTTAAGGTGTCTTTTCAGTTCCACTAGAAAATTGGGCAGAGCAGGTCCTCTCTGCAACACACACTCAAGCATCTGCATTCCTATACGTGTGTATTTATAATCATATCTATACATATGCTTATACTTATTATTGTATTATAATCACGCAAAAATGAAAATTAATAGGTAAATATAATTAATGTGGTGCTGCATATTATGTAATCTCTGGCATGGCATCTCTTTGTGACACTTTGAGGGTATTCATGCAAAGAGTTGTTTGGGTGCATCACTGAACGGGCAAAGTCTTTTGGTTTCTTAACCAGTTCTCCTGCAATGATGCAAAAGACAGGCATGCTGTGCGACTTCTCCACTGTAGTTTGTAGTAATTAGGTGTGTCAAAGAAATTCCTGCATTTGGGAGGTGGAAATTTAATTAAAAACTTCAAAAATTGACATTTATGTTTTCTGGTGATTAGAGAGTTCACGTTTCTCTGCACTGTTGTTAATCTTCGAGCTGCTCCATATTGCCTCTTCTCTTCCTTGTTTTTTCTTTGTCTGCCCCCTCCCTGTTTCTGTCTTATTTTTTGTTCCTGTTTGTGTGTGCTTCTCCGCTTCCCTCCTCTGTTTCCTCTGTGTAGAGTCATATCCTCCATTAGCGTGTGTTTGCTGTGGATCCTGAAAGGAGATTTTCTTATCTTCTCACTTGACTGCGTATTTTTCTAATCTAAGATTTTCTACTTTCAAGTGGCCAGAGTGAGACAGGGCTAGAAGCAGGCAGGCCTGAAACAGCATTCCATTAGTGTTTGTAGCACTTTTTTCTCTTTCTGCTTTGTAGTCTTTTAACTGCTCCTCTGGATGTAAAAGTTCTAGCAAATACAGTACATAGACAGCATTTATAATAGATGTTGCTGTTGACATTATTGTCAGTTATATGAGCTGATTATAAGACAGCTCATTTAAGTTGAAATTAGTGCTAGTTAGTGTCTTGTTTTATCTTTGCATGAAAAGGAATATTCTGCACAAGTATAAATATGTTTTTCAATCAGTTTCTTTGCGGTGTGGTGCTGTTAAAAAAAGTTGTCTGCATTGTGTCCTGTAGTGTTCTTATAGATGTAGTTTTCAACAGAATAGTCTTTGAGTTCAACTGGTGTACGTAACACAGAATATATTCAAGATTTGTCATATAGAAACCTCTGGAATACTTATCAGAAGACTTCTGCTCATCTGGTTGTTTTTAACTGTAGTTTATGACATTCTTGCTATTACCTCAGTCAGAATTTTATTATGGCTATTTCAGAAGCAGTAAACTGATGATTTAGGTAAAACAGTTGACTTAGAACTTTTTTAAGGTAGAAAGAAGAGAAAATGGCTGAAATCTTAACTTCATTGTGAAGCTTTTTGCTGTGAGCCACCCAAATAAATCAAATAACTGACGCTATACCACTGAATGCATGAAGTGCAGCCGTGTGCCTTTGTGGAACTAAAAGCAGTCTCAGACAACTGACGTGATTATGCTGCTTTTACTCTGCAAATGGACAGTAGCTTCTTTCAGATTTCTTGATAGCAGCTCATTTACGTAGAGCGGAGCAAACGTTTTAGTAGGGAGGAGGCTGAGGAACAGTGAAGGTGTAGAAGAATGAGGCATTTAGGTTTATTGTTTGAATATCAATTTGCATGTGAAGCATTTGATTTCTGAATGTGGTTAACTGTAATATATCGCTGTTTGTCGTTTGTGTTTTTTTCTTTTTGTGACAAAGTGATACACCGGTATTTGTCAATTGCAGCTGTCTTGAAACTTCTGGGTTCGGTGAATGCTTACTATGAGCGCCTGCAGAAAGAACAGTTTTCATTTTGTGGAAGTCTTGTAGGAGGTCTCCTTGTGTTTTGACACGTGTAAATGCATCTTACAGCAAAGCCCACTCAGAACGTCTTAAAAGCAAATTCAGTGTGGCCATCCATTTGTGATGCAGGAGCAAGAGTTGATCTGAAAATCACTTGTTCTGTGTAGGAGCTGTTGAGCATCTCTTTGGCTGGAACAGCATTAAATTCCTCTGGTTGAGAGAAATGCTGGATAGAGTCAAATTGGTAAGCTGTGGGTAATTCTCCCTCTATTGCAGTACTCCAACATATATTCTGTGAGAAAATTTAATGTCACTTTTGAGAAGAAGGCTCACTTTCTGGAGTAATTGTGTATTAAACAATGTTCCAATATTTTTTCAATTTACTGGCAAAGT
The DNA here is from genome assembly GCF_951394365.1 of Tetrao urogallus. Lineage (NCBI taxonomy): Eukaryota > Metazoa > Chordata > Aves > Galliformes > Phasianidae > Tetrao > Tetrao urogallus. Next base: position 79,780,162 of record NC_136813.1, on the reverse strand, counting down.
TTCTCTCAGCATAAATCTTGGCTTTCAGAAGCTGTTAAACTTGGAAGTAGGAATAGCAAGCTACTTCAGTGAACCCATGGATTTGTAATACGCTTTTTTCCATACTCCGTAGTACGTTTGATTTTATATATCCTCTTAAGGGAATATATATCCTTTCTGACTCATTTTGACTCTCAAAGTAGGATGTAACTGTGCATGTGTTATCAACCATGCAGCATTATCAAACTGCTTTTAGCAGGGCTAACGTTTCGAGTTTGTGAATTAGGAAATCTGTGAACTGGTTTACCTCAAGGTTTTTTTCAGCCACAGCCAGCCTACAGTTCACAAATAGTCAGTAATCACAGGTGATACTTCCTTGCGAGATTGTCAGTCCATCATCCTCATGGCTTTTGCTACTAATGTCATAATTATGATCAAGATTATCTTTTTGCCATACATGTTCAGTTGTGCTTACAGCTTTTAGTTTCACCTGATACCCTGCAGAATGCTCTTGGGAAGTTTGTACTTGCTGCTTGGTAGTTCCATTCCTAACTGTATGGGGGGAGAAATTGAGAATTTGCTGTGTTACACTTATCATGTAGTGAGCGCTGCATCCAGTTGCTTAGTGGAGCAAGAGAACCATAGATATCTAATAAAGCACTTAGTAATACTTAGTTGTTAATAGAATTAGTAGCCAAAATGCTTGCTTAAAGGATGCTTGCTAAAAAAAGTATCACTTTAATGGTTCTGTAGACTTCTCATCATTCAGTTTTTACTATCTCCTGCTGCAGTGTTCTGTGGAGTACCAATAAGTATACTCAACTTTGTGGAGATTCTACTTCTATATAGAGAGATTTTTTTATTCCTTTTCTTTCCAAAACAGTGGAACAAGTAAGTTCTCCAGTTGTCAGAAAATGATGCTGCCTTACAGGACAGAAATTGATTGTGAGCAAGGCCATAAAATAACTTGTGACTTGTTTTGAAACTGTCGGATCTTTGCAGGAAATACTTTTCTGTACAAACTAAGTTCTTTTCCACCTTGCAATGTGGTGCCTATTGTTTTTGTTTCTTTGTTGCAGACACCATGGCAGGTGTTTTGTGGGTTTTTTTTTTTTCATGCCTTGTATGGGAGATGGAAGAGGAAGAACAGTAGATAGCATCTAAATGGACTGGTGTTATCTGGTGGTTTACAAGGATGACAGACCATAATAAAGAGCAAATAATAAAGCAAAGCAAATACCAAAGTGCACAGAGCAGCACAAGACGTATCTAAGAGGAAATTGCATTGATTATAGCTCCTGATTTTTTTTGTAGCAACAGATGTTGTTAACGTGCTTGCCCATGCCTTACGCTTTAGTCCTATTTCGTGGCAGTCCCACTGTTGTGTATAAAGGATCTCCTCTATCCTGGTTTCTCCTGCCTTGAGATTGTATGTTGCCCTTTGTGCGATAAAGGCAAGCTATGTTGCATCTCTCATCTACAGAAACTGTTAAAATTGTTTTCAGTTGATCATTGCCTACATTTAAGCAAAAGAAAAAAGAAGCACAGAAAGAATGTCTTCATTGTTTTACACTCCTGTTTCATCAGTGTGAGCTAGCAGTATTGTTGTCGTGCTTGCTTTAATGAGTTATGTTCCATCTTGGTATGCATGGCTGTTGTAGACCATCAGGTGACACACCTGTGTAACTGCACAAGGAAATGGAGCCAAGAAGTGGCAGGTGAACTTGTGCAACTTCACCTAGTATAAGAAACCAAGTGGTCAGCAATTTGTCAGCTCTATTTTTAGTTTTAGTTTGCTATAAACTCCTTTGTATTTCCCACTGCCTTCCTGTTATCCAGCTTTTGAATCTGTTGATCTTTTATACTAGTGAATGAATGTTCATAAGACAGCTTGCCAAACTACTCAGTTGTGGTTTTAGTAACTTAGTCAGTCACTTCAGATCAAATGACAACAGCAAGCTGAGCTTAGCTTTAAACAGACTACTTTTCTTTTGCTTTTGTTGAGCTTAATACATCTTTATGAACTGATGAAATGTCTTGAAGTTGTGCATTATATTTATTTCCAGCTCTGCTTCCAGACCGTGAAGCAACATACTCCAAAAGCTGTGATGTGTCTCACACTGTAAATAAAAAGCATCTCTGTTACTAATTATCATTGTGATTTGTGAGGCATGAGAGAAACTCTTAGATATACGTAATCCTAAAAATTAATTTAGGTGGACTATTGTGGGGAAAAGTAATTCTTGGCTTTTGTGATGCAGTATGGTTTGACAGTGTGACTTTGTGCCTGGACAAGAAAAAATGCTGTCTGGGCAGTGCTGTAATAGTTTAGTTTTTTTCATTTCTGAGATTTTGAGATATTTAAGCGAGTAAATCTTCATAGTTGTTACATTACCATAAGAGTACTTGCCTTGCTTAGCTAGATTGGTGACAGCTGTGGGATGGGTTACTTGTTTTAGTTCATTAGGATAGTTAAATGGAAATTTAGTGTATAAAATTGAACAATTTTATTATTCCTATTAGTAGTAGTAGTAGTAGTAGTAGTACCAGTATAGTATGACTTTAAACCATTTATAGTCAGTTTAGTATTCTTCTGCAAACATTTTTGATTTTAAGATAACTGTACTTCCGGAGGCTGCTCAAGGATTAGAGGTGTGATTACGTGATTGCATTTGCAGCTGGGTCACATGCCAGGCATGTTTACAAGGCCATAATTGAGTACACATGCCTGTTGAACTGTAGGTATGTGTGGGATGGATGCTGTTAAAATACATATTTTTGTAATGTTGATCCTTGGTGTAAAGAAACTCAGTTTGAATGATCTGAAAACTTTATGGTCTTTTCTTATGCAAAGCATATTACTTATTGGAAAAAAAATTGTTGACAGCTTTTCTACGGTATGTCATTGTTGGAAGCACCACTGTAATTATATACCTGAGCATCGCCTTCAATGCTTGAGTAATGAAATACAGAAGTGGAATAGGGATGTGATCGCATGCCATTGTAGAATTCACTTGCCAAAACCACATTTGTTTCTTAACACCATTAATTTGTTAGGTAAAAACCAAGATGTATTAATTCGCTGTCTAATTCGCTGCTTTCTAAATCTGTGAACTGAGCTAATTCCTTTCTTGTCTTCTCATGATTTCCTATTGGCATGCAGTGTCTGGAGAGTATTCTAGTCTTTGAAAGCACGTAACCAGTGGGATAACAGAGATGAAGAAAGTATAATCATGGCAGTAGTACAGAGCTGGCTGCCTGTGATCAGCTGTTCCTTTGTCATTTTCAGAAAGACTGCTTGTGCAGAATAACACTGAGAGGACCATGGGGTGATGACTTGGAGTTGGAAGCAGAGTTTCTTTGGTTCTGACCTCTTGCTTATAGTGTACCTTATGAGTTGAGCTGCCAGTCAGCTGTCTTGCAGCACCACAACCATGTTCTGTAATTCCAGTATGGTCAGAAAGCTGTTGTGAATGAGTTGTAACATAGTGCAGTGAGACTGATCTCACTGCTTTTTCATGCTGCCTTGCAAACAGTAAATCTTGGCAAACTTAGAGGATGGAAACCAAAGCTGCAGATGACTCTGAGGTCCAGTGATTTGCCTATAGCTATTCTGGAAGCTAAGCTGATATCTACCAGTAAGCACTCTACATGTAGGGTGACTTCTTTCAAGAAACTGTAACAAATGTATAATTCACTGACGAGTTTTCAATTTAGTTATGCATCTGCAAATAAAAGCTTTACAATTCTTTGCTAGCAACACAGTCTCTGGGAACTTGCCCGTGTTTTTTATTCCCAAATAATAAAAAAAATGCCTTGCACTAAATGCTGAATTTGAGTGCTGAAGATGGTGATGTTTTACTATTACAAGATGTTGGAAGTTTTTCGCCTGGGACGTCTTCACCGTCTTTCTTCTGACTTAGGTTTTAATAAAGAAACTTCTAGTAAGTAGGTTAATCTCTTTAGTGCACCTTAAATATCTTTGTTTATGGTAATAAGTCTCTCAGTGTTGGGAAAATGATAGATGATTTAGAAAATCTGTTATGCACTGAAACTGTTGAAGGTGATCTCCACAGTTCAGTACCTGGATGACTTTTGGGTAGGTTTATTGCCATACATCAGACATCTTGAATTTAGGCAGCTAGAAAGAAATAGTCATGAAACAAGAATGTAGATGTTTTTTATAAGCAGCTGTTGTTTCTAGTTTTGAATGCTTTTATCTATATTAAATATAGATATTTTTTATTCCTAAGCACTCTATGTGCTAGAAGCTTGCCACGTACTTTAGTAATACTACTTTCATTAGAAGATTAAGTGTAATAATCCTATTTTTTCGTGTGTGCTAGGGTTAAGAATACTGAGTTCCTCTAAAAGGCATTTCAGATTAGAGCAGGGTTGGTTGATTTTTTTTTTATTTATTTATTTTTTTTTTAAGATGGAATAAAATAAGTAAGGAAAATGCAACAACAAAAATAATTTCAAGAACTGTTCTTCATTTATCTTGACCTAACAGAGAAACATGGTTTGAAATTATCTCGCAGGTTGAAATCATCTCAAGAAGAGGGAATGTGATACATAACATATGCTCGGAACTTCTTTCCATTTCACAAACTGTGGTGAGTTGAAGGGCTACATGCCCTCTGCCCACCCTGCTGCTCTGTCACTCCTCAGGAGTGGGGAGAGAATACAGTGGAGGAGCTTGTGGGTTGGGGTAAGGACAGGAAGATCACTCAACAGTTAGCATCACGGGCAAAACAAACTTGGCTTGGAGAAGATTAATTTATTGCAAATTAATAATAGATAGCAGTGAGAGTTAGAAGCGAATTAAAAACACTCTTCCTCTCATCCGCCTTTGTCTGCCTCCTCCCTTTGAGCACTTCAGGGGAACAGGGTCAGTCTATAATGTTTTGTCTCTCCTGCTCCTCTGTGGTCACACTGCCCCTGTTCCATGTGAGGTGCTTCTCATGGGATGCCATCCTTCCTGAATTGATCCCCTCTAGGCTTCTGATATGCTGAAGCTCTCCCAGCACAGCTCCACGGCCCATTCTTTGGGCACTGCTTCACACAGACCCCTAGGGTGGCAGATCCTCCAGCCTTGAGCTGCTCTGGATGGGTCACTGTTCCCTGCCAGAGACCTGCTCCTGTGGGGGCATCCATGGGCTGTGCCTCCATCAGGCCTTATCCACTGCTGCCCCATGGGCTCTTCCATGGCTATATGTAGAGATCTGTTTCACACAGTGCCTGTGGGCTGCATGGGGATGGCCTCTCCTGCTCTACAGGGAGCTGCTACTGTGTGCCTCGAGCACCGCCTGCACTGCCCTTGGTGCCTGAAGGGCTGCTTCTCTCTCATTTCTTACTCCTCTCCCAGCTGCTCTTGTGCAGCGGTTTTTCCCTTTACTACTCTCCCAGTGCATACCCAGCGTTTTTCATGGCTCAGCTCTCACAGTGGTGAGTCTCGTTGGAGCCCCTGGAGTGGCTCTGCTCTGACAAGGGGCACTGGGCTCTGCTCATAGAGGCAACTGGGCAGCCCCCACACTGCCAGAACTTGCCATGTAAGTACAATACATAAATGCATAAGTACAGCAGGTTTTAAGTGTCAGTCAGATTTTTATAATTCAAACTAGCACAACTCATTGTGTAAAGTCGATCTAGCATAGCTTTGAAAAAAAAAGTGCATTTTAGTGAAGTCGTTACAAATGAGTGTGAAACTTTGCTGTTTTTCATTTAAAGATAACTATATTTTTCTTTTCAACATAATCCCATTTTTCTTTTTACTTCCATTTTCTTTTTGTGTAAAAATAAACTCTTGTACTAATCTAAGTTAATGAAACTTCGTTCTAGAATTTGATATCTTATTTTGCTCCATCAGTCCCTGTTTTATCTTTTCAGTTCTCTATCTGTCCAACATAAAAAGATGTTGGACAATGCTGAAGATGTTATGTATGCTTATTTTCTTTTTGAATAGTGATCCGTATCAAATATTAATTTTTATCTGATATTAATCTAATATGAATTTTGTTCTAAAGTTTCTGTAGTTTAAGAATTTGGTGTTTTGCTGTTGTGTCCAGTGAAATTTCGTGGTCCGTACTCAGGTTCTAGCAACGTTCAGATAAAATACAGCATTCAGCTTTGCTCACTTTCTCTGAATCCTCTTCTATAGCCTGGTTAAGAGCCTCTCAGTCTGGTGCAGGTGTTTGAAAGAAGTGCACCATGAACACTTAAGTAGAAAAATACATGTATGTATTACAGTCAGTACACACTGCATTCATGCATTTGGAATGTATACAAATCTTATCTTTGATGCTTTGAGCAACAGTGGTGAAAAAAGGAAGAAAAACAGATTACATTTACAAATATTGGGTTAAATGTACATAAATGCCATTCAACAAATCTAATTTTTAACTGTCAGCCTGCCTTTGATTAGAAGTCAGAAAAGAGGAAAAATCAACCTACCTAACTGTAATTAATCTTGTTTTCTCATGATGTCTTTAAATGGTTAATTTTTTATAAACTCGTTTGTTCACTATTGTGTTTTGGTTTGGATGTAGTTTTCTTCAAGGCCCGACTGCTATTCCAAATGTTGAAACAATTCATTTTAAACTGATGAGTCCTGCCTGAGAAACTGTCCCAGATAACCTTTTTTCTGGAATTTCACTCAGTCATGATTTCAATTGCTGCACATATTGGAGCTGTGCAGTGCAATTGCATTGGAAGTGCTGGCCATCACGTAATTTATTAACTTTAACACTGTATGCATATACCTAATTTATTTTGCAATAGGATCTTGTTAGTGATGTTCATTTTTATTTTAGGTGATTTAGTTTGTAACAGTGGCAATATAGATCTCCTTCTAAATGTATTTTGAACACGTGGTGGGGTGCAATGGGGCTGGAAATGTTGGGTTTTTTTCATTCCTTCTTTCAGAGGCGATGCGTCAGTTGACTGACGGAACTGTGGACTTCAGTTCATTTTCTCAGCTTATAAGATACACAACTCAACTTTAGGGAAAAAGGTTTAAGATTCTGTCTTCCTGTGCATAAAACTTGATCATATAATACGTGTTAGAAACTGATTGGTGAAATTGTATAGGATGGGAATGGTGCTTTGCAAGATCCCCAGTTTTACTTTTGGCTGCCAGGGTCATTTATGTCTTACCACAGCAGGGCCAGTTCTGCAACGTCCTTTGATGTCATTGCTGTTGTAACTGCTGTGTACACGGCTGAAAGTAAATTCACATTGCTAGGATTTGAGTATCCTCAACTTACTTTCGGAAGTTGTAGGTGAAGTGACTTGCTTTCATTGTGTCTTTTGAACTGCTCTGTGAACTTTCGGTAATTACAAGGCTGGTAGTGTAGTGTACCTCAGCGTGTTCCCAGTCTGTGCTTGCTATGAAGGAGAAGGTTTGGAGAATTGCTTTTCTAATCTCTTGTGACTCAGCAGCAGCTTGTTGTATCCATTCGTGTCTTAGCTCCATTGTCTGCACCGTGATGTTAGCCACTGGCTCTCAGCTCCACTTGCTTTTGCATTTGAAGAGAGACATGATGCTCTGATTATACAGTGTACGTTTATTGCTGTGTATCTTAAATCAACAAGATAATTGAGATATCTCACTGTTTTTCAAATTGGAGATGTATGATGTAACAGGTGTAACACTGGATACTAGGATGGATTGGATATAACAGCAGCCCAACCATGTGTGTCATTCAGTAAATGATAATGTCATTTAAGAGCTGTCGACATACATACTAGCTGAATGGTGGAGTGGGCTTCTATTTCATGTTCCTGATGCTGTTTCGCTCCTTTTCAATACAGGGAAGTAATATTCCAAAAGAGCTGGGGGGAAAAAAAGGAAGGTGTGAGTGTTGAATATTCAAAATACCACACACACACCCCTCCCTCCCCTCCCAAAAAAGGTATTTTTACCCTGAACCTGACATTCTGTGTTTCTATGAAGATGTATGTTTGTAAGCTATCTGATGATTGCTTCTGTGATGGTGAGCCATGAATGAGAAAAGCATTTACTGACTCAGATGATTTTTGCCGCCTTTTGGTATTGAAGTTCAGATGGTATCTTTTTGCTCTACAGTACGAGAATCCTAAAAAAGAAAGAGGTTGGCTTTTGTCACTAATCGTGTTAGTAATTAATATAGTAACTGCTTTACAAAAAAACTTAAATGGATTATCATAGTCCTAAAAAAGGACTTATTGAATTATGTTTAACTCCTTTTGTGTTTTGCAAAAAATGCTCCCAACTCTTTATCTTTGTAGCGATGTAGAAGTGTTTAAGTCCCATTACTAAAAAAATATTTCTGGATTATTATGCTACTTAATTTTTCAGCCTTATTTTTCTGACCTATTGTAAAGAACAAAGGCATGCATGCTTTGTGACCTCAAATGTTCTGCAGCCTCTCCAGATTTTCACTGGGAATAAATTTGTGACAGTTCTGTTTCGTACAGGTCAGATTAATTTAAGCCATGTCTGTGTGGTGCTGCAAGGGAACTGTACAAAGACCTGAGCCAGCACATTTCAGTGAAATGTCACGTCGGCAAACCTGTGCTAGCTGTTTAGTGATTAGAATTTGAGAAATGATGATTCTTACCATTATGTTTAAGCCGTTCTCTCTCTATATATATCTGAACCTATAAAAGTGCTAGTCATTTATTTATACATGCAACTGGAGAAAGGAAGGAAAATTGTTGCAGTAGCTTAAAAATGTATATACTTTTTTCTTATAGAAAATGCCAGAAGCCTCAGAAGATCATAATCATTGGAAAGTCTGTTGACTTCCATTTTTTGGTAATCTGGAACATCATCCGTCTGGCATGGCTCAGGGCAGTCAACAACTCGATGTGCAGGTACTCCATGATCTCCGACAACGTTTCCCTGAGATCCCTGAAGGGGTGGTATCTCAGTGCATGCTACAGGTATGATGCAGAGTTTTAAAGAGTCTGTGTAGTTCATTATTGTAGTTTGAAAACTTTCTAGTAGTCTACTTAGAGCACCAGTTTTCATTCTTCTGGTTGTATTTTGAAGGGATGGGAGACTCTGCTTCTTGCATTTTTCACACACAGAGATGTTACCATTTTTCTTTGCATTTATGGTTTTATTTTTCTGCTGATTATTCATCCTTGCCTATGTGATGCTTGATTGTATGCACACAGGAATAAGGCTAATAGTGTGTTTATTGATGGTAGCATCAATAGGAGATTTAGCACAATGGCACCTTTCTCCATAATAAGGAACTGGGTTTACCTAGAAATCTTAAGGTTTTTTTTGTCTACATGGCATAGATGAAGTCCTCTCTTTATGAAGTCTTTCAGATGGCATGGAGCTGATGGTAACAGCTAACTTTTTTTTTTTTTTTGAGGCTGTTGTCTTGACACTGTGGTGCCGATTGTTACTACATTTCCAAATGTTCTGTTTTTAAACGTGTGTGATACATCTGGGTATTCCCATCAACCATTGGAGTCTGGCAGGGTAGCTTAGCATGGAGGAGAAAGGAGCTAGTATAAGTATCTGCACAGTGAATGTAATAAAAATTAAAAGCAGGACTGTTCTCTCTTATTGTATTCAACAGTATGTTTTCATCTGAATAGATGCTGAATGTCTGTGTTAGTCAGACACTCAAAACTTCACAGAATTTCACTGTCATCTTCACTGTAGGTTAGAAGATGAAGCTAAAATGAGTAGAGAGGGCTGGAAGGGGAAGGGAGTGTTCCATTTTATATTTGCTTTGATTTGTGATTTCATGTCTGTATATTCAATTGCTGGCACCACAGAACAAATCAAGCCCTTACAAGGGTTATTTAGTTTCCTCACTGATTAAAACGAATAAACCATTTTTAGCTTTGAGCCTGGAATTCATCAAACTGTTGAAATTTATGTCATAATTGTAAGGGGCCTTTGGGAATTGCCAGTATGCTTTCAAGCAACGCTATTTCTGGCTTGATGTAGTTCATTTTAAGGTGCTAAATTCTATCTTGAGAAGCTGACTGAAAATGTTGGAGTTCTAAACTTTCGAGTTAAGAAATATACTTAGGTAAACAGTAAAATGTTATCTGTGTCCTTGTTTGGACTATCCAGAGTTTGCAGAGTTTTAGTCTAATTTAATTCTGTGTTGTTAAAAATAGTTAATTGTATATTTCCTGTTCTTTGCCTTCCACCCAAACTAGACTTGATTTGATATTTAAGTGTCATATTGTATGCAGTGTTACTGCATCTAGTCTTTTGCTAGATGTAATTGTGGGCTATATACTACTTGCGGACTATGACCTGGTTGGTATTATCATTATTTGAAAATTCTTATCTGTGTCATCTACAATGAAATATTATGTCCATATTAGACTTGATTGCAGCTCCAGTTGAATGTATGTTGAACTTTGAACAGTTTTTTGTTTTTGTTTTTTCCTTGCTATTAAATTGTAATAAGTGTCTCTTATTTGTAGAACAACAACAACCTGGATGCCTGTTGTCGAGCCCTTGCACAAGAGAGCAACAAATACTTATACATGGAGTACCATAGCCCTGATGACACCAGAATGAATAGAAATAGCCTTTTGCACATTAATCTGGGTATTCATCCTCATACCAGCTATCATGCAGGGGATGGAGCTCAACTTAATGGTGGTCGTACACTGGTACATAGTTCAAGTGATGGACATATTGATCCACAACGCACAGCAGGTAAACAGCTGATTTGCTTAGTTCAAGAACCACATTCTGCTCCCGCCGTTGTGGCAGCTTCTCCTAATTACAATCCATTTTTCATGAATGACCAGAATAGAAATGCAGCTACTCCTCCTCCACAGCCACCTCCACAGCCATCTTCCATACAACCAGGAATGAACACGTCTGCTATGCAAGGCCCTCCTCCCACGTTTATGCACATACCTCGGTACAGTACAAATCCCATTACTGTTACAGTATCACAAAACCTCCCCTCTGGACAGAGTGTACCCAGAGCTCTACAAATTCTTCCACAGATTCCAAGCAATCTTTATGGGACTCCTGGCTCTATTTATATTAGACAAACATCTCAAAGTTCTTCAGGACGACAGACTCCTCAGAATACACCGTGGCATTCATCGCCACAGGGCCCAGTTCCACATTATACTCCCCGTCCTCTACCTGTGTATCCACATCAACAGAACTACCAACCTTCTCAGTATTCTCCTAAACAACCCCAGATCCCTCAATCAGCCTTTAGATCACCACCGGCATCCCAGTGCCCCTCTCCTTTTGGCTCTCCTCAACACCAGGTTCAGCCTCAGCTGAGTCATCAGAGTTCGCATGTTTTTATGCCTCCTAGTCCTTCAAATGTCCCTCCTCATCCATATCAGCAAGCATCGCAGACTTTTCAAAAGCAAGGCAGTCACTCTGTATCGTATCTTCCTCCTTTTGCTGGACCTAGTTTATCCAAAGGTTCCATGAATAAAATAGAAATTACAGTTGAACCACCACAAAGACCTGGGACTGCAATGAACAGAAGTCCTTCACCGATAAGTAATCAACCATCTCAACGAAACCAGCACCCACTGTATGCAGCCACTACTCCTCCTTCAAGCTCTCCATCAAGAGGTATGTCGGGTCAACCCAAACCTCCATTTAGTGTTAATCCAGTATATATTACCTACACTCAACCAACTGGACCTACAGGTGCACCAACACAGTCTCCTCGGGTAATGGTATCTCAGCCAAACCCAACTATTTTTAAAATCACAGTAGGTCGAGCACCGACTGAGAATCTTTTAAATTTAGTGGACCAAGAAGAGCGTACTGCAGCACCAGAACCTATTCAGCCTATTTCTGTAATCCCAGGATCTGGAGGAGAAAAAGGAAGCCATAAGTATCAGAGAAGTTCTAGTTCTGGATCGGATGACTATGCTTACACTCAAGGTAATTGTTCTACTCTGCGCATTGTTTTCTGTGAAATGCATTTTCAGCTTGATTTTGCCTCTTACTAAGTGGGAAATACTGAACCAATACAGAGGAAAAACACAAATCACAACAAAAATAATCTATAATCAGCTTATGTTCTGTTTTTAAAAAATGGTACCAAGTATTGATCTGATGCATAAAGAAATTCTGAAGCTTGGTAAATTGCTGTGCTTTTGACAAAATAGGTTTCCTTAAGAGAATGTTACGGCTGACATACACCACGTGTCTGGTTGGTAACTTCTGCATTGAAAAACTATGTTATAGTTTTATTATTTATTACATAGTTTATATATTTTTGTTTGTTTGAAGAACTTTGCAGCACGTAGATTTGTTTGGTACTGCATCCGTCATAAAAGGTGAAACACAAACTTCTGTAAGGAATTTTAATCCAATTTATCTGGTTTAGGTTGAAGAGTATGAAATGAAAGAGGAAGAATTGCAATTAAAATTACTTCTCAGGACAAAACAAATCATTTTTTTTAATGGACATGTAATTGTTTTGATGAACTTCTTGCACTTAGAAATCTCAAAGAAAAGCTAAGCAGACAGGCTTTAGGATGTGTATTCTGCTGCATAGGGACAAAATGTAGTTAGCTTTAATGCCATATATAGATAAAAAATTAAAGAAAAGTAGTTGAAAATAAGCAGTAATAAAACTTAACCTTTAGCTGAAAGCCACTTTTCTCAAGGTAACTTGCTTTTGAGATTTGAAACATTTAAAATGGAATTAAATGAATCAGACTGCAAGCATTCAAACCAATCAGTTGGGTTAATGACACAGTGATTATCAGCAACAAATATTTGAAGAATGCTTTGTTTCTAAATCTGTGTTTGAAAAAGAATCTATTCTTATATTGCTCCTTTTAGCCTTCTCAATTTGGGAGATCTGAAGCAATGCATAAAATCCGGTGCTTTAGTTGTTGATTTGTTTTTTTGCTTTGTGCCTGTTGAGCTATTTTATCTTGTCAGCAGAGCTGTCCTGTACCTGGTTAGACCCAATTAGAAGTGTTACTTAGAGAAAACACTGGTAGCTCTGTACCTCATAGTTCTATGCTTGCTTTGGTAATTTTTCTATTGCAACTTCATTGAAGGCAGTCAATTGTGTAAGAAAGCTGTAAGTAGCTTCATGTAATTGAAGGTAAAAAATGTTCTGAAATGTACAGATCTGTTTTTTACTTTTGAAGCTTTAGTCTAGATTTCTGTATTTTGTAAAAACAATGAGATTTGCTGGTATGTACTCTTTGGGCTATCTGCTTTTGTGGTAATGCCACTGCCAGGTTTTCATTAGCGTTTGGTGTTGATGCACTGTGAACTCTTAATAGAAATAAACTGTAGAAGAATAAACATTATACTTTTTGCTACCACAAAGAGGCTTAGAGAGGACTATCCTTGAAAGCTTACTATAGGGAACAAGACTTAATTTCCTTCTGAATATGAACCATTGTGAAAACAGTTACCAAAGAACAGTTCTGGTGTCTGTTCCTCCAGTGTTTCTTTGCAGCAGGAGTCAAGTTTGATCAGTTGTATCAAGGCATAATGCCACTCTATGAAATGCATATCACTACTGAATTGGAAAAGTCATGGAAAAACAGGATTTCATTCTAACATTGGCAAATCATACAGCTGATATCTGTTTTTCTTTTTGTATCTGTTATCTCTCGAACTCTCTTTTGAATGACTAACATACATTTGACTTCAAGGAGATGATGATTTTGTCCAGTAATTTTGGAGCATGTGTTATAAAAATATCTGATGTTATGCTTCAAGATTTAGTTTATTCTTTGAATTGGTGGATCCATACAGGTCAAAAGTAAGGTGCTGTTGTTTTGCAGAGTACTGACATCTGATAAAAGTACTGTCGTTTTTTGCCCCTGCTTTTTTATCCTCCTCTAGTAAGCTGCATCCATACTGTTGCTTATTTTTTATTTTTTTGTTTCTTGTTTTTTCCCCCTAATATGCAAGTTTGTTTTTTTTTTTATTTGCTTGGATAGAAGTGAAGAAAAGGACAAATTCTGGCTGGTACATAATATGAAATAGTGTTTTTCAGATTCTGCGGTGTCTTCGTGTAATGAATGAGATTGCTGAAAGATTGTTACTTTACTAGCCTGCTGGTCTGAATACTGGCAGCAAATTGATCTTATTTTTTCTTTGTTCTGGTAGGCTTTCATCAGGTAAAAATACATGGATCAGAAAGTGCTAATCACAATAATTAACTTAGCCAATTTTGCATCATGATGGAATGCTGAGAAATATTTTCCTGCAAAAAATGAATATCATTTTCTAGGTAGTAAAAATTTGTTTATTTCAGCAGGGAGAGATGAAAGGGCAGCAAATTATAGAATTAACGACTTTGAAGGACCCAAGCTCTTCCCCAGCTATGGTTTTTTGTTTGTTTCCCCTTCAGGATTCACATGTCTAGTCTCTTTTATTGACAGTCTGTAGTTCTGCCTTTGAGCAGTGGTGAACTTGTAGTATTGAGAAATTTTGTACACTTTAAAAAGCTAAAAATACTTAAAAATATTATTGTATGATCTGTAAAAAAAAAAAAAAAAATCAGCTATTGAGGACTGCCATTTGGCTGATGTCTTAAGGCTGCTCTGTCAGACACTGCTGAACACTGGCTATGAAGTGTATGTTATCTTCTGATCTTACATCTGGTATTTAGTTTTCTGTCAGTATAGTATTAACATAACTAGATTGCTGTTTCATTCCTGAGAAGCTGTCTCCTTGTACAGGTGCCTTTCTATTTTTGAGAAGAGAAAGACCAAAAAAAGGAGCATTGACCAAAATGGTAATATCAACTTCAAGTTACTAAAATGAATTTTTATTCTGGAAGAATCTTGTCCAAACCTGTAGTTCATTTGGCATGAAAGCATCTTCACACTGGTATTTGGTTGCATGTTTATGATCACATTATCTTTTTTTTTTTCCAGAAAGGTCACTCGTGAATATTATATATAAACTAGAAGTTCAGTGTTCCAAGTTGTTTTTGTTTTTTTTTTTTTTTAATGTTACTATTTCTTCCATGTGAAAAATTAGCCTTGCTATTACATCAACGAGCAAGGATGGAGAGATTAGCAAAGGAGCTGAAGCTTGAGAAAGAAGAGCTTGAACGCCTGAAAGCTGAAGTCAATGGTATGGAGCATGATCTAATGCAGAGGCGACTTCGAAGAGTTAGCTGTACAACTGCAATTCCAACAGTAAGCAATTTGTTAGTATTTTAATTCAAGGTACAAATTTATTTCTTATCCTTTCATAAGCTAGCGTATAAGATACTCCCAAAATCTTCAATATTTGGAAATGGTTTTTCTGTAAGTTCTTGGCTTGTAGGAAACCAGTTCTGATGATTTAAGAAATGTGTGTCTGGCTTTTTCAGGTTTCACAACAGAATTTCTGAGAATCATTTGTGTGCTTTTTTGGGCCATGGAACAGTTAGTTACTTTCTTAACAACCTATGGAAGTGTACATCCAAATCTGTTTATTATAGAGTCTGAGCTGCATCCAGCTTGACATAGCAGAGCTTCATGGTTGTTTTTTCTTTTTTAAACAGTATTTCACTGTATCAAGGTATTTTGCTGTTTGGGTAGCTGCATCTCTTAGACATTCCATTTCCCATTTGGCATGTGCGTGATGTGCCAAGTAACGGTTCAGTAGTGGTGTTGACTGAAATAGCTGCTACCTCACTCCTCTTTTCCTCTGTTATTTCTTCCTATCTCTGTGACTTCTAACTACTAGTGGCTCTAGCCCAGACGTCTGTATGACTCTGATAAGAGAGCTCATCTGACTGAAAAATAGCTTTCAGCGTATGCAGTTGTTAGCCAAATCACTTCAGTCTTGTTCACTGTGCTCTCATAAACAATGCAGACAGATGTAGGCAGGAAAGCATACTATGCTTGAGTAACAGGCTGTTAGCTGCTGAGCTATGTAGCTGCTGTATGTCTCATCTGTCTTGGATATTCAGAGAGGTATCTATCGGGTATGGTGCAGGCAGGATTACAGAAGACACTGTCTGAGCATGCAGAAATGAGGTTAGGGAAACCAAAGCCCAGCCTGCCCAGAATTGAATCTGGCCAGGGGCGTCAAAGATCAGAAGTTTAAGTGAATTGCAGTTGATACTCCTTTTCCAGATACTTGTGATGTAAACTGATGTAGCAAATCATCATTTTATATGGATTTTTGTAAGGTGTGTGATTATTTTAGACTTGTGTCCACAAGACTAGTGTTTTACAAATGGATTTTAGTATTGTTCATTTTCTTTGGATTGGTTGGTTTGTTTCTCTGTTCTTATCACCTCTTCAAATGCCAGTAGGAAAATGTTTCTTGAAGAAAAAAATTGAGTGGCAGGGAGGGGTCGACAGTGTAATCTTGGTTGTTCTGTTCAATGCCTTCTCTATACTCAGTTTCCAATAAAGCTGTTCACATAGATATAGCGATGTTATTTATACATTGGATAAGTTGCTGACTCTCCTACAATTGCTGTGGTTATTTCTTCCTAGCCTGAGGAAATGACCAAATTGAGAAGCCTCAACAGACAGCTCCAGATAAATGTTGACTGTACACTGAAAGAAGTTGACCTCCTTCAGTCCAGAGGTACAGAACTGATAATTTTTGAGAAACATAATTTAAATATGGTGTATATTTAAATAAGGTTATCCTTGGACTCTTTAATTAAAATAGAACTTTGTATTTTTATTTATTTATTTTCCGGTAACCTGGTAAACTTGAATTGCAAATTTTTCTGTTGGCCGAATTTAATTACATTCCCAACTAAACAGTGGTTTTGTCAAGAGTGAATCTAAAAATAATCCTTACTTAGTGAAGGTTCTTTACTTAATTTGTTTTCTTTACCTCTGGCAAAGTGATACAAATCAGAAACACTAATGGCCGCCAGGAAGTTGGCAATTCTATTTAGGTATTTAAAATTCTTTCTGTGACCAAAACTTGACATAAATACAGTCAAATAGAACAAAAATGCACAGACCTCCTTTTTTTTTCTCCTCTCTTTTTAACTAAGACTATCATACAGAAGATTTGAGATTTCCCAGGTTTTTAAAACATTGCAGAATGTTGAACAGGAGTTGATTGTTCAGTATGGAATGAGCTAAAAATTAGTAGAATCAACACAAAACTGAAGATATGTGACAAAGGGGAAAAGGCTGAAATAAAGTGTAATAGTGAAAAGATGCGTAAAATCTGAAGACTCTAGATATTCATGTCACTGGTTAGGCGTGTAAGTGACATTTACCTTATGCTTTCATACTTATCTTTTCTGACAGGCAACTTTGATCCGAAAGCCACGTGTAACTTCTATGATAACATAGAGCCTGGTCCTGTTGTGCCACCAAAGCCATATAAAAAGGGTAGGCAAAAAAACAAACAAACAAACATCAACTTGCCCTATCTGCATTGAGAAATGTGTTTTAATTTTTCTTCTTTGTATAAAACAAACCATGCCTTGTTTATATAACTGCAGTCATCAGGCAGGTTGTTTCCATTGTGAGTTTTGTTACTGTGTTTGTGAAGACTGATATTTACTATTAGAAAAGACATTGTAAGTACACAAACTCCTAAAGCTTTAGCTAGAGCTTCCTAATTACATTTTTTTATACTTTTTAGATTAAAACTTCTACATGAGGAGTTCTTTCTAGCTGTCTTCTAATACATGCTGTAGGATTTAATAGTTTAACTTCTTAAAATTTGCTTTTTTACTTTTATTTAACTTTCCTGGCTATGCTTTAACTTCATGTTTAGAATATGAGTTTCACAGTAGTAGCCCTGAAGTTTGTGCTTTTTAGTGCAGCAAAGAGCTTCACATAATTTAAGGACTGTGATGAAGTAAGTTTTCGTACATGGGTCTGCAGTGTCCCACTTACACAGGTTCATTATTGGTCTCAGAAATTTTCTGCACAGTTTGAATAGCATATAGAATTTCTATCTAGCTTAGGACTTGAGTTTTATGTGCACACAGGCGCTACATATTTAGTCTTAGTTTTGTGGAGATTCAATCAGTACATCAGTGATTCAACTCACACTAAGTAGACACCTAGTGGCTGCATAGCTCAGTAGCACTCTGGACGTGAGTGTATGCAGAGGTGGTTTTGGAGCAGAATCCTACCTTTTGTTTCAGTTATATTTTGCTCAGTGTTTGTCTGCTTTTGTTTTTTTCTGTTGAAAGAATTAATTTCAAGTGTTAGCAAATGTTTTTATATGCCTTATATTACCGCCAAAACAGCTTATCCAGGATGCTGTGCTCTGTGCTCTTTTCTCTGAAAATGTTGTGTGATGAGCTTATAATACAGTCTTCTCCTAATGCGAGTAGTGTGTACTAAAATTACTAGTGGAAAAACTTACTTTTCTGATACAGTAGTTATGTACTGTGCTTGAAAATCCAAATTTTATTTTTAATAATAATGATAACAGTAAATAATCTAGTTGCAAGTAAGCACTCCTTTCCCTGTATCTTCCAAACCAAATATTTTTCCCTTTCATGTTTTAAAATGCCTGTGGAAATTTAAAAGAAAGGCCTAGAACTACTGCTCACCTGCTTAAAAAAAATAATAGAAAATTGGGATATGTTCCCTGTACAAGTGCTAGTGCACAGTAAAAACAGGTGGAGCATTAGGTGAGCAGTGGCACAAAAACAGCTACTTGAATTCATGTTAAATTGCAGTAACCATGTGATTGATTCAAGGTACTTAGTGATGTTTAGCAAGATGCTCTTAATTACACTAGTCTATTTAATTTATTCTAAGAAAAATAATGTGCAGGACTTGCACGAAATGCATGATTTTACTGACAATTAGAAACAGCATTATGTGATATTTGTATGACTTAAGACTAGCTTCCAGGTTTTGTCTGTCAACATGACAGAGATGTGTGTTAGGGTCAGTATTTTGTATTTTGAGCTCAGCTTTTAACGTAGATCTGCCAAGTTCATTTCTCTCCTAGAAAAATGCATTTCCTTAACACTCAGTTATTAAGGTATAGATATACAAGGTTCTACTCTGTGCTTCAGGGTGGCTAGTTAACAAGAATGAAGGCTTGTGCCTGCGCAACTTGCTTGCTTAGCAAGAATCTGTTTAGGCCACACTGCTAATGTGATTATACTGCATCTGGACTGGATATTTAAGCAAGGAAGATACTTTTTTTTTTTTTTCTTCTTTCCTCTTTAAGTATGTCTTTGAAAACAAACTTAGGTGTTATTTGCACTAACATTATTGTCAACCATCTGTTAGATTTCTGAGCAGAAAATATTGATCAGTGTTTGTGTTTTGAACCACAAATCGCTGTTTGTTTTTTTTTTTTAGCAACATAAGTTGATTTTGTTTGTTTTAAATCTGTTGATTTCTTTTTAGCAGATGGGTATCTTAACCTTTACCTTCTAAGTAATTCTAACGTTGTTAGATTAATATTAATGTTTTGTAAAATGTTGGGTTTTCCCATCTTAGAAAGTTTGGTCATTTTTTCACCTGAGATATCCTGAGGTCTTGGAGAGTTGGTAGGGTACATCTTGGTTCCTTCCATGGGTTAAAATCCAATGCATAATCATACATGTATTAATATGTACTGATGTTTATGAATGAAAACAGATTTAAGTACTGCTTAGTACATGTACATGGCTGCTGGAAAGCTGTAAGAGAGCCATTTGGCCTTTTCTACTTGGTGGAATCCTGTGGGATAAGGCGTTGGAGTCCAAGAAACCTAGTTTAACATTCAGTTATCACCTCTCCCAAATTCATGAGCGATGCTTTCCAATAAAGAGGAATTCAAGCAAAATTGCCTGGAGGCCTGCCTGAGTGAGCAAGGAGCTAGCCAAACTCACACACAAAATGTTTTCATTCAGAGGATGGAAGCAAGGACTGGTAACCATGGAGGAATAGAGACACTGTCAGAGCCTCTAGGGATGAAGTTATTGAAGCTAAAGCCCAGATGGAATTGAATTTGACCAGGGATGCCAAGGGCAACAAGAAGGGCTTCTGCATGTACTTGATAGAATGAATGCTTTTGATTGGAAGGGAACTTAAATATTGTCTAGCTCCAAACCTATGTCATGGCCAGGGCCTTCTTGCACTAGACCAGGTTGCTCAAGATCCCATCCAATCTGGCCTTGGAAAAGTCTACATCAGTGACAGAAGAAAGACTGTGGGAAATATGGACTCTCCTGAATGAAACAAGAGAACCGATTACAGAAGATGGGGAAAATGCTGAGGTACTGAATATGCTCTGTCTCTACCAGCAAGACCAACATTCAAGAATGCCAGGCTGCAGAGACCGGGAGGAAAGGCTGGAGCAATAAAGCATGTACTGTTGATGGAATGGGCCAGGTCACAGAGTACTTAAGCATGCTAAACATTCATAAGTGATAAAATTCACCAGTTTATTTGATTGTGAGGCTGCTCTGTATGATCTTTGATGGATCATGGCAACTTGTAAAAGTGCCCAACAAGTGGGGGAAGACAAATGTCATTCCTGTCTTCATGAGGGAAAAGAAGGAAGACCCAGGGAACTACAGGCCTCAATTCTTGAGGAGGTGATGGAAAAACTCATCTTGGAGACCCTTTTCAGGCTCTTGAAAGACAAGAAAATAATCAGAAGTAGTTAGCGTGGATTTACTAAGGGGGAGTGATGCCTGTCCAATCTGATAAGCTTCTGTAATACCATGACTAGCCTGATAGGTGATGTGAGAGCAGTGAATATTGTCTTCCTGGATAAGGCCTTTGGCAATGCCCCCCCATAACATACTCAAAATAGAGCAGCTGATGAAGTATGGGCTGGCTGAGGAAATAGTGGAGTAGATTGAAAACTAGCTAAAGGGCAAGAGGGTGGTGATCAGTTCCAGCAGTGTGCCCATGGCTCTAAGAAAGCTAACAGTGCTCTTGGCTGTATTAGACAAAGTTTTACCAGCAAGTCAAGACAGATGATCCTTCACCTCTACTCAGCATTAATGAAATTGTTCCCTGGAGTGCTGGGACCAGTTCTAGACTCCCCAGCAGAAGAGAAACTTAAAAATACTAGGAGTGCAATGTAAGACTGAATATTATCAAAGGACTGGAGCACCTGTCCTGCAAGGAGAGGTAGACACGGCTGAGTTTGTTCAGCACGGAGAAGAGGAGGCTCAGGGGGATCTCAATGTGTATAAATACCTGAAAGGAGGGTGCAAAGAAAGCAGAGCTAGGCTTCATGGTGCCAAGACAAGAGGCAGCGTTCCATCTAAACATTAGCAAACAGTTTGTCACTGTGACTGAATACTGGCATAGATTGCACAGAGAGAGGCTGTGGAGTCTCCTTCCTCAAAAATCTTCAAAAGCTGCCTGGACATGGTCTTGAGCAACCTGTTCTAGATGTCCATTCTTGAGCACAGGGTTGGACCAGATGATGTCTAGAGTTCCCTTCCAGACTCAACTGCTCTGTGATTCTGTGAATAAAAAGCAATCACCCTGTTTTGATGTAGGCCTGTCATTTTATCCGGCGAGTTGGACTCAATGCTCTCTTGAGGTCCCTTCTAACCCCCACGATTCTGTGATTCTTCCTCCTGGATAAATGCTAGAAAATACATAGAAAGTATATTGTTTGTCAAGCTATTTGAAGGAACTGATTTTAAAGTCATCTTTCACTTTGGATAAAAGTAAGATTATTGGAATTTAAAATGTGGTAGGAGATTTATATAGATATCGGGTCATTCTTAACAGGATGATATTGGAGTGCTAGTAAGAAATTTAGTCTATTATGTTTTCAGCTATTAAAGCTTCAGCAGTATCTGGGGCCTAACAGAAATGACTTGTTTCTGTTTTTAATTTAGTATGGTTAAAGTGACTCTTTACAGAAGTAAAATACTTAAACCAGTTTGTGAAATTTGATTATTTTAGATGTACTATATGAAAAAAAAAAAATAGTGTTGTCTATGTAGAAAAATTACCCATCCCCCTTCTCTTCTAAAATAAGAAAAAATAATTTTCCCCTTTTTTTTTTTTTCTTTTTTTTAGAACATCCAAACAATTCCAAACAGACTGCACGGACTCAGCCAAGAGATGAAGACTTTGAAGGAGCTCCATGGAATTGTGATAGCTGCACCTTTCTAAATCACCCAGCACTAAATCGCTGTGAGCAGTGTGAAATGCCACGATACACTTGAAAATCAAGAAGGGGCTTCATTGGGTTGAAAACAGGCTCTCAAGCCAACAGCTGTAGGAGAAGGAAACATGGGGAACCTTTCAGTCCATTTGCCCAGCCTTTGCTAGTCTCCAATCTTCATAGTGCAAAGGGGTGGGGGAAATGTGTTAAGATGTTTCTGCTTTGTGACACACTAAGAAAGAAATAAAGGTGAAATTCTTTCTTATCCTATTACAGTGAGCAAAGCAGAAAACAAAACCTGAAAATGTAAAAGGATTAATTTCAGGAGGAATGTATGCAGGAAAGCAAATAACTACTGGTGTTTAGTCCTGTGGTTGCAGTTACTGCTTAGTAGCTCTTAAAAAAAAAAAAAATAATAATAATAATTAAAAAAAAAATCAAGTTATAGGACTCTTAGTAATGGTGTGAAATGTTACACTGATCACAAAAAACTGAAGAGCCAGAGTTAATTTAACCTGGCTTTACAGCTAGCTGGAAAACAAAGGCTCCCTGTGCTTCTAGATTGTAAGCTAATGAAAAAGAAGACAGGTAAACGCAAACATAAATTTTTCAATGTATAGAAAGAGAAGGGTAAAAAAAAGACATAAAAATACCCCTCTCCTTGTTGTGTTTTTTTTGTTTTGTTTTTTTTTTTTTTGTAATTGCTGCTTCTTTCAGGGTAATTTATGTCTACAAAAAATTACTGTTTGAAATAGTGACCTAAGGTGACTATACGAGATACTGTGTGAGTGTTACAGAGAGTTCAAATCAGAGGTAATTTTTTACAATCCCTTTTGCTTGTACAGTGCTCACCTGGCTGTGTCAACACTGGTAATAAACAAAGAATGAATTCTACCATATTATGAATGAAAATGCTACTGCATGCTTTCATTAGACCATTGTGTTTAAAAGCGAAAAGTATGCTTTTATATACAACAATTTTGTAAGACTGTGCTGTAGCAGCACAGTGACATGCCAAACACAGACTACTCCAGATTTGGTTTCAATGACTTGAGCTCAGCCATGATGATGTATGAGAAGTGTTTGTACCCAGTTTCTTAGGCTTTTTCAGCTTCCAATCTATGAAGAATTCATGATGTTTACAGTACAGAAGGTACCTTCTGTCCCAGTTCAAAGTTAGCTGAAAAATAATTAATCAATTAGCTCTTCAGTTCAGGTTTATTTGCACATTGTTAATAAACCAGCCTTTATAAAGTAGCAGATGGCGGATCTTGGAAAAAAAAATTACACACTGCATTCTTTTTATTTTGATCAGGAAATACTTGCCGTAGGTTGAATCACACAAGACTTGCAGCTGAAAATCATACTGGTACTTTCATGCATACGATCTACTGTATTATAAAGGTGATCTTCAATTTGTCTGAATGCTTCAGATTGCTGTAATAAAGCACTCATTATTTTTGGAATTGAACTTGGTTTTGGGCAGCTGAATTGATTGTGTTTCAAAACTGCGACTGAATAGGATGTTTTGTGTACCATTCAGAAGCCAGAAGAGTGTATTGGAGTTTTTATGGTGTAACTTCTTCAAGAATCAGAGATGAAACCAAGCATGTCAACAGAGTTCTGGTAATTGACTTCACAACTGTGAGGCAAAACATGCTAGCTGAACCTCACCAGGAGAGATTCAAACTATTTAATTGTAAATTCTTCATGGCAATCCTATCCATGTGATTAATTACCACAATTAATTTGATGTGTGATAACATTTTAAACTGTGGTAGAACAATCATGTCTGAATCCTTATTTAAAAGCAGGCAGCACTTGTAACAGGCGAGTGGAGGAAAATTTATCTCGGCTTGCTCAATTTGGTGTCTTCTCTCCCCGCAGTTTATAAAGATGATGGTAAAAAAATAAACTGTGACCTTACATGAGGAACCAGTATTTGGCATTTTTCAGTATGTTCTTGCACTAATTAAATCTTCAGCATAATTTTAAATAAGCTAAAAGAACTCCAGCAATCAGTGTGCACTGCTGATGAGCAAAACAAAGTCAAAGGCATCAGAGATAGTTTCTCTCTGCTCCCTTCTTCTCTTTTATGCTACATGAGGAGCTCATCACGTGAGGGGGAATCAATGTCCAAATAAAGTTAGAAAACAACTATTAATTGTGTTCATGTAAGTGGACGTGTTGACAGTACTGATAACGAGAAAACAGATGAGCAGAATCATTATATCTAGGATAAGCAATACCACTGCTGTTACTGACTGTATAATGAATTACTCAGAACAATACCAGTAACTTCATGACTTTTCTATCATGATGCCTTTGCCTTTGTATTACTTCAGTTTTCTATTCATTTGTACTTCTGT
Source organism: Tetrao urogallus (assembly GCF_951394365.1). Lineage (NCBI taxonomy): Eukaryota > Metazoa > Chordata > Aves > Galliformes > Phasianidae > Tetrao > Tetrao urogallus. The sequence goes on along the minus strand of NC_136813.1, from coordinate 79,755,805 downwards.
TGAAATTCTAGAAGCATTTGTTTGCTGGAATACAAAATGACAGCAATTAAAATGGCAGTCAGCAAATGAGAGTAGGTGTTGTGCATCATTATGGTTGTCATTTTCAGACAGAGTAGATGCTACTTTTGGTTAAAAATAAAAATGCGTGCAGTCCAGTAATTCCCTGAACTGAAATAACTATAAGTGCACAGTGTCTGGTGTTAACAGAGACGTCTTAAGTCTTAGCCATAGCTGCACCAGAAGGAAAAGAAGGCTGCTTTGACACCAAGATACTTTTTGGAAGACTGAGTGAGTGCCATTAAAATGCAAGTGAATTCCATTGTACCAAGAGTTTTACTCCAGTCATTTACTTCTCTCATTTGTTGTTTGTACAAAAAAAAAGAAACAAAAACAAAACGAAACACACCCCTCCATTGTTTTCCTTTACTTGTAAATGCCCTTGCAGGGACGTAAATAGTGAAAACTTTACATGGTGCTTAAATATTTTTGATTTCTTAGAATGTAAATTGTATTTTGAATGATGATTCATTTTCCTTCTGAAAGCAGGTGATGCAGGTGATTTCACACCCGAAATGAATTGTAGATTATGCCAAAAAAAAAAAAAAAAGAAGGTTGGTTTGTGTAATATTTATTGAATGCACATAAAACCCTGATGTCGGCTGGCATATAAAAATGCACTGTATTGTATAAAACTTCTGTGTGTGTGTGTGAATGGTGGGATGCTGATGCCATTGTGTTAATGCACTACTTGTTTTTTCTTTGTTTTCCTTAATGACAGAGTTCTCCCTCAAACATGTTACTAGATTGATAGAGTTTGTAACTGACTGGGACATTTGAATATTCAAAGTGATTTCATTGTTCACTGAAATTTTATAAAGCTAATTTTATATTTACTGTGCTATTAAGATGAAATCCCTATAAGTATAGAATACTACTGTAGTTCCTTAAAAGTTTATTTAGAGTGGGGCTTGTGGAAAATGATTCAGAGTATAGTAAACCAAAAACAACAACAAAAAAAGAATTCTGAACTTTCAATCTACTTTTAAGTTGATGTAATTGTTAGTCTTGTTTGGCTGTAGAGGAAAGGGGTGGGAAGTCAAGCAAAAGGAAGTACTTTGTAAAATGTAGTCTTAGATCAGATTGAACTGTGTATCTGTGTGTCTGTGGTATGTGTGTGTTCCTCTTGAAACCTGGGAGGTGTGGTGAAAAGGTGTAATAATTCTTAAAAGAGCTGGTCTCAGTACTATGTTATGCTACTAAGTCACATTTTTAAAAATACCCCTTTGGTTACCTTATCTCTCCCAGTTATACATCTCTCATTTCAATTTCCAAATACTTTTACATTTTAAATCGATTGTAAAAACCCTTTGAAACTGAAATAAAAATACTTGAGTTGAAATGGAGACAAGAAAAAACAAAAACAAAAACGAATGTTTTTTTTTTAAAAAAAGAATGTGAGAATATTGTCATCGGGATGATAGTTGCTGTTTAAAATTCAGTGATACACCCTAGAATGTGAAAATGACTATCCTTACAAGAAGTGGACCGTTGGACATAAACAATTCATCAGCTTCTTTGACACAATAGAACTTACGTGCTCTATACTATGACTCTCCATCCCGTGAAGAAAGAAGACGTGCACAACTACACATCTCATAGTCAGTACTGTTTCTATGTGCTGCTGCATTTGTTTTGTTTCAAAATGTCAGCGTTATTTGAAGCTGGCCATGACTGAATTTTGCCAGATTCTTCAGTTTCGGGCTTTCATTGCTGTTTATGTCCATCAATATTAATGCAACTATTTTCTTGGTTTTGAATAATCATAAGTCGGTGGAGTTAATGCAATATTATAATCCTGGACTTTCAGTACATTTGAAACGATTTTAAAAAATTGTGTTCTTGGAATTTATTTATTTATGGTGGCACCAGTGTATCTAATCCATATTTCCTGCTGTGTGAAACCCTGTTAAATTTTTTTCATTAAAACAAGAAGACACGATCTTGTTTAATCCTGTATATATGGTGTCTACATTCTAGATTTGTGTATGCTGTGAATGAACTTATTACTAAGAGATGAAATTGTATAAAGGCATTCAGAGGCTATGCATGCATGGTACCTCCAGAAAGTGCATACTCCGAGTTGCAGATTCCTGCAAAATAAATTAATAAAACTAAGCAAACATCACATCCTGCATTTGTTCTTGTATATAATAGGGAAGATTTAAAAATACAGCCTTTTTGCTTTCATCATCAAATTGTCTCTAGTCTTCTGCTTGATCCCGCAGCTGTGGCAAATTTCTTTCAGGGGGTGGGGATTTTCTTCTTGTGGTCAACGTGATTCTCATGAGGCAATGGCTGAATATTGAACTGAGATTCAAATCCTGTTTCTCTGAATATCAGGTTGTCCTAGCAGGTGTCCCACTGAGGTGGTGAGTATTCTGTGCAGTTAATGGTGTAGAAACAGGGCTCAGGATGTTCTGTGTTGGTAACTTTTTTCTTATTTCTGAATGGAACATTGTTATTGGAGAATAGCTTTGTACACCTACAGCAGCTTTTGTTTGCAGTTTTGATTACAGGCATTCTGGCTTATCCTCGGCAGTACTGAGTATACGGTAACAAAAGTCTGTCTTCAGCTACAGTCTCTAAGGCAGAGGCTTTGTGGCAGAGCGCAGAAGTTGAGTAGCGTAAAAAAGAATTGTCTGCATACCAATTTATTAGTATGTACTCTTAATAACCTTGATGGTAACAGTTCACTGTACCATAAAGCTTGAAAGCTCTATAGCTGTATTACAGCTGTATTTTTATTCACATTACGATTTCAGTCATAAAACACATTCTGATCTAACAAAACCACTTTTACATGTAATTTTTGTCAACAAGTGTGTAAGAATGTAGTTGTGCATTCCTTTTGCTAAACTGAATTCTGTATAAATTCCAGGTTAGGTTTGTATTTGAATCAAGCATTCAATTCTTTCATTTTAGAAATTGCTGCAATTGAAAGATTCTTTTTTTCATTATTTATTTGGAAGTAGGCTTTATAATGTTAAGGTACCTTTTAAAGTATGCTGTATTAACAGAGAGAAGTCCAAACTGAAAGGCATACATCTAACAACAGCATCTAACAACAGACTGTGACAGCTAATTTTTTTTCCACTGAAGTATCTGTAGCTTTACATAAAGCTGTTTGTTTATTCATAAACATTGCTTGGTTTTGACCTGTGAAGTTTCGAGAGACAATTTCTACTGTTACGTGGTACATCTTCCAGGAATTACATTCCAGTTCTTCTAACTTGTCAAGGTGATCCATAGTGCTGGGTAAGTACTGCTTTTTTTTTTCTTTGTACGTGGAGGTTGGTGGCTCTGCATGTGGCAGGGGGGTTGGAGATTCATGATCCTTGAGGTCCCTTCCAACCCTGGCCATTCTGTGATTCTGTGTGATTCTGTGTAATTTGCACACTGTGGTTGTCAGTACACTGTTTAGAAGGAGGAAGCTTGGATGAACAATTTCATCTAACTACTGGTCTCAAATGAAAATACATGAAATGGGTTGGCTAAAACTTTGTAGAAACCCTGTGAAGTTGTTTGAGAAGGGGCTATGCTAATTTTTAGACTGATAGTAAAAAATGCTCTTGCAGAAGTGCCATTGATTTTATACCATATTCTTCCTTGGAAACAGTAGTTGTTCATCAAAACACTCTGTAGATAATTTATTTCCAGATAATTTACTTTGCAACTTAAAACATTTGAGATACTTGGTAATTTCTCAAATTCAGCTTTGAAGATTTTGACAGTTTAATTATCCCTTATTTTCACACCATAATGACCTTGTTGATGTCAGCAAAGTCTACCTTGATAGGTTTGCTTTTAAAAACAGAATTAAATACATGACTGCTTTTAGAAACAAAGCCAAAAGCTCTTTAAAACTTGCAGTACAGGGGACGCTTGATTTTTGACTAAAAGCTCAGTGGTTTTCAAAAGTGTTTTGAGAAAAGTTGAGGGATGCGGGTGGGTGTTTCTTTGTGTATGTATTGCTGTTACCAATATGCTGTTAACAATTAGTACCAAATTCTGATGTGAAGTTGCAAAGGTGTGGGATAGCAGTCCCTGCAGCTGCTGCTGGCTGATTTGGCTGAAATGACATACGCAGTGCCTTTGGGAAGCATTGAGCAGCCATGTATGTAGGTCACTCCAGAAGTAATACCTCCATCCAAACTAGAAGAAGGAGCACAAAAGCACAGTTTGACAGAGCAAATTCTCAGCTACAAAACGCTTTGCTTCCTCACCTTTGAAGAAGGGACAGTTTTGGAGCTGCCTGGGAGTCAAGGACTTGGATCAGCCAAAGCTGCCCTACATCAAGGCATAAATCACAGCCTGGGGAATGTTCATCATAAGCTTTCATGGCCTCATTTACTGATTTGTTCTGAAGTGTCCTGAACCAGCCTTGCAAATTGCTGGTATTAGGGAATATTAGGGAATATACCTCCCCTTAAATTTTCTTCTCTAATTATGAGTCCATTCAATTGATTCTTAGCAAAGCTGAAGTTACCTTTGGCAGTAATGTAAATGTACAGTGTGCTTGGGAGAGTGCCTCACTGCTAATGAGAGCGACTCTGCCTGAGGTCTGGATCCATGGGTCTGTAGCCCTCTAACCCATCCTGCATGTAGGGGATAACACTCAGACAGATGCATAGCTTTGGAGTAAGCAAAGTCTTTATGATGTATCTTTATGATGATTTGTGAGTTCTTTCCTCTAAATAGATGTCTGTATAGACTTTGCTTTCATCAGGATGAGCAGCTGTTCAGTGAAAGGCATCGGTCATCTTTTGTCACCACAGGTATGGAGGCCTTACTGATTGGTTTAGTCGCTGCTCCAGTTGTTCTTAAGCCAAATGGATATTCTTGTTATTTCCTTTTTTCTTTTTTATTATGACCAATAATGGAATATGACCATGATTCTGTTGCTGATCATGAACTTCTTACAAACTGAAAACTCAAAGCTATTGAGCATTGGTAATAAGTTACCTCAACAGGCTGGAATGGTGGGCCCAGGTGAACCTGATGAGGTTCAACACGGGAAAGTGCAGAGTTTTGCACTTGGGCCAGAGGAATCCCAGGCATCCATACAGACTGGAAGGAGCGGTCCTTGAGAGCAGCCCTGCAGAGAAGGACCTGGGGGTCCTGGTGGATGAAAAGCTGAACATGAGCCAGCAGTGTGCCCTTGCAGCTCAGAAAGCAAATGGTATCCTGGGCTCCATCAGAAGAGGGGTGGCCAGCAGGGACAGGGAGGTGATTGTCCCCCTCTACTCTGCTCTTGTGAGGCCCCATCTGCAAAACTGCATCCAGGTCTGGAGCCCCCAGTACAAGAAAGACAGGGAGCTGTTGGAGAGGGTCCAGAGGAGAGTCACAAAGATGATCAGGGGGCTGGAGCACCTCCCCTATGAAGACAGGCTGAGGAGCTGGGCTTGTTCAGCCTGGAGAAAAGAAGGCTATGGGGTGACCTCATTGCAGCCTTCCAGTACCTAAAGGGAGCCTACAAACGGGAGGGGAATCAACTCTTTGAAAGGGTAAATAACAGCAGGACAAGAGGAAATGATTTTAAGTTGAGGGAGGGGAGATTTAGGTTGGATGCCAGGGGGAAGTCCTTTACAGAGAGAGTGGTGAGGTGCTGGAACAGGCTGCCCAGAGAGGTTGTGGATGCCCTGTCCCTGGAGGTGTTCAAGGCCAGGTTGGATGAGGCCCTGGGCAGCCTGGTCTGGTATTAAATGTGGAGGTTGGTGGCCCTGCATGTGTCGGGGGGTTGGAGATTCATGATCCTTGAGATCCCTTCCAACCCTGGCCATTCTGTGATTCTGTAAGTGTACACTGATACTCTTTGCAGTTACTGATACCTCAGGTCACTGTTGTACCACACAGAACGATCAAGAAAAATAAGTTACAAACCCACAAGGCAAATCCTTATAAGTATGTTTTTGAAACTTGCTTCAGGCTTTACCATTACTGAAGTGAAACTATTTGAGAAGCAGACTGACTGGCCGTGCTGTAGCCTTTGTAAAGAGCTCAGATCAATGCTACTAGTAAGAATTGGCATCGTAGGTACGACACTAGCTGCCAAACAAAATTTGCTTATCTTGTAGAACTGACATTAAATACGTGAAATAATGTGTATTTTAAAAAACAAACTAATGATCTTGTCGCAATTTGATTAAATAGAATACTGTGTAATCTGCCTGCACAATGTCCTCATCTATTTGTTCATGCATTAATTACAGTATTAAAACAGACAACCATCAGATTTTTCTAGAAACTGATAACAAGATCCTTTTTATTTTAAATTGTAGCAATAATGAGCTTACCGAACATGATGCTATGTTCATAGCAGTGTACCGTCATGTTTTCCTGGCTCACTGCCCTCTAGTTCTACTCCAAGCTGAAATATATCCTTTGACAAAGCAGTTTCCCCAGGTATTTGATGGTTCCTTGATTTTGTTTTCTGGATTTCAAAAATCTTCCAAATTTCCACTTTTCAAGTCTGTAACACTTCTTAGTGCAAATGATCACCTTGTGAGCAATACTTCCGTAACTGAAGCAGATTGGGAAGAGAAATAGTCCAGCTAGATTAACTATGAACTTCTGTTGCCCTTATCTGCTAACTCTGCATTTGAGCACTTAACAGCTGCACGCATACAGGATTTGTCATGAAGAATACTCTTCACCATTGAAATGTTATGCTTGTGACATTATTCCATTGGTGGTAACGCTTGAGGCAGCTTGTAGTTTTGTGCATAAGCATCTATCTGAATGACCATCTATCTTCTCATCTAGGTCACGTGTGGTTCCCTCTCCCAGTTAAATCCTTTAGAAAAGCAGAGTAGTTTAGCAGCATCACTGTGCTTTTTTTTTTTTACTGTATCCTTTTTAGGTGGCTAGTGAGTTCCTCGGTTTGAAAGATTCCATTCTTCAATCAGTGAGAATGTGGTGCAAACTTCTGGCATTTAAGATTCTTTACAGTATCTATTACTTTTTTTCTAATAAATCCTTAGTAGGAATTCTGTTTTTGTGAGGTTGTTTCAAACACCAGCTGCATGTTTTCAATAAAGAATTGAGAATCATGGTACAGAATTGTTTTGAGTTGGAAGAGACCCTTAAAGATTACTGGTCCAAGTCCCCTTGCAGTGAACAGGGACACCTACAGTTACATCAGGCTGCCCGGAGCTCCCTCCAGCCTGGCCTTGAATGTCTCCAGGGTAAGGGCTTCTACCACCTCTTTGGGAAACCTGTGCCAGTACCTCACCACCCTTACCATTATAAAAAACACAACCTTTTCCTTATATCTAATCTCAATCTCTTTTCTTTTAGTTTGAAACCATTTTTCATTGCCCTGTCACCGCAGACACTCATAAATAGTCTGTCCCCTTTCTTCTTATAGCCCCCTTTTAATACTGAATAGCGACTCTCAGGTCTCTCCAGAGCCTACTCCAGGCTGAACAGCCCCAGTTCTTCCAGCCTGTCCTCATACAAGAGTTGTTCCATCCCTTGGATCATTTTTGTGGCCGTCATCTGGATGCACTCCAACAGGTCCATGTCTCTCCTGTACTGAGGACTCCGCATGTGGATGCAGTACTCCAGGTGATGCCTCACTAGTACAGAGTAGAGGGGCAGGATCACCTCCCTTACCTCCCGGCCATGCTTCTTTGGACGCAGCTCAGAGTACAGTTGGCTTTCTGGGCTGTGAGGGCTCACTGCTGGTTCGTGTCCAGCTTGCCTTCCACCAGCACTCTTAGGTTCTTTTTGACAGGTCTGTGCTCCATCTTTACATCCCCCAACTTATAGTGGGGATTGCCACAATCCAGGTGCAAGACCACACTTAGATTTGCTGAACCTCATGAGGTTTACCTGGGCCCGCTGCTCAAGCCTGTCTAGGTCTCTTGACCTGAGAGCCAGGGTGCCTGCACCCATCAGAAAGGATGCAGAAACACCGACGGAACTCCTAGGCAAATGTGCAGCTGTCCTGGCCTCCTGCAGAGTGTCTGAGCCTTTCATGGGCAGATCTGGGGCACGGAAGCACTGCATCTCTTCTCTGCCAGGCTGTGGGTCTGGCAGCCCCAGGGGGCTGCTGGTAACAAAGCAGTGAAAATGCACATCAGAAGATACAGTACCTCAGGAAGAGCACTGCAAATAAAACTTGGAAAAGAGGCATAATGATAACATTGACCACAGAGTAATAGCACAACATTACATTAAATATGGCTAAGCTATTTAAGTGTATTCTGGTTGTGACAGAAATTACCTAACCACCAAAGGAGGAAATACAGATGTTTTCATGAACTATAAAAATCACCAAGGGTGTGAAATTCCCACATGCTGTTGCCTGGCTTTGAAAATGAAACTGGGTTTATTGCAGCAGTGAATGTGGGGAATATAAATGTTTCCCAGTGGTTTTCAAAGCTGTTCCTTAAAGCTGGAAGTGAAAGATAACTGCGTTGCTCTTTCTCTGGCTCACAAATTCTGCTGACATCAAATTTGTTCAGTGAGAGAAACCACTTTGAAAGAAGTTCTCTATCCAGGGACCTGTGTCTTACCCCAAGGAAATAACTTATTGTCTCCTGTTTTATATGACAACATGCACGCACACACAAACACACACACACACACAAAGTTTTCAACAAACGTACATCTAAAGGTATACGAAAAACATAATCCTAACTCTTCAGTCGTAACAGCAAATAACATGCTGAACACTTCATGCAAGTGCATTTAGAATTCTCTCTTTTCATTGTTTTCCCAAATTCTGGGAGTAGAGAGGTAGGGGTTCAGTTTCTTCAGTGACCGGAGTCATCATTGTGGTGGTGTCAGAGAGAAAGGGCCGATATAGGACCTTTCACAAGAGATGGTTAACACACCCAAGTCTGTGATTCACATATGAATTCAGCTACCTCAAAGCTCATCATACTTTTAATGTTACATCTCCCTGATGTATTTCTTTTTCTTTTTGACGTCGAGACTTTGTGCTTAACTTCTTAATAAAAACACACCTCTCAAAAAGAAGAGCAAGGAGCCTACAGGAAAGCTGGGGAAGGACTCTCTTCAGAGAATGTAGCAACAAAGAGTAATGACTTTAACTTAAAAAATAGTAGATTTGGATTAAACACAAGGAGGAAATTCTTTCCTTAGTGGGCAGTGTTGTGCTGGCACAGCTGCCCAGAGAAGCTGTGGTGCCCCATCCCTGGAGGCGCTCAAGGCCAGATTGGATGGGGCCCTGGGCAGCCTGAGCTGGTGGGGGGCAGCCCTGCCCATGGCAGGGGTTGGGATAGGTGGGCTTTGAGGTCCCTTTCAACCCAAAGCATTCTATGAACGTTCCTTATATTATGGAAGAAATGTTTTTGTTTTTGAAATATTTACTCTTTATTTATTTTTATTTATGTTGTTTGTTTCCTCCTAATTTTCTCACTTTGCCCGGTAGAACTGCATGGCTGTTCCCCGTCTTTGTACCAAAGACCAAATGCACAGCTTGACAGATAAAAGAGTTTTTATCTCATGTTTTCCTAATCTTGTCATCTGTCTGAAGAACTCAAATTATCTGCCCTCTAAAGTGTTTCTCTGCACTATGTCAGCTTTATGTGAATGGCCAACAAACCTCTACAATGGAGAATCTTCAGGATATGGGCAAGGAAAATGTGCTTTTCCTTGTGTAAATTATAGGGAGTGACCACATCTATTGTAAAGGAAGACGAACTTAGCACCATGGGGACTGGAAGGCGGCTTGTTTTTTCTGTGTAGATAAGTATCTCTGTCAGTTGAGTTATTCAAGGGCTGTGAATAACCTCACTTGAGTTCACCAGAAGAACATGAATGTCTATGTGACAGCCAGACCAGCATGGGCCAAGTGGCTACGTGGTTCAGCCCAACACTGAGTGCAGAAGCCAAGCAATCTGCAAAATTAGCTTGGAAGAAAGCAACAGGCTTAAGCTGGCTTCAAGCAACTTGTTCCTTCCTGGCAATTAGGATGCCTGACATCCTGACAATGAGTGTATAAAGGTCAGTAATGGGAATCATGTTTTTACTGTCACTCATCCGTACTGCAATTGCTATACTGAGTTGTGATTAGGGTAAGTTTATCTGCTACGTGAAGATCCTCTGCTTCATCAAATACCTTCAAGCAGGTAAAATGAGTATTGAAACATTAAGCCCTCCACATGTGGACTATCTGAAAAGGCCTGGCCAGAGAGTGCTGGGCTCTGGCAGCTTGCCACTCCTCTCCCCATAGGGCTGCTAGCTGTGGGGCTGTTTGTTGCCTCAGCACTAACAAATCCCACTCCTGATCAGAGCTGACGGGTTACTTACTAAACAAAAATACAGGGAAGGAGAGATCAGCTGAAAGAATTAGAGTTGACTGTTGCTGCACACAACAGAATTTTTGGATCTGCTTTTAATATTAATTTGCAATAAATAGCAATTTAAATACCTTATTTTGACTCTCTCTTTCATCACTTGACCGTAGTTTCTTTATTTTTCCCCCCTACCTGAGTGGGTACAGACTGCAACCAAATTAGTTTTCTAATAGTTTAGGGTTTATGTTTCTCAGGCACTGACAACATAAACATTCTACAAAGAGGTAAAATGGATTTCAGATGTATTCTCATGCAAAGTGGTGATGAAGGTGCAGTGCATACCTTCTAGTCTCCACAGGATCTACAGAATCACTGATGTTGGAAAAGACCACCACAATCATCTAGTCTAACCACTGATCCATCATCACTGTGCCCACTAACCATGGCCCTATGTTTGTGAATGCATTGGTTCATGTATAAGGGCTCATTTACAGGTAAAAGGAGGACCAGAACAGAACCAGGAACAACTGGCAGAAAAACTCTGTTTGGACAGGTGCTGCAGCACTGTACCAGCTTTGGCTGTTTGGTGCATCTGAGGTTACTGCCCCCACAGCTGGCAGGGAGTCCAGATAAGGTCAGCCTACAGTACTGCTGAAGAAATAAAGTGTTTGCCAAGTCCTGTCACTTCTGAAATGGCCATCTGAGCACGCGTTCCCCAGATCACCGAGAGGCAGGAGACTGTGCTGGTCTCTGCAGGAAGCACTTTGCTTTTCTATGGATGGAAACAGTGGGAAGACTGAAAAAACGAAAAGCAACAGGTAAGGAAGGGACGTGCAGATGAAGAAATGGGGGATGGCATTGCTTGGTTTATTACATTAAGGGTATCATTTATCTCACCTGAGCTTGGATAGCTGCACAACTGATGTCTACATCAGAGCTACTCATTTTGGGTCCTCTTTTAAAATGGAGAGCAGCAGGCACAGGAATGGGATCCATCTAGCCTGTGTTAGCAGCCTCCTGTAAAACAACACTTATTTCACCCCAAAAGCACCTCTTTCCCTTTGCAAGCAGAAAAACAAGCCACCTTCTAACAAGATGAAGAATTCTACCTTATGACCAAATTTATATTCCAGCTACTGTAGGCTGCTTCTTCAAAGACTGTAGCAGTGAAACGTTGTGATCAATTGCACTCAATGCAGGGCTGTGAATGAGGTGCAGAGTGAGATGGAAATACTGGGAGCATTTGGTTAATTTCTGGTGCTGAGTTTGTGTTTGTAGTCACCTGAATCTTAAATTCAGGCACTTCTTATGGATGTGGCTTAGTTTACATCTAATGATGCTTAGTTTACCCCTGAACGTGTCAGAGCAAAGAAATAACAGCATAATACCAAACTCGTTTACTTGCCACTGCTCTGCTGTATGAACAATCACCTCAAGCAAGATATTTCTTTCTGTGCTCAATTCAAACATAGATTTACTGTGAAAAATGAGAGAAATAAGTTTAGAAACTGCTATCTTTCCTGTTTTGTTATCTCTTCCGGAAAAAATGAAAAGTAGTTATCTGCCTGCCTCTTATTTGTAAGCAATATTGAAGAAAGAGCACTCTTCACTGCCTCTTCTCTGTCACTCCAGACCCGCTGTGTGCTGGAGACACAAAAAGGACCTGTCAGAAATACATCCTGCTTTGTTCTCCTTCAGAGGCACTGCATTCTGCAAGCTAATTATTCTACATGGTTAACACAGGCTTTGTAAATGTTAAAAAATAAATAAATAAAAGAGGAGGGGCATGAAGATGATCAGAGGGCTGGAGCACCTCCCCTACAAGGACAGGCTGAGGGAAATGGGGCTCTTCAGTCTGAAGAAGAGAAGGCTCTGGAGGACCTTATAGCAGCCTTCCAGCACCTGAGGGGGGACTACAGGAAAGCTGGGGAGGGACTTTTTATAAGGGCACCTAGTGACAGGATGAGGGAAAGCTTTTAAACTGGAAGATGTAGATTTAAACTAGATATTAGGAAGAAATTATTTACTGTGAGAATGGTGAGATACCGGAACAGGCTGCTCAGTGAGGGTGTGGATGCCCCTTCTCTGGAAGCATTCAAGCCCAGGCTGGGGCTTTGAGCAACCTGATCTAGAGGGAAGTGTCCCTTCTATAGCAAGTGGCTGGAACTAGATGATCTTAAAGGTGCCTTCCAATCCAAACCATTCTGTGATTCTACGAAATGGCAGGAAAGCTGATCTCATAGCGAGAGGAGAGCGGCTCCTCTGTCTTGATCTATAGACTGCAGACTATGATCTTTAGCTTTCCACTAGCTGAAAAAATCAGAAATGGAAAGTCCATGTCAGATGAAGACACAGTGTATGCTGTCCGAAGAAATATAGGCCATAAATTTCACAGCATTGCTGGAAACCTCATGAAATTTTGGTGACCAAACGTGCAACGCTTACCACTGCCAACAGGTGTGCTAATTGCATTAGCCCTGCATGACTCAGTTTTGCCTCTCAGCCCTGAGTGGGCTAAAGTGCTGATGAAAGCCCAGATAATCCTTTGATATGTAGCTCATGTTACATTTGTTCTCTCCTTGCGGTAGTACAGAATTTCTAACAGGTTCATCACAAGGCCCTCTTCAAGGATTTCAACCATGTCCTACAAAGCAGATGTATTATCACGTGTGGGAATGATGGCCCTCACCTTCCAGGAGCAGGAGAACAAGGAGAAGAAGCTGAGAGTACGATTCCTGCGGATATGGGAGCAATTATAACCTAATGTACATTCATCTTTATCACCACAACAGCTTATGTAAGCAACAACAGTAGAAATTAATCTGTAGTGATGATGGTGCAGGGCACTTCTTGCAGCACATAATATTTTGGTATTGTTTTTTGTCTTCCAATTTTCATAATTATTATGCTTTTGTTAAACTGCAGTTAATTTAGTGAATTCAAAAAGAAAAGCTACCTATCAGGAAAAATTCATGGTACAACCCACAAGATGGATAATCATAGCTGTTCAGTTTTCATCTGACAGCACCATACGGATAAGCAGGCTGTTTGGCATGGCAGAGGGCTGTGTGTGTATGCACAGACACAACAGATTACTAACTTATGGCAAGCTTGTAGCTCATCCCTGAGGAGCTGCACACTCACATACTTACATGTGTTAAAATAATAAGAAATGCATTACGGTGGTGAACCTACCAACAGCCGTAGTCACATATTGCATTATAACCACAATTAGTCTTTGTATGCTTCAACAAACATACTACAGTGTATATTTTCATCTACTTTTGCATGGAACAAAATTAAGGATTATTTATACTTGCTTTTTTAATGTTATCTTTATGTCAAATCTTATAGCTATGTAATTTGCTGCATTGTGGTGAAGCTCTTAAAAACTGCAAACTGGCCCTAAGTAATTGAGAAACAGTTAGAAGAAAGATCCCAGAGCAGTAGGAAGGCTTTTAACACAAAATTAGAAGCAATTCCTGTGTTTCCTCTGTAACAGTCTCTTCTGTTCAGTAAAAAAGTGTCTGGCCTTCTGGATCTGAAGGTAACCTCCTTTGTTTCCACCCATGTTTGAATGCTAAGAGCTCCAAGGCAGTGGGTGGTCAGCTCCAGCCTAATGACAACATCCCTCAGGGAATGAATGAAGTTATCACCAGTTTGCGCATTACCATCTGCTCTAACTTTTCCAAGTGCCCAGACACATGCTAAAACATCCAGAAAACCACACTGGTCCAGAATACCAGGAAAGCTTTCCTTTCCCTTTCCCACAGCTCAGCCTTCCAGCAGTCCTGAGGTAGGAGAACAATAACTTTTTTAATAAAACAAGAGAATAGCTTTTGAGAAGCTATAGAGCTGGCCTCCACCAGAGTGGCACAGAAGCCATCAGCCCTCTCAGCCAGCTGAGCACAACTGCTCTTTCCAAGTAAGGGGCACAACCACAGAAGCCCCTTTTGAGCAGTTTTGGTGGAACGCCAGCCTAGGCACCACGAAGGAAAACATCATCATTGTTTTCTTAATTGGTCCCACAAAGCAAAACCAAACTGACAATAAAATACGGTCTTCACTACTAGTACTAATAATTAAAAAACTGGTGAGGGATGTAATTGTAAACAAGTCACAGTATTAATGTTAGTAAATTACTACATCAGTTAGGAAAAGCTATTCTGCTGAGAGCCAGCACAATGAGAATCAGATACTTTGCACTGTACATGTTAACTTACTAAATGAAGTGTTCACCTTAGGTAACAAAAGCCTTGGAAACTAGATTGAAAGTATAAAAAAGCTTTTTGAATGTTGTACCAATGCCAAAAAAAAAAAAAAAAAAAAATCCTCCGCATGGGCAGATAGAATATGCTGGCTGGTCTTTACCAGTCTGAAAGAAATTTAGATAGGTAAATGGAAAGTCCTAAACACTGCTGAAGAGCCACGTAAAGGTTGTTTGCCATCAGTAAATTTGAGCTGAGTTCATTGCAGCTCTGTAGCTGCAGCTTCAGCACCAAGCCCACATCGACGTTTTTCACGCTGGAAAATAACCTCCTGCACAAAACTTTCTTTTGCTTTCAGTACAAGTTCTCTGAATGAGTTACAAGGACAGTGTTTCAAAGCCCAAATACAATGAAGAAGAGCTACCTTCTTCCAAAATATCTGCTGGACATACCCTCAGTGCTGCTGCCCCAAATTCGAGTGTCTGGGGAAACAAACAGTGATCTCTTTTCATGTTTATGAAACTGGGAGGTATAGATAACAACTTCATAGCTAACACGTACCTCAGAAACCTCAAATGTTATTATATCCCCCGATTTCTCTACACCAACTGTAAATGTAAGCCATGTCTGCAATGAAATCTACATTGAAGAGAGTACCAACTCCAGATGTGAAACTAAGAACTCTGTATGATGTCCCATTGGAGAAGGCAGCTCTAGAGCATGGGGTTGTACCCAGGCCATTCCTCACTGTGAAGAGACAGGAAGTTGCTCTCATAGCCTTGATTCAGCCAAGCACCTGGGCATCCACCTGTGCAGGCACGAGCACCCCACAAGAAGGCCACGTTTGGGTAGACACACATGAGCTCAATGACAGAGCCCACGGCCAGCCAGCAGCACCAGCAACTGTGTGCCAGCAGTTACAGATAGGCACTGCCATAAGGAACTGACCTTGAGCTGTTTGATATGTTGGAGAAGCTGGAGACAAACACTGGAAGGTCTCTGGTGCTGGAGACAAGCTCTCACTGGTTTATCAAGTCATCCGATGATATCTGAATTTGTCACTTTATTGTAACTGTGCAAAACAGTGCAAATCAACTTAATGAATTTAGAATACTTATCAGCTACTATTGCTGACCTATGACAGTCCTTAATATACTTTACAGGAATACTTACGAGAACCCACTAACTGCAGCATTCAGAGGGGGCCCAACATGGCTTCTTAAACCTGGAAATTATAGTGTTTGAAGAGATTTCAGTGTACAGGAGAAAAAGATATTTGATTGGAAAACATAGCTTTAAGTTGAGAAGTTAGTTTGATTTTACAGCAAGGTATGGAATAAATCAGCTCCAACGCTAGAGCAATTTCTTATTTCCAGTTCTAAGTTACTTTTGAATAACAGAAAATCAGTGAAGAGTGCTAAAGGAATGATCTCTTTAGAGTTCATGTACACCCTTCAGATGCCTTTCAGTGAGAAAAAGCATTTCCATGTCTGCATCTTCCAGAGATACACACTTTTAAATCTATTTGCGATTTCTGGTGACTGTAAGCTTTGAGAAAGGTATTATACACACAAATCCTGACACAACAGAGTACAAGCAGCAAATTCTTGTGCTGAAATATGGAGGTGACTTTATCTAGTAAACGTAATGACAACGCATTTAGAACAAGATTGAACATCACAAAAGCAAATAGACAATACTTAGTCATCCACCTATTTTCTTCTTCTTCCCATCCAAAATAATAACTGTTTAAACAGTCCTAACTGAAGGCCTAGTATTTCTAGGAAAGATAAACAGAAATGATCACATCTTTCAAAAATCATCAGAAATCAACCTGTAAAGATAAACACATCTCCATGTTTTTGGGGGGAGAATGGGGGAGGGGGAAGACAGTCGTATGAGACACCAAGTAGTTGTCTGATTAAAGGAGAAGTATAATTATTTTCCCAAGAAAGAAAGTAGAAAGATCTTCATGACAGGTCCTATGTAAAATAAAGAAACTAGACAATAGAAGAACATAAAAGATGCTCTGGTTGCCTTCCAAGTTTGCTGTAACCCTTCCTCTTCTGCTGCTGTCCATGGAATTATTAAAGCAGATGCTCAGCATGGCCTCTTTTTATATTTTCCTATCTTCAGAGAATGTTCAAGTGCAATTAATTTATTTTTCCTCAAATGAAGCCTCCAAGCCACATTCCATTTCCATTAACTAGGACACCAAAAACTGAAATAAAAACAACAGAATAAATCATAGGTCCAATCCTATTTTAAAAATTCTCATCTTTTACCTGGTAAAAAGAAGGAAATTGGAGCAAACCAGCAGTGGCAGTTTTATTTTTTGTCTTAATCTCCATGAATCTCCAAAATAACAGAAAACTAATTCAGCTGATTTGGGCTTGCTCTAGTCCCAGGATGCAGCTGGAGCCACTCAATGGCACCTTCCCAGGCACAGCTGGGACTGGTGGGGTTTGGCACTCTACTATCCTCTCCTAGCACATTCCAATTAACTATATTCATGCACCCAGAATTTCTAGTAAATATAATATAAAACATAAAGGCTTACACTTTAAATTCCCTTAAGAATGCTTTTTTTTTATCTTTTTTTTTCCCAGCACAGGCATTTAACCCACACTGGGGAAAAAAAGAGTTATCTGGAGAAAGTAATCCTAATGTTGGTAGGCTGCTAAAACTGAAAGGAAATGAAGTTGTGAAGTAGCACTACACAGAAGGATTAGTTTGGGGATTTCTTTATTCTTTATGTTCTACTGTATATTTAATATTTAGAGAAGATACCCTCTTCTGTATGAAGCAACAGACAATGTAAGCGAAAATAAGAAAAAATGAAGAAAAACTGAAGAAACTGAAGAAAAAAGATGCAGAAAGGGCAATGAAGAACTGACACCAACATGAATTTGAGCTGCTGAAGGAGAGATGAAAAATAACCTGTGTATTCTAACAAAAACTTAAAGTGTAAGGCTGGCAGGCAATGTGATATAAGTGAGAAGCCAAATGAATATTGTACTGTGGTGCAGTAAGTGTTTTGGCTTAGCCAATTGGATGGAATAAAAACAACGTCCCAGATTCAGCCTTCTTCCTCAGCATCACACAAAATGAAGATGCATCTGAATTGCCAATGCCAGCAGGAATAAAGTAGTTATTCAGACTCTTGTCCACCCAGAGGCTGTCCTAACCACCTACCAAGTTATTTCCTTACTAAACACTACACTACTGCTTGTGTTTATTTATACCAGACTCCTACATGTATATGCCATGGCTTTAACATCAGATGGTAAAAATGATGCTCACAAGTCAGCTGACAGTAGGATGTTAGTTAATAATCAGCTGAAAAGCTAAAATAAGCTAAGACAGAAGATAATGAAGTATTATTTTACTGTAGAAATAAAATTCTTTAGAAAAGTTGTGTATAAACACTCGCAGGCAGTAATAGAAACTTCGGATTTTTTTGTTAGGCACTTGAAACTGTTCTTTCTTATGAACAATGTGGAACTAATGGCTTTCCAAAAATAAGCAGTTGCAGTGACCGTGAGTAACAAATGCCTCGCTTCTGAGGATGGCAACCCTGAGGATCTTCAGGGTTGCTCCATCTAATTCAGTAATGACCTGCAAGTGCCTTTCAAAGGAGGCATAAAAATCAATACTAAGTCACAGAAACTTTCTGGTACCTTTCCCATTATTGATGAAACTCTTTTTAGAATTTAAGGCAATTTATTACTTTTTCAAACTTTCTTTTTCCTGAAAAGTGCTTACTCCTTTTTTTTTGCAGTCCTATATTTACAGTTGCTAATTGCACTTTATTTCAAGGCATTCCATATTTCAAAGAGTTTGTGGTGTATACATAGGAAGATCTTCCCTACTAAATATTTTATTGAGGCTTCTAAAAAGCCCATCACTTAAG
Organism: Tetrao urogallus; assembly: GCF_951394365.1. Lineage (NCBI taxonomy): Eukaryota > Metazoa > Chordata > Aves > Galliformes > Phasianidae > Tetrao > Tetrao urogallus. The sequence goes on along the minus strand of NC_136813.1, from coordinate 79,737,356 downwards.
AGATTACCACACCAGTTCTGCATATTCATCATTCTCAGTCATCAGGGAACCCAGACCTTCTGCCTCTATTGGCAAGGATTAAGCATGCAAATTGATTGGAATTGTTTTCTTAGTGTGGAAACACACCACTACATCTTTCTCACTGAAGTCTCATTGAGCATTAGAATACAGTTGAACACTTTTTCTAAATGGAAACATTTTTCTGATCAGAGCTATTGCATTCAGCACTTTGTTCTGGGTATTATCTTTTTTTACACTTGCCTGCCCTGAAAAGATGAAGAAGAAATGGACATCGTCAGTGGAAACTAAAATCTCATCTTTCAAGCTAAGACTCAGAGGTGGGAGAAGGACAAGAGAAAATAAACCTAATGACCAGAGAGAGTGTTATCCCCACAGACCAAGAAGACAGCTTTCAGTGTATGGATATTTTGGTCAGATGCTGGAACGCACTGCCCAGGAAGGTGGTGTAGTCACCGCCCCAGTTCAAGAAGTGTTTGATGTTGTACTGAGGGACATGATTTAGTGGGGAAATATTGGTGGCAGGTGGATGTTTGGGCTGGATGATCTTGAAGGTCTTTTCAACCTTGGTGATTCTTTGATTTATTAAGATTAAATTGTACTGAAATTACAAATAAAACAGTGATAAACAGTGATAAACAGTTCCTTTCATTGCATTTCTGTGAAGCTTTTATGCTCAAAAACAACATAGAGTGATAGTTTTGTGGAGTTGCAAAGTTGACGTGTCCTATATTCACAGTTAATGAAGACTTAAGATACCTGCCCCAATTTTTATAGTTCACCTTTCAAAAATTTATACAAATTCCAGCTGAAATAGACAAAAGTGCCTTCAGAGCACAGATTATGTTTCGGTCTCCATGCATCAATTTGTGCTACCATAAAAACTAGTATTGAAGCTGGTTCAAGCTCAAATGAGTTTTCCCATTCTCCCCAAACCCAGCACAGTGAGCTATATGCTCTGGGCAGCTTCATGCCAGCTGACCACACAAACATGCAGCCATCAATGCTGGATGGAAGGAACTTGTAAACAGCGTGGCAAATGTTGATGTATCTGTCCAAATTAAAAGGCAAAATCTTTCTCAGTGGCGTGTAGTGTTAGGATAAGGAGTAGTGGCCAAAAACTTGAACACAGAAAGTTCTGTACCAGCATACAGAAGAATTTCTTTATGGTAAGGATGATGAAGCACTGGAACAGGTTGCCCAGAGAGGTTGTGGACATTCCTCCTATGGAGATATTCAAGACCCAGCTAGACGGCTACCTGTGCAACCTGTCGTAGGGTTCCTGTGACCACTCTCTCCAACCCCCAACCTGCTCTCCATATCCTATCTAAATCACAGAAAAAAAAAAAACTTAGAGCAGCAGCTCTGCCCCTCTAGCTTCCCCTGAGCTACAAGAGACCCAATGGGCAGGCAACTCATTTCTTCCCCAAATTATACACTCAATGGTCTGTTTTTAATTATTGCCAGAAAAAACAGATGTGCTTGGGCACTGTCAAACTCCTACTCCTACTGAAGAGACCAAGGAGAAAGCATCATATTTTTAAATTTTTCCCAACTTTCAGTTTCGGTAAAGGCAAGAATAAACGATCTCTTCAGATGTAGTGGCAGTTCAGTCAATGTTTGAATAAGTGCTCAGGTCCTGAAATCTTCTCCACTTGTTCCTGAATATTTAGAGATGCCATCAACAGCCCACTACATGATATTTATACTGAAGGAGCTATGTAAACAGCACTTTGCTGATTTTAACTGATTAATCATGGCTTGGAATAGCAATATTCTCATTAAAAAAAATGCTTCTTCCCAGCAATTAGGTACTGTGTTATTAACTGCTTCTGGGATACTGTACATAAGCACTGCTCATTAGCTTCATCAGGGATCAGAATGAAGGCTATTTTAAAACTAAAATGAATGAGCAACGAATCAAACTCTGGGGCTGAATGCTTCAGCTGGAGCTGATGGGTCATCACAGTCAATACGTAGTATATCTCTGAAGATACAATATAAATAACCCAAGTACTTAGCCACCTACTCATAATTTGATTTCAGAGCACTTTGTGCATGTCTTGCATACTAATGACAAACCTCTTTATCCACTGGTTCTGCCCATCTACATTAGGAAAAACCAACAGATGATAACTGAGACTTTTTTTTTGGTCATGTTAAAAGCTGAAATTACCATTTTATTAAAACCCCAAACCTCTTCATCAGTGATCTCTTCATTAAAACCTGGAGCTCTTTTTTTTTTTTTTCCCAGGATTAAAATCCCCAGGATCTCCTCACTGGTGGCCTTGTTGCTGGCATTTCTATCTCTAGTGTTGGAGGAACCTTATGTTGCAATTGCAGTGTAAGCATTTTCCTACACTGAAGGACACTCAGAGGAGCAGAGCAGAGCACTGGGCTCCATATTGAGGTGTCAGCAGCATCTCAGTACCACACAGCCACATGCTCACTTCCTGCAAGTGAGATGAGGGAGAAAACTGGGATTGAATTATAACTTGTGGGCTGAGATAAAGGCTATTTACCAAGACAGAAGGGAAAAATGGAAACAGAGATGCAAGTATAACAGCATAGATACCTGCAATGCAATGCAATTACACACCACCAGCTGACCAATGCACAGCAATAAATAACAACTGTTGCTGACTGATTCCCACCAGCAATGCAAGGACAGCCTCAGGGGCTTTGTCCATTCCAGGTGGACTCAGCAGAGTGCTCCAGGTGTGGACTGAAGGAAGGATTGGCATGGCAGTCTTAAAAATGCGTTATTTCAGTACCTATCCACTGTGAGTTCAAGTCAACCAAGAGAATTGTGCCTCTGCTGGTTCCTGAGCAATGTGCTGCATGCCAGTGGTGAACAGTGGGGCTGCTCTGAGCCTTCCTCCCTGTCTGTAAAATAAATGCCATAAGCAAGCATTACACTGCTGCAAGATGCTTTGCAGAGATATGTCAAAAGTTTTTCAGGCTCATAGACAAAGAAGTCTATGGATTCTGTGGGACCTGTGACTCTTTTCATTACCTTCAGTAAATAAACTGGACCACCGTGGAATTATCAGTACTAAATCCTTAATGCTTTTTGTGTGGATGTTGGGAACTCACCATGTAACAATCAAACTGAAATAGAGAACCAGAAGTGGAGGATGCAATTCCTCAAACACACTAAAATGCATTTCCCTTCCTATAATTATGTTTCTATACAAATAGTGTGTATTTGATTATATGTTTAATCAACCCTCTCATTCTGAACTCTCTAGATGTAGGATGCATCTCACTTGAAACATTATTTTGTTGTAATTAGTTTTAGTTCTACTGTATGATGTAAGAGCTCAGGTTAGTGCAGAATTAAGAGAAATTGCTTAAATCCAGTGCAGTGATAGCCTACAGATTCTCATGCAACTGCACCAATGCTTCTTAGTGTTTTCAATGTGGCTGTCCTGGAATTTTTCATACCCACAGCTGGAAACACAGGTCTAGAGTGTGTGCCAATAGAATTTCAATTCTGACCCAGCATTCAGGTAGAAAAGTGATAAATACTGGTATTTAGAGAAATTTGCCTTTTTTCTAATCCTATCATTACATATAGCAATTTCATTTATGCTTATTTTTAGAAGCATCTAATATCCAGTTCATAAAAAATACATGTGAAAAGCAGTTCCCTTGCCTCTGCTAATTTGAAAGTCAAATTGACGAACAGGATGAGTTTATGCAAGTTCATCTTCCTGTCATTCATTTATGGAGCACAAAACAGATTAATTTCTTTCATAGAAAAGAAAAAGATAAAAAAGACAGCAGAACACATTTTTTAAGGAAATTGGTAGAAAACGAACTCAATTTTAATGCATCTCTTCAACACAGTGTCCACTATCCTTCAGGAGTAAATTCTGCAGAAAGTTGCCATAATTTATGTATGGAAGCTAGAAATTACAAAGATTTTATGTACTTACCCACCTTCAGAATTTGATTTTAGACTCGTCTGTGAATGTCTTGTATTCTAATAATAAACCCCCTTATTCACATATTTCTACTGTAGGAAGCACTATGGCATAGTTTCCTATTTCAACAATTCACAAAGGAAAGCAATGAGAAAGTAATTCCCTTCCAGTGGAATAATCCTGATGCATTCACATCACTCTACAGAGAGAAGAGCAGAAGGCATACAGAAATGAAGATAAGCTGTAGGAGACCCAACAGACTTTCTGAGAGCTGTTTTCCACAGCCCAGTTAGATGAGACAAATATGCTGCCAAGCCCAGCAACTCAAATATTCTTGATTTGAAAAATGTAATTATTTTTGTCTACTTCTTGTCTTCTCTTTGAGAGAGAGAAAAAAATCTAGAGTTTAAAAATATATAACTATACCCGCAAGCAATAATTTTAATCCAGAACTCTAAGTACTATAAGCTTGTATTAAAATCATTAGAGATGACAACAGTGGCAATGCCATTAGAACCGTAGGATCTCAGAATGGTTTGGGTTGGAACAGACCGTAAAGATTATCTAGTCCCAACCTCCATCCCTGGAGGCACTCAAGGCCAGGTTGGATGGGGCCTTGGGCAGCCTGAGCTGGTGGGGGGGCAGCTCTGCTCATGGCAGGTGTTGAGATGGTGTGGACTTTCAGGTTCCTTCCCCCCAAACCATTCTGTGATTCTATGATTCTGTGAATCTTTGTCACACAATGTCAAAGGATGCACATGTTGACTAAAATTCTGCAGAGTAGTCTACTGAGATGTAGACTGAGTCAAAATCTTGTGGAAAAACAAGCATTCTGCAAAATTTCAGTGCACTTGTCCACCACAGTCTTCTCCTACCCTGCCCCCAAAATTCAGGTTGTTTTCCAGATTATACACCTTTGGCAACCCAGAATCAAGCCAACACAAGCCCTTCGCACTGCCATAGCCTCAAGCAGTACCAGTGAGTAGGAGGGAGGCTCCAGAGCTGCACACCAAGGTCTGAAACCTCACAGCCAGGTTTTGTGTGTGGAAAAAGAAGGGAAAGCTTCTAACTCCTAACACAGCTAACTCCTGATGTAGAAGCCACAGCTTCACAAGGAGTTTCCTGGGGCTTCTCTCGCTCTTGTTTCTGTTCAGGGGCCTCACGCAAAGGGAGCGGACATACTCCAGCGGAAAAAAAGAGCTCCTGAATGTTACACATCTGTGTTTTGCTTGACAAAATATTGAGAGAAAAACTTGCTTAGAAAATAAAGTTCCTTTTTGCAAGAAAGCTGTAATTCAGAGAATGTTAAGGCAGAACAAGGAAAAAGAAGCAATGGCTTTGAGCAGGATACAGAAGGCACTGGGGAGGGAAGGGAACGTATTTCTGGAAAGCGGTGCAATGAGAGCACCACCTCCCCTTTCCAGACCTAAATGATGCCCAGCTGTTGCTCACCACTGAGAATATTACTTTCCTCCCTCTGAAAGCCATAGAAACACATTTTATAAATCAGGGAGCAGTATGAAGTGGCTAATATCTACTTCTACACAGACATTTCAGCACTGTATTTTTATTTCTCTCATTCCCCCTCCATCAGGAAAGCAGCAGAGAAGGCTATGTTGACTAGCCTTAGGTGATTAATGCAATTTAAGCCCTAGCATTTTCCATTTAAATCCTTTTTGCCAAGGTTTAATTATCAAATCTGGTTGACTTATTTTATATATCAAAATAAATTTTAATTAAAACTTCTGTAGTGTTTTAAATCAATGCACTTTATAGAAATTACTTGATAAACTTGACAAATACATACAATTACAGCAGTCCGGATTTTTAAATTGCTTTCATTTTGTCAGGACTCCGTAATGGGTTTTCAAATGTCACCTGGGTGGAGGTGACATGATGTGAGAAGGGCTGGGTGGGAGTCGTCTGGCTGTTGTGCTGACTGAAGGCTCATTCTCTGACTAAACTGCTTGTATCTACAAAACAGTCTGTGAATGAAGGAAAGAAGATGGTTGGGTGGGATCCAGAATGCCCGGTTATCAGACAGTTCAGCTGCAAGGCGCTGGTAGAAGACCCATTGGGTCTTCTTTGGGTCTCCTTGGAGGTTGCTTGTCCTCTGACTGGTGGTAAGGTTGGGAACTCTTTCAGTATCCAGAAAACAGGTAGCTACCAAAGCACAGAGAGTTGTGTCGGTGGGCACCCTGAGACCAAAATAAGTGGTGAAAATTCAATTGGCATCAAGAAATGGCTTCTGTGCATAGGGGAAATAGAGAAAGACTTTTCCGCTCCTGAATAACTTACTCTGTGAATATATTAAGGGCTTCTATTTGTCATACTGTCAAGTAAGCACTTGTAATTATATATGAATTGAGCTTTCCTGAGAAATTAATGTAGTCAGCCTGTCTTGTTTATAATTTTAAACAGGTGCTACATGCTTCATTTCCACAGTGGCAAAATGTTATTAAGAAAGCCAAAACAATTCTCTGCTCCTTTGTTCAGAAAATGCAGTTTATGCTTTAAATTTCTCGTCAGTCTAAAGTTTCAAATTCCATTTGAATTCATAACCAGGCAAACATTTTTCATCCAGCCACTGTTCATAAACTGCCCAATAATTCAGTATTTTCTCTCGTCACTTGTGGCGTTAATTGCTGTTCACGTAGGCAGTGCTGGCAAATGACGGAAATGTCAAGAAAGCAAAACAAATTCATGCTTGTTGAAAATGAGCGTAATAAATACCGCATTTGTGTAAATGCATCCTGAGTACAAAACATACCTTAAATAGATAGTAAGAGTAACACGCATGGCCATAACTCAGCAATGAACAGAGACACCTACAGCTACACCAGGTTACTCAGAGCCCCCTCCAGCCTGGGCTTGAGTGTCTCCAGGGACGGGGCATCCACTGTCTCTCTGGGCAATCTGTTACTGTGTCTCACTACCCCCATTGTAAAAAAAACCCAACAACTTATTTCTTATATCCAGTCACAATCCCTCCTCTTTTTGTTTGAAACATTTCCCCTTGTCCTATCACAACAGACCCTGCTAAAAGAGTCCATCCCCTTCTTTCCTGTAGCTCCCATTTAGATACTGAAAGGCCATTCTCAGGTCACCTCGCAGCCTTCTCTTCTCCAGGCTGAACAGCCCCAGTTCTCTCAGCCTGTCCTCATAGTGTCCCATCCCTTGGATCATTTTTGTGGCCCTCCTCTGGATGCACTCCAACAGGTCCATGTCTCTCCTGTACTGAGGACTCCACATCAGGACACAGTACTCCAGGTGAGGTCTCAGCAGTGCAGAGCAGAGGGATAGGATCTCTTCTTACAGGTGCATGCATCCAAATAAAGTGATACAACCATTTGAAGGCTTTTTATTTAACCCTTGCCATTAATTCCTTTCTGATAATCTTTAAATGTTTGTCTTCACTGAGGAGGTATTACTTTAAATAATCTTTATTTATTCTACAGTGTTTAAATTAGAAGTACTCTCTGATCTGGCCTGAGCAAGAAGCTATTGAAAGTGTTCTGCTAACAGTCTGGTTTCAAGCCCAAGATGCCAAGGCTGTGTCTGTAAATGCAGAATTTCTTAATGTGCAGAAAGAAGATAGCAATAAAGCAATTTTGCTGTGGTAATAGAGAGATTTCAGATCAGTGCCCATCTAAAATATCCATGTTGCCAATAAAAGCACAGCATTGCCACTATCTGGTGTGTGGGACTGCTAGGATACCATCCAAGCAAAGCATCCTTACCTCTGTGGGTAGCAGAGCTGTGCTGCCAAAGGGCCGCAGCGTGGGCCTGCCTTCAGCACTGGAGTTGGAACAGAGAAGGAATGTATACAAACTCAACTATGCTGTGTATCATACATAAATATTTTTTTTTCTCCTCCTGATGCTCATTTCCTGGCCAGGGACCAGAAGCAGTATTCTACTATTGTCATGGTGTAAACCAGACCCATAGAAAATCCTACAAGATGCTATCCTGAATCCCAACAGACATCCAGTAACATGGACTTCAGTGCAACTCTTCATCATATCACCCCTCTGCACAGAGCATCTTTTGGACTGTAGCAATGGGCTATGGCTGCCTGTCAAGATGTAAGACGAGGAACACCTCTGCAAAGGCAGATAAGGAGTACAGGCGCTGCAGAATGACCCAACAACATTAGTAGCCTTCCAGGTGGATGTAAAATGCCTTCATTTTTGCCAGGGCTAGAGAAGAGAGAAGGTAATAATGAAAGGCTGTGAAAAAAAAAAAAAAAAAAAAGGTGTTTGCCACTGTTCCAGTGGGAGGTGCATGAGGGAAATCAAACAGAACCTGCAGGATCCAGAGATAGATGAAATTCAAGGAAAAGCAGGCAGCAGGGAAATCTGAAGAGTGAATCAAGGGCTTCTCTTTTAGCTTTTTATTTTCCATAGTACTTAGTTTTAAGTTTCTGGCGTGTTTCAGTGTTTAGAAAGCTGTTTTCAGAATAAAAGACAGGAGACACAGGGAAGACAGGGGGAGAGGTATCTCTGAGACTCCTGTGAAGAAGTTGTTGCTCAGTGTAATTGCCAATGAGCCTTCAGAAAAGTGTTGTGTGGAGAGAGAAAAACTAAGGGGAAGCATCATCATAAGGAGAATTTGTGCTTCACATACTGCAAACCTTTAACTTCCCTAAAAAAGTTAAAAAAAAAGAGGCATGGGTCTTAGTTACATTCATTTTCCTCCCTAGGGAACATCAGTTCATTCCAAGGTCAAGGTGCTGTCCGAGATAAGGATACAAGATATGGTTTAGTAGCTTAGTGGTTAATAATGGTGATAGGAGAACGGTTGGACTAGATGATCTTGTAGGTTTGTTCCAACCTTGTGATTCTATGATTCTATACGAAGATGCCACAAAGAAAAAGAAATGACATAGTTCTAACAGCTCTGCTGTGCAGTTGGACTGTTAGGTCCATATAGTGCTGGAACTTTGTGACCTTGGTGTGAAAAATGCATAATGTTAATAGTCTCAGGGTGACTCCTGCACAGAAGAATTGCCACTCCTTATGTTTTTTTGTTTCTTTATTATGAAAGAGTTCACTGTGTTTCTTCATATGTGTTTAGTGCTACATACTTGCTGCAAGCTAGTTTGGTGTTACAATATGCAGCTTGTAAATGAGTTGCTCTTACGCTGATCTTACCGCTGTTTCTATTGTAAGGTAATATGGCTGTGACTCATGCCTTTGCATAAATATTTAAATGATGGTTTCAACATTTTCATTTTGAGGACGCTGTGCCAAATATTGCAGCGATAGCTTCAAAACATGCCACTTTGAAAGGCAAGGAAGAATAACTGTTTTTTTTTCTTTTACATGAAGCTGTAACAGAATCCTTCAAGATTTTCAGATTACAAGGGCATTCTGTAGGGCAGCATCACCTCACTGTTACGACCTTCAGCCGTCCTATTGCTTGCTGAAGTGATCACTGTTGCGTTACACTGGGATCTGGCCTGCTGAAATTCTTGTGTTTCTTCTGCCTTTCGTAACAGCTTGTCACATGCACCAAATAATAAGGCCATACCGGGTATTCCAATACAAAGAGCGCCTCATCTACGCATCAGCTGAGATGTTTCACACACTCATTAATAAACAGATAACACATTTCGGGATTAACAAACGAGATCTTTCAGCGCTATCATAATATGTTTCATCTAATGAATTGATGTATTTAATATGGAGATTCTTTTAATTAATGTAATTGAATATTTAGTAGCATGACACTTCTCATGCTGTGTACTTCCGTTTGTTGGTCAGTGTCAGCAGGAAAACAAAAAGAACAGCAACCATTGAAAAATGATCACACGAGCTGAAATCCAAACCAAACGTGGAGCAGAGAGCAATGGAATAGTCATCATGTTGCATGTGCAGTGGTTTGAACCTCCTTGAAGACACCAGAACACGAACAAGAGTACAAGCCTATTTCCTGCGGGGAGTGTCCTACAGAGGCTTAATAATATGTCTTTAGTTTGACAGAGATACAATGATAGTTATTTAGAGGACAATATTAGAGCTATCATCTCATATTTTCCTTCATGATAAGGAAGAGGTACTTGCACATTCCAGACATGTCACTAATCATCTCTTTTCCCTTTCTTCATTAAAGTAAAACCAAAAATATTGTAGAGCAACTGATGCCTCCAGTATTTGTGGTGTGAAAGCATTACAAGCTTTTCTTCTTGCTAAAGCTTTTTTTTTTTTTTTCTTCAGAATTGATAAATGAAGAATCAATGATTCCCCTGAAGAATCAATGCTCTTACAAACCTGTCCGCAGTTTGATCATTGACCTTCTTCGAATCTTACACAGAGCGTGCCCTGTTCTGATTTTTCTGAAAATGCAGTCTGCTACTGAAATAGAGGACAGGCAGATGAAGAGGAATGTTGTAGATCAGTTTGGGATGCTGCTATATTTCTGTGGAGCAGTGAGATAAGTGGGTGCTGGTTACTGCTGAACAGTGTTGGAAGTATGAGCTAGGAGAAGGGAGGCCACTTTCAAGAGCTGCCATAAAGGCGGACAAGCAGTGCTGGCATGTCCATTTATAGAAACAGTTGTCCACTGAAGAGTTATTTTAGATTCCAGTTATAAGCAGATAGAAATTGAAGCCATATTTTTATAGTTTTTCAAGTGACCTTCCTTTAAGTGGGGCAGTATACTCAGCTTTAGTATTTATGGAAGAAAGTGAGATTAATACTGAAACATCATGCAGATTATGTGTGTGTGTCTTAATATTTGTGTCACACATCTTCTCAGTTTTAAGTGGATCCTATTGTTGGACATGCATTAATATACAGAAGGCATTTCTGTATCATTCTTGTATTCTGCCAATGGCAGTCTACAAGTCTTGAGCCCTTCTGTATCAAACAGCACGCTTTATGTCAGATTTTCAATAACCTCTCCACCTACAAGGCAACATATGCAAGAAAGATGGATAGGTCTGATGTAGTCAGAACTTTTTAAGAAAAAAAAAAAGGAGCTGAAGCAAAATCCTCAAAAGATCCTGAAGTTGTTTGTGAAGTAGTATAGGAAATGTGGGTGCTGTTGAGCACACTGACTCATCCATCCTGTTGCCAAAACAAAAAGATGACAACTCCTTTAGAGCAGGGAGGGAAGAGCAGGGAGGGAAAAGCACTAGACAGCGACAACCAATCACCAAAGTCATCCTCTCTACAAGCTCTTTTCTAGTTGCACAAGCATCAAGAAGTTTATCAGGCAATCATCATGCTGCTTGCTCTTCAGTTCTCAGAGCACTTCATCCCCACAGAACCCCACAGTAATGATGCAGCACATGCTCCTAACCGAATTGATTGGGCTTTCATGGACAGTCAGGTAGGAAACTCCCAGCTCAGCAGTCTACGGATTTCAACTAAAACACAAAAATAAATGGCATCCAAATTGATGTCTAGCCATAATAAAAGTGTAAGGAACACACATTTTTAGCTTTTGACAACCACAATTTTCCTATTGTGTCTTTAGAAGTGAGTTATCCCATACTTGCCCTTTGGACTGCTTTGAACCATCTGTTGGTACTACTCCACGTGGAAAACTTAGTAATAGGATAGAGTGATTTGGAATGTGAGAAATATTCCCTCTACTTAAACTTTCACTAGTAACTGCTTAGAAACTTAGCTCTCAAAATTAAAACACAGAATAATAAGCCCAATAAATAGGGCAGATTCTTCCAAAGCAAAATATAGATAGGATAACAGAGTAATAGTTTGCTGGTTGAATAATGCAATAGTTGGTTGAATAACACTGAAATGCAACTGAGGGTGAATACCAATTCATACAAAATGATCTAGTTATGTACAAAATAGCATTTCTATTACCCTGATCTTTAACGTCAGCTGGCTCCAGTCATCAGCATACAGTGGAGACAAAATTGTGACCTAATCGCAGACTCAAAAAGCAGCTGAGACTGAAAGTATCTCTGGAGCTCATCAGGTCCAACCCCTGCTCGGGGCTATGTCCAGTCAGTATTTGAAGATCTCTGACAATGGAGATTCTACAGCTTCTCCAGGCAACCTGCTTCAGTGTGTGTCCAGTCAAAGTGTATCCTTACATTTAAACAGGATTTCCAGTGTAAGACTCAGTTTTCCTGATAGGAGTCCTAATGGCTTTGTTGCCACTGAGCATCACTGGGAAAGCCTGGCTCTGTTGTCTTTTCTCCCTGCATCAAGCATTTACGTCTAAGCCCTCTCCAAACTGAGCAGCCCCAGACCTTTCAGTTTCTCCCTGTATGACAGATGCTTCAATCCTTTAGTCATCTTTATGGCATCTCAGAAGACCAGCTCCACCATATCTATGTGTCTCTCACACGAGGGATCCAAACATTGGATTCAGCACACCACATTTAGCCCAGGGCTGGGGAAAGGATCACCTCCCTCTACTGATGTGACAGTCTGCTTGATGCAGCTCCAACTGCTATCGGCCGTCTTTGTTGAATTTGCTGCCTCATGCTCAACTTGGGTCCACTGCCCACTCTGCTGCCAACAACTTGGTGTCTGCCAGGGCCCTTCTGGCAAACCTGCTTCCCAACTGGCTGGTCCTCAACAGCCTGAGCTGTTGCTTGGGATTATTTCTTCCAAGGTGCAGGACTTCATGCTTCACCTTGTTGAACTTTCTGGTTTTCCTGTCAGACAATTATTTCTCCAGCCTGTCAGGGAAAACCATTTCAGCTATGTTCCTGTGTCATTCCTGAGCTCTGAAGGGTCACAACCTATTTGCCTGCCCTTATCTCTAGCACTGATACACATTACTTTCATAAATGGCAGTCAAGTAATGATAACTAGAAAAAAAAAAAAAAACAAAAAACCAACACACTGTATTAGTTTTTATTGAAAAGATGCACATTAAAAGTATCATCACTAACTACACTAATGATGTTCTTATATCTTAATATTCCAGTGAATGAATCACAAAATTTGATTATGCTATTGCTGAGTGCAGCTAATAGCAAAACTGCAATTTTGCCATGTGAAAGAAAGACCAGAACCTCATGAGCAGATATGGTCTGATAATGAATAACACATTGCCCAAGGCTTCTGTGCTGATACGGTAGTTAAAGGATTCTTGTGTTTGTTTCTGACTCATACAACTGATGTTGACACATGGACACTATGAAAAGACTATGGATGAAGGCCATATCCTTGGCATAATTAAGCACCAGCAGATGTGTAGGATACAACTGGGAGCTACAGAGACAGAAACAAGAAACTGGCAGGCATGCTCCATAAATGCTCCCTTCACATACACGCATTCCTTCACACTTCTTTCTTAAGAGAAATACTGCATGATTTGAGATAGCGTAGCCAGCAGTGGTTTCTAAATCATGAACACCTTTCCACTCTGGCTAATAGTGGATTTATTTGTAGCAGTCACCAGAGAAAACTATTAGATGATGGGCCGTTTGGCCTAGTGGTCATTGATGTTGTTTGAGACCACTGGTGCCTACCTGTGTCAGGTCTGTGCTCCTTTTTGCTGTTCTCCTTGCATCCTCTTGCTTTTCCCTGAACTGCGAGTCAGTCCTAATCCAATCCTTGACACTGAATAGACTACTGGAAGCAGAATGCACTAAAAGATGTGTCCTAACTGTATATTTGAGCAAACTAAGGCATGTGCCTGTGATACTGAAAGAGGGGCTTTCTTTAATATGCCTCAGCATATAGTAGCGTCTTACGCAATAGACATTAGTGAAAATGTTTCTTAAAGATAATGTGCAAGAATAAACTGACAGTTCAGAACAATTTATTTATGGTATTTTAATACCAAGTAAATGCATTTCTCAAGTAAGAATTTATAAATCTGGCAATTTATAGAAAAAAAATAAATCACAGCTTCACAAAAAGCTAACTTTCAACAGTTTGCTCCCCAAACCCCCAACACACAATTTACAATATAATTCAACTGTAGGTAGAAAGTTAACAGCGGTGTGAAATTCTTAAAAAATATTTGCAACAGCAATTGAAAATAAAATTATGATATTTACTCAGTGAAAAAGTAATAGGAATTATGTTTCCCAGTAAAGGATACATCAGAAAAGCAGCAAAAAATCCTCCCTCTACTTATTATGTGCCATCTTTCTCCCTGCCAGAGTCATCACTGGCAAAGGCAATACTTCAGTATTAATCATTGCCACGTTCAGTGTTTTTGGCAAGAAGTCATACTCAGAAGTCCAGTGTTTGAAACGTGTTCTGTCCTCACCCTGTGTGCTCCAAAGGTTGCTTTTATTCCTGTTCTTTGGTGCAAGACCGAATCAGTGACAGCTCAGAGAAAGGTAAGTATAACGACTTTCCTATGGATTCATGTCCACTCTCCACTCTTTCTTCACCTCCCCAGCACAAACTGGAAAACCCAGAAGTTTCAGTTTCTACACCTCACATTTGAGTACTTACAAAAGATGAGGGATTTGAATGTTGGTGTTGTATTTTCACCTGTGCACAAAAACCCAATGCAACCAGAGGAGGAAAAATGTTCCTTCTCTAACTGAATTAAAAATCACATTTTCAAAGGTCATTGCACTTGATAACAAAAAGGCAATTAATATGCATTTGATATTAAATATATTGTACAGACCTAAAATTCTGTGCAATCCATTGCTTCAGACACACACATACTTAACATTTTTTTTAAAGCTAAGCTCCTAGTTGTAATTTACTGAAGAAAAACTTTTTAAAGAGCATTTTTTCAAAGACAAAAATTCCTAAGAACACATACACACACACTTATACACTCCCTTTAGCTCCTAGTGCATTGAAACAGATCTCTGTTTTGAAATTCTCCACGTTGTTCCCACATTGAACTTTGCTCTCATTCTAAACCAATCCAGTTGACACTACACAAGAACGCTTTTTCTCTGGCCTATCCAATAAGGCTGGCATTTATCATGCTGTTGGTACAGACACGAAAGCTGAAGATTATTGCCTCGCTCCTTTACCTGAGGAGGATTTAAAGATTTCCAAGTGGACGCAACTCATTTTTCGCTCCTGCTGCCTGCAAACTCCAAAGGCCAGTTTCAGGTGCCAAGTGTTTACTATCCCAAAGCCAGGGTTTTGGGTTGTCTCTGCAAATTTTGTGGCAATTTGCTGTTAAAACCACAGACATGGAATATGAGAGGGAGATATTGGTCCCTGAGATATACTAAATGAGAACAACAACTAATCACTGATATTTAATTTGGAGTGGACCCTCTTTAAGGAAAATTACGTTAGCTTCAACTTTCAAAAGTTTAACAAATAATCACTAAAAATACCCTTAAATTGGACAACAGAATATATACAGTATTGGTCAAGAAAAGCATATTGTACAGAGTAGTTTTAAGAGTTATCAGTTACTGAGAACTAAAGATCTGTCCTGTGAATAATGTGCTATATTTCAGATTTGTCTTTCAGGCAAATGTTTGTCTTTCAGATCAAACACAAAAGGGTGAGAACAAGAGGCATGGCCTTAACCAAAACATCTACTTACTCCTACCTCTTCAAATGTACAGTTGCAGGACTTAGTGTCTTAAACACTTATAATAGGCAACTTGACTACAATTCCCAGAAGCCAAACCAAACTTTCAAACTTTCCGATTGATCAATTCAATAGTGCTCTGTTTGTCATATCAGTAAGCTTTTCATTGCCAAACCAGTGGCAATATTTCTTGTTGTCAATACATTTTGAGCTAGTGTTCGAAGAACTTCTACCGTTGAGGGTGTTTCAGAACAGAGGCAACTCAAACAAAACATCTTTGGCAACCACAGATAGATGATAGATAATTCACAGCACCTGGAAGAACAGTAAGACCTTTACAAAGTCCCATAGTGCACCGTTCACTTTTTGCAGTTTGTTGTATAAAGTACCAAAACTCTGAAAATTTTAGCTAAACATGTGAAATATTACCTATGAAGTTGCAGGGTTTTTTATACCAACTTTCTCAAACAATGCTAGGGCTTGTGAAATTTGAAAGGGTGATGTGAGATAGTCCACACAAAGGCCTCCAGTGCAGTTGGAGTTGATTGGGAAGGGAGCAGAGAAGTGACGGGCTAAAGACTTAAGTTTCAATGTACCACTTAGAGGTTGCTCAAGGACTGACAACAGATATATTCATGAATGAATTTAGTCACACAAGTAGTATCATCACACTGGTAGTGGAATCTCTTCAGACAAGGAAACAAAATGAAACAAACAAATAAACAATTCAGCTGCATCCAGAGAGTCCATTAAGCAGTCTCATTTATCTGTACCTTAAATAAGAAAGAATATCCATTAGTAACATAGAAATTAGTAATATTACAATACTCTGAATTGTTTTTAACACACTATAACACAGCTGAGCTATAGGAAGAACTCAGTACAGCCATCTTTTGTTTTCAATTAAGTCAATTATAAATTGAATTCTGCAAATATAAGCTAGTTCTTTGTGTGTATGAGAGGAAAAAAACACTAATAAAGATGGGTAAACTTTTAACAAGAATCAAAATATACTACGTTTATTTTTTTCTGAAAATGAGTTTAACTTTCAGAAATGTGGGAAATATTGCAACTAACTTGTATAACTTCATTGTGATGCCTGTATGTAAATTAGTACACAATGCAGCAGTAGCTATCACAACTCAAGAAAAATAATTCTTAAAAAAAAAAAATCAACAACAAAGGAATGTCTAAGCAGCAAAACTATGGTAGTACTATCAGCATTCTGTGAGAATAAGAACTTTATAATCCAGATGTAGCATAAGATGCCACTCACAGCCAATCTTTTGGTTTTAGACCTCACTTGAGATATGCCCACTTAAAAGCATACAAATGCTTTTCTTTAAATTTGAGTCTAACAAAAATTGTCACTTTCAGGTAACCTTCACCTCTCACAAAACAAATCAAAACAAAACAAAACAGAACAAATACAACAACAAAAAAACAGCTATAGCATATGCTGAAATCTCTCAGGTGTCCAGATCCAACACACTCAAGAGAATCTTAAGGACCCCAGGTGCTGCATACAACTTGGTTTAGTAGTTAAATGAAGCAATATATTGTCCCCTTCTGTACTGGGGGAAAAGAATGAAGGTTATAAAATAAAGCGCAATAATTAACCCAATTTTGATGAAATTATGAAATGCAGTATTGTTCTTCATATTCAGCATCAAGTGCTGCGTGAAAAAGCAGTTAGTTTAGGAGATCTCTAAACAGTTTTTTGCCATGTTAGTGCTCTCTATTCTGCCACAGCAGATTTCTGCTTCACATTTCAGCAGCTGTAAAAGCATGGCTCTGACCTACAGAGGCATGTTCAACAACAGCACTATTGCCATGCAAGACTTACTGCTGTTTCAGCACATGTAGGATGAATTCAATCCTCAGTAGATTCAATCCTCAAACTTATTATACTGATGACTGTGTTGCAGTTCTATTGTTTTGTTAAGAGATAAAATGTAACAAGTTAATTAATGGAGTCACAGTACTGAAGTTAGAAGGAAATTCTGGTCAGCTAGTTCTGGCATTTAAAAGCAAAAAGGTATTTACCATAGAAAATGTCTCAGGAGGATGCAGCCTTGCTTCAGTCAGCAACACAAACGTAAGGTACCATGTTCTACCCTAACTACAAAGCTGAGCAAAACTACTACTTGTAGGTATCATCACTGATGCTGTTCCTATTTAGATAGTGCCATTTTTTGGGAAAAAAAACACAAGAGCTGGAAATTTCTTGCAACTTCTCCTGTCTCAAGCTTACCATGTGAAAATAAAACAAAATACTCAGTAGATACTGTTTGAAAACAAGGGTAAAAAAGGTTATGAAGGCCACTGTTTGTTGAGATGTTTTCCACTTGTGGGTCTGAAAGGCACAGACAAGCTTAGGGAGAAAAAAAAACTCTGCTTCTTTGAGATCCCACAGTGTAAGTTTAGATACATATGCAGATTACTGATTAGTTGATTTTAAAAAGCAGTAAATCAAGAATTTCAGTTGCCTATTTGCCCATTTAATATTGATCTTCATATTAATTCAAGCATCCCCATGTCAATTCTAGGATCCTCACCTAGAATTAATGCTCAAGTTGCTTAGTTCAGCTTGTTAAAAATTTACCCACTTATCACAGTTGGTTTTATGTTATATTTCATAATCAAGACTGTTCTCATTCACAAGATACATTCCACATTAGTAAATCAATGTCAAACCATTTATTCAGTTTGATTTTTACTTAGCATTTGTTTAGTTTTATTTTAGTTCTCCTATGAGCTCAGACAGTCTCTTCCATGCAAGGTAAATTACAACTGAGTGACTAATTCAGGCTGAGTTGAGTAGAAACGGAGACAAACACATCATAACATCAGCATGCTAGAGTCCTCAACAGCCTGTTTAATAGATATCCCATCTCCCCAGAAAACAAAATAAAGAAAACTAAATAACCACCCCCTAAACAACCACCTGGCACCAGTGGTTGTACTGTAAAATATTTTCCTTGAAAAGACATTCTGAAACAGAACAACAAAGAACAAATGACATCACCATATAAACTTCTTTCTCTTACCAAATGAGTATCTTAATACTGCAGTGTTTCATTTCTGGCATAAGTACCATCATCCATATTAAGAACTTTCTTTTAAGTAAGTATATTAATAGGTTGAAGATGCATCTTCATTGCATATGCACACACAGTCCCTCTACACAGTTTTTGTAGGTTTCAACCCCACTTTACTGGGGTTTCTTCTCTTCATACCTAATCAATTCATTTATCCACCAGAGTAAAGCACTAAAAGAACATTCTAAAGATTAAGTAGATGAAGGTTTCTAACCATGCAATAATTCCAAGGACAGCAGAACAACAAAGGGTTACATGAAGATAGGTTCCAAGAATAGAAGTCTTCCCTTTACTTGGACCAGAGCCTCAGAATAATTAAAAAGGTTATGAGAAGCAATGCAAGACAAAGGATGGAACCTACTTCTAACTGCAGTGCATGCTGCAATGCAGATAATGCAAAATTCTGCTAGGTTGCTCCAAACTATATCCTTTTTATAAACTGTATACAGTCTGCATAGCTAAACAAAGGGAAGTGATAGCATTAGGATTAAAATGCATCCAACAACTATGAATTCCATGGCACATAAAGACGAATTCAAGATGGCATTCACTTTGTTCCCTTAGGCACTATATGACTAATTAACACCCTTAAACATTTGTGTGCATGAACAACAAAAAAGCATCAGTCATTTTTGCTGAAAATAAACAGTGGGGAAAAAAAAAAGCCCAAAAAACCAAAACCCAACACTTAAACTAGTGTAGATAGCTTTTTAAGTGATCTAGTTCAAATAGTAACTAACCTGAGACGAACTTTGCTCCGATTAACATTATCATGCTACTCATAATAAAAAAACCCAAAGGCAGACTACAGAAGATACTAGTGTCACCTGATGTCATCCAGAGGAAGGTGTTTCCAGTCAAGCAAATCAAAAGAGAAATATATATATAAATTGCAATATATGTGTTAAAAAATCATATGAACAGCAAAAAGTAACAATAGCAGTGACATTTGTAGAAAAATTTAAAAAGTTCATGCATAACCCCCCACAATAATTCAAAACAGGCTCTCAACAGGAGGTAAAATCCAAATTCCACCAACAGAACTATCTAGGTTGAGCCCATTTCCAGTATTATTCAATCTTACATGCTCCTAGCAGGCAGAAAACAAAGATCTAAGAAAAATGACTCTTTTTGCCCCAGTGTTGACACAAATAATGACTGAGGTTACGTGCTGATAAACATAATCCTTTTCTAATTAGCTGAAGAACTAATTTAATTTTCTGCTAGGCAGATTTTCTAAACTTCAAAAGAAAATAAAGATATATAGGTAAGATACATATCGAGCACTTGAGACTTTGAGAAATGTAACAGAGAATCTAGATATAAGGTGACTAAATCATACTACACAGTACTGAAGTGAATCTTCTTAGTCATGCTGTTACCTATTTCCCTTCCAAACAGCCTACAGGGAATTGTTTCTATAACCCTGATGTCAAACAAAATACCTAAATTTATGCACAAAATTTTAAAAGGAAATATTTAGCTTTAGCCTTCAACAATAATGTAAAAAACTTAGGCTGCAAGTGTGGGTTTTGGTGGCTGGGTTACATTTTGTAGATTCTTTACTTAAATCTCTTAATTTGAGTAGTAACTCCAAAAAAAGTGAAATGAAATAAAATGAAATGAAATGCAAGTCAAAGCCCACAAATTCTGTGCAGTAGGCTGATTCAGGACTGAAAACTTAACCTGAATTAGAGCTTAAATATAAATTCAAATCAGAGATCATAGAAGACTGCGAGTTTTATTTAATTGAAATCTAACAGACGGAAAATCTCTCTACTTCAAAAGAAAGATCTTTTTATTCTCTCAAAAGCATTTGTAATGTTCTATGTGTGCAAGCAATAAGTCTTTGCAATTCTTCACTTTATGATAACTTCCTACTCTTAGTTCTTGTGGGTCAAGCAGGTTGTGGTGTTGTTATCAGTACCTCCTTTATATGCAGCAAATGATAAAGGAAAGATACAGCAAGAAAAATTACTGGATGAAACTTTTCTCTTTTGCAACATGAGTAGAAGAAAGTTCACAAGATTCCTGCATTCTCTCTTCTTTTACATAAGAATTTTTTTTCTCTTGTAAACCATCACTATTCTGAAACCTACAGTTAGTCTGATTTAATGCCCTCTGATTCTAGAAGCCTGCAAAATATTGCTTGTATCATCACTTCAAGAGGAAGACCTATATTCCTGATTTGTTTCCAAAGTGTTTTTAAGTGAAAATTTTCAAATAACTGGAATAATTGATGGATGGTAGGAATGGAAAAGGTCACCAAACTCAAGATTAATTAACTAGGCTAGCTGACTAATTAATAATATTTGATCTGCAATAATGTTTATTTTACCATTTGAAGGAGCTTCAGATGTTTCCCAGTCCATAGATTTCATCACAGCTTTCTTCCATCTGGCATAGCGATATTCACTTTCTGAAATTCAGAAATAAACAGAAAAATCTGTTAGTGCCTATGAATTCAAATTCAGGCATTTAAGCTTCAAGGATTACACTACTAGCTTTTCATCCTTTTCCATAATACAATTTTTTTGCCTCAAATAAGTATTATAAAATATTATTTTGAATGCATTACATTCATCCCTGGTGTAGGGAACCTGCTTTGGCAGGGGGGTTGGACTCGATGATCTCTGGAGGTCCCTTCCAACCCCTACAATTCTGTGATTCTGTGATTCTGTGATTAAAAAAAAATAATAAGCCTTACAACAACCAGAAAAAGAAAAATCATAGTAATGTACAGTAAGGAGAAATAAATTTCAAAACCACTTTTCTGAATGTTCTACAGTTAGAAGATGTACAAGTAGGACAAAATGAAGCAAATGTTATCCATGCAGAAGCCCTTCAGCATTGAAAATACTGTCTTGAAGTAGGAATCCTAAAAGTAATTATAGTCAAAATGGTAGGACAAAATTCTGCACAAGAAGTTAAAAAATAATTGGAAAGACAAAACGGTGTTTATCTTGCACATGGATTAATTATGTCAAGTATGCTCTTTTTGCTTCTATAAGCACTTATGAATGATGAAAAAGTTAGCTAAAATAATGATCAGTGTAGGCTTTTTAAAGACAAAATAGGAGTCTCCCACAAATACTCTGTCCTTTCCAAATCTGTGAAAACACTTAAATTCACAAGAGCTTTAGGAGACATTCTTCTCCATAAAAAAAAACCTTCAAGATTTCTTTGATTTCCTTCCTGAAAGTCAAAAGCCACTAACTAACTAAGTGCCAGGTACTGAACTTCTTTAAAAAACTAAAAAGAAAAAAACCAAAACAGCTCAACCCTGTGGGGATGTATTGTTTTAACCTTTTTCCAGTCCTACTAGTCGAATGCTCTACTAGTCGACCCTAAATAATCAAACCAGCACGTGGAACGCACTTCCGTAAACCGAACACTACAAAGTCGATCGTTAACATTTGTAAGGATATTTACATATAGCTTTTTATATGGGTATGTCAGAATGCAACAACGAATAACCTGATCTGTTGAACATAAAACAGTTTACAGATTCTTAGAGTATATTCAAAGGTTTTACCCTCTGGGTTGATCTGTGGTTCAAATCGTTCACACGTCACTGCTGTCAAATCTCCAGGATTCAGACTCCAAATTCCAACTCCTTCTGCAGCTCCTGCTGCCATAGCAGCTCCTAGAGCTGTTGTTTCAGGCATTGATGGCTTCACTAAAGTGAATCAGAGAGAAGGCCATGATGTTTTTTAATGAAAGTCAGATGACATCAGAACTAAAGACTTACATTTGTATCTATATTTTCTATAACTGCTATATTAGCTTCCCTTACGTTTACCAACTGCAAACATCATTTTATTGCCACTGACATGATTATTAAGTTAGTTTCAACTATGAGTCTTCCAACTTGTTGAAATACCTTGTATCACAACTTCCCTCAACACTGAATCATGCAATTGCTCACTTTCATATCATGTGTAAGGCTTCTGACCTCTACCACCAGTTTCTTCAGCATACTTCTGTTAACACTAGGATTATTTTGTTGCTCTTTTCCTCCCTAAAGCAATGACCAGTGGCAAAGTTATCCATTTTGTTCTCACGGTCTAGATGTTTTGGTATTACAAGTGTTTTTATTCAGAACAGGCATCTTAAAAGATGTTACATGCCAGTACTTAATATCCTGTTTGCTTTCCACTGTCACTCTAGAACATTCAACCCCCAGGCTGTAAATCTGTGCCATTCACTGTTTCATGTAGGGAACTCCTTAAAAGCTGATCTTACTGATCATGCCCTTTCAACTGCTAAATTTAGGCACTAATAGTATGGACCCTGTGCATTATATATTACTAAAGGCAAGCTATAACATGTCTATTTAAAAACTTTCCAATACCTTGCTATCACTGAAGTGTCTCACATGCTCATGCATAAAAGCAGAGAAGGTGCAAAGCTCTGACTGATCTCTGTCCAAGATTCTCAAGGTCAGCAGTCAGAGCTAACGATTTCATCAATTTAAAATTTGTCAGATGGTTAGAATTTGGTGTGACAACTTCAGAGTTCAGTACTATCATAGTGCTATAACATTACAACATGAGATACGAGAGTCTGAGGTGTTCTAGAAGAATGAATCTTAAAACTTGATATAAGATCTAAAAATATTTCTGAAAAGAAAAAAAAATAAGAAGTCCATCACTCACCACACTGAGAAGAGCAATCTGAATGACCCTCATCAGCCATTATGAATGAATGCTGCTTTCAGCTTTAAAAAGAAAATAGGACTCGTAACTTTATCTTACCTACTGGAATACAGAGGATGTCTGACTGGAGTTGCATGAGAACTTTGTTATTGGTCATTCCTCCATCTACTTGCAACTGACTTAATGGTATCCCACAGTCCTTGTTCATTGCATCTAAAATCTTAAGAGTAATATATGTTAAGATTTAATTGCAGAAAAATCCATGAAATTCTCAGAATGTAAAATACTGATAAGTCAACATTTGCTGCAGTGTTAAGCAGATAATTCTCCTTCCCATATACATCAAGATGGCAAAACAATAGTAATAATGCAGTTTTGTTTCATGTACAGCAAGTGCATTCAATTTATCACTGAAATCCTAATGTAGGATTTGCTTATTTGCTTATTTATTAGCCTTTTGCTTATATGGTCTGAAAAGAACTTTGAAAAAGAGCTGATGATCACAATGAACTTTGTTAAAACTAACAAGGAAGGAAGTCCGCAGCATTATCCTACAATCATCTACATGCAGAATATTGAGTTTTATATGGTCTTGTAATAGTATTCAATCAAATGGCTGCCTTACATTTTTACTGTTAGAATATCATTCTTGAGAAATGAACTCTGCATTAACTACTGCAGAATGACTTTCTCTTTGTAATTTTAATTTATTTGATTAAAAAAAAAAAGCGTGCTTTTCTCAGCTTTAAATGACAAAGTAAAATACATAAACCGCAAAAAAAAAGAAACTTCAATGCGTGTTACTACTATTCTGTAGTTCACAAGGCACTCAGTTATACTTTACTGTGAAAGGTCAATCTATTTATATGGAAAAACAAGTGGGTTTGTAAAGCATGAAAAACTATACAGAAGTCAGTTATCTAGTAGATTTTTATCTAGTCCTAGAAAGTAAGTCAGGAAGGAACCAGAAGTATTGACATAAGATATCTAATAGTTAAAAAGAAGGTAAAAGGTCAGTTTTCATTGTGGCAGGAACTATATATAGGCCTGCACATTACATGTACATTACAAATAACTTGGAAAATAGGATAAACAACAGGTTATGACAGCATGACAGCTGACAGCACTAAGTAATAATGCTCCTCACCATTTATTTCCTTCACGTGTACCACTGTATATTCGGCTATACTGAATTTCACCTGTTTTTCTCTACCATTCAGAACTTCAGCAGTGCCTCATAATCTCAGATTTATGTATACTGTTGGAGGCTCCAACTTTATCTATCCAACTTTATCCAACTAGTGAGACCACGTTGAATAATGTGATACACTCAGTAGAGATTAAAAAATGAAAAGAATGCTAGAAATGAGGAGGTGATGAAGGAATAAAACAAATCATGATCATGCTGTTACTATCTCTACTGTAGTGAGATTAGATTAAGAGCAAGGCACCCAGGTAAACTGTGTCTAATGACAGCCGTGTGCAGCTCTCAGAAGGAAAAAATTACTTTTTTTTTTTCTATAATGCTTTCTGAGAGAAAAAAACATAACAAGGATCATCTGATCGCACAAAGGGTCACCTGATTGCACTTTTTGGATAAAAAAGGAAAAGAAACTGGATGGTGCAGTAAAAACAAAACAAAAAACCTCAGCCAAATGAATGCAAATTTTGAGTCTTCCTGAAGAATGTGTAAGACTCCTATTTCAAGGGGAATTAAAACAGAATAACCTTGTTTCTGACAAGACAAAGCTAAGAGTATATTTCTGAAAAATGTATGTTTTATCTCTATCATCATGACATAATTTACTAACATAAGCACTTCCAGAGACCTAATAAGGAACTCCTATATCTGTGAAGTGTTAGGTGTTAATATGTCCAAAGAGTTAACTTCACCTTCAGCCAGAAAGCTTTATTTCCCTCCCTTCTACTACCAGCCACATGCTGTCTCCTGTTGTGACATTTGCTACAGTCCTCTGCGAGGCAGCTGAGGTCATTAATCCAGTAAAAAAACAGCTCAGCAAAAGAGGGATAATTTTTTGCTGGAAAGTTCATTGAGCTGTCACGTGAGATGGAATGGATAGGAGGAGGGATAAGGAAAGAGAGGAGCAGACAACGAACTAGGCTATCACTTCAGTTGGCTGTGATTTTACTTTGACTTCTACTATCAGAATTAAGTGATATAAACTAAGTTCCTTTCATGACTTTCTGAGGACTCAAAGGGTGTTAGCATAGCTTCGAAAACATCTGCCCTGCTGAAGTTTCTGGCTTTCTTTTTCCACAGGACTACGTCTTACTTTACTCTTGTTACTAGAGAAATAAGAAGGCTGTTTTCTTCCTCTTACACAGTGTTAGCTGGATATTGTTTTAAAACAAATTATGTTTACATAACACCATCTTAAAAGCATAAAATCATATTAAGTTTTGACTCCTACCCCTTAGAGTCCATGATTTTCATTTTGTCATATACTTTTACAGAACACAAGGAGCATACATTGATAGTAGATGGTGATAAAAATATATTAATGCTTAGAACATTCTGATATCATGCTTTTTAATTAGGTTCGAGGATTAACTTTGAGTGTGAGATTTAGTTTTGTTTTTGCAGAATGTTGGCAAAGACAATTAGATATGTAGTGAACAAGAAGTGAATATGGATTTCCCTTGATATGTCTGCTGCTCTTGTGTACTGAAAGCAACATCAATCATATCTGTCAGAACACAGACTATAGAGTGTAGTCTTCTATGATGTCGAACTAATGCTACATTTCAGTTTTGGCACTGCCTTGTCATTTTAAAGTTTGTCTGTTCTGCATCTCATGATATTCACAAAATGTGTTCACCTTATAATAAGTGTTGAGAAAAACCATAAAAATCATGTACCACCCAACCAGATCATTGTAGCTAAGTTCACAGGAACAATTCTTCAACACAAGTATCATGCAAATTAGCATACAAGCATGCTATGAAGCACCAGACTTTCAGTAAACCTTTTTAATCCTCTCTCTTTCTGAAGATTTACAGTTAATATTATCATACTAGTTTACAATGAATTTAACAACTAATTTGCTTTTACCTCTCGTGTTTGGAAGCAGACTGCTTCTAGTGCAGCAAAGGCAATGTGGTTTTTGTTTGTAAACTGGGTAAGGCCACAGATAATGCTGTTGAACAGAGGAAAAAGAAAACCAGCAGTTAGAACATCTTTTCCAGAAAATAGTTCAGACTTAGGCCTTTTAATTCACAGCTCATTCAGTTCTGTCATATAAGGACTGCTTTTTAATGTTAAAAAGCTTGTTTCTTTTTAATCTGAGTTCTCTTATCTCTGCAATGAGCTGTTTTCAGTGTTCAGTCAATACAATTCATTGCCATAATTTACAAAATTATTGTCAATGTGCATGCATAAAGGGTGCATATTCATACACACACATACAAATTCAAGTGTTCTTCCCTTAAGGAATGTATGATCTAGGACAACTTCTATTTAAAAAAAAAAGTATCAGTGGTCACTGAAATCTTAATAATTCTCTCATGCTTTCAGTTCTAAAGGAAAAGCCTGGCTGGGTCAATGCTGTGTATTTGGTGCTGGATACATGCAAGAACTGAGATATTAAAGGACATTTTTAGTTACTGCCATTTCAAAAATCAGCTTATAATAGTTAAGAAGCTAAGGACTGTGATCTGAAAAATTGTTAGAATACCTATGTCAGAGCTTTTTTGTTCCTTATGTACTAAAAGCACCTAATTTCTAAGAACAGGACTTCCAGGCGTAGGGAACTGGATATTCTTAAAGATCTCTTTTTTCAATTTAGGAAAGTTACTGTATATGTATTATGCTTCTGTGACTTTCATGGCATGCTCTGATTTCAGCAGTAGCACACAAGCTCACAATAGTAGAAAACAACAAACAGAAGGCTACTACTTCAGCTAGTAGATCTAACTAGTACCAGCCTGTGAAGTCTTAACAAAAGAAAGGGACTGGGAGGCATTATACTGAAGAGTGTTTAATAGACATAAATCAAAGAGGAAAGGGAGGTGAAATAGGGAACAATTTAGAAGGTTGAATCATTTGATATAGTGAATGCAACAGCTGTGGGAAAGCTGTTGCTCAGAAAAATAAATCATCACTAATTTCTTAATTTTCTTCTTTTATTGCCTGACAGTTCGCAGGTATACAGAACCAGAAATGTGTGAAGTAAAAAAAGCTGGCTCTTTCCATGTCATGAATCATAGAATGGCTGGGTTGAAAAGTACCACAATGATCTTCTAGTTTCAACCCCCTGCTATGTGGAGGGTCCCCAACCAGCAGACCAGGCTGCCCAGAGCCACATCCAGCCTGGCCTTGAATGCCTCCAGGGATGGGACATCCACAACCTCCTTGGGCAACCTGTTCCAGTGCATCACCATCCTCTGAGTGAAAACTTCCTCCTAATATCTAATCTAAACTTCCTCTGTCTTAGTTTATGAATGATAAAACTACCCTTGTTGGTCCCTTCCAACTCAGGATATTCTATTACTCTGTGATTCTGTGAACTGTCCTCCAAAAAGCACAACCTCATCAAAGTGTTTTCCACCCTCCACTCCCTGCTTCTTTTTTAAAATTTTTAGAGGTGGGTGGAAGGATGATTGGCTGAGTCAGCAAGTCCTTGTTCTTCTATCAGTAGCAGTTGCTGTTTTGAACAGATTAAATACGAAGGAAAAACTGTGGTTGCTTGAAGATGCTATGGAGAATCAAGAAAAAAAAACCAAAACCAAACAACAACAATTTCTCATACCTGAAAGGACTAGTGTTAGTATTTGTAAAATAATTACATTTTCCTGCAAATGTGATGCTTATTCAGATCCTTACCCCCTTGCACTGGGTTCCCAGTAAGGTGCATACAGTCCTGAAAATGCTGGCACAAAGTAGCAGCCATAAGAAGTTCCCGCTTCTGCAGCCAGTTTTTCTAATGCACACACAAATAGTCTTTACTTAGCTTTTCACAATGACACCAGCATTTAAACATGACACTCAAAGATATTATTATTTAAAGAGAGAGTATTTATAATATGCTAGGTAGCTACAAAAGCAATCAAGCTGTTACGATTAGAAAATACAACTAACTGTCCATCTCTTCATCTGTAACATGATGTCCACTTGCAACAATATGAACGGAAGATGGGGCATAGGAGGCTCTGGTAAATGTAAAATCAAAAACAAAAATGATTTACTTGACATTCTGACCTAGATTCTTTGCGGTTTTCAAAGGGTATGCTGCAAATAATTCTACCTTCAAAGGTCACACTTGCATTTAAGTCAAGGCAAGCATGTAAAACTGGATCAAGACCAAAGAGAGTTAAGAACTAAATTCCCATTAATTTCAAATGGATTTAGAGTCCTAAATTCTCATCTTAAGTATATAATCACCCGGCCAACTACAAGGAAATGTGAAGTTGCTTAATATCTGAGTAGTAATATCAGATATCTGAACTCCCCAATATTAAAATATGTAATTTTAGAAGTTGTATTAAAGCACTCAGCATCACAAATGAAGTATTGTTAGCGCACAGCTCCTTCCTATAACAAGTAAAGAAAGTATTTTTTTTCAGCTTTTGAAAATTTCTTTTGTTTGCATTGATCAAACCATAGCAACAGAGAGGAAAGGTAGGGAAATATAGTCAGAAATTCTTTTTCGAATGATACTTTCATACAGAATCCACTTAAAGGAGTGAAGGGAGGAGGAGAACATTTTCAAGGAAACAGGAAATGATGACAGAGTCCCACAAGATTCCAACAACAATGACAAGATCAAAGTTCTTGAATCCCTGACCTTTCAGTGGTCTAATGAAACTTACGAAGCCAACAGGTACCACTGTGTTTCAACAGGTGGCTAATTCTAGTGACAGTAGCTTGTATTCTTCTGTATACAAATACAGGTGAGAGTGAGTGTTTCTCATAGAAAAGCAGACTGTTTTACATTTCTGCTTAGTTTTAAGTCCAATCTGAATTTTGTTTCTTTTCCCGCTTTTCAAAAATATATCAAATTATTAAAAAATTTAATGAATTGCTTTTCAATCCTAAATGTCATTGTATCAGTCACTTTGAAACTCATAATGCATATTTTTTCTGAAGGAAATTACATTTCCTTGAATTCTGAAGGAATTACAGCCAGAACAGGCAGCCATTATGGGTATCTGCTCTAGGATTGATTGGGGCTTTCAGTAAATTGGTCTAATGGGAACTGTCCCTGCCCATGGCAGGAGGGCTGGAACTAAATGATCTTAAAGGTTCCTTGATTCTATACAATTCCTTAGAGTCAACTTTGCAAAGATTTCTACTTCAATGGACATGAATACTTCTGCATCAATTGTTGCAAATTTAGGGTTTCAGATTGTTATGTTTATGACAGCAAAAAATATGTTTCTTGGTTCAGGATCTTACTTTGGATTTTGTAACAGAGACTTATATACTCTTGGCTCTGTAAAACTGAATACTGCACTAATATTGCAAGTTCAGCATCTTACTGAGAATCTGCTTGCTAGGGAAAGTCGACAAAGGTTTTCAATGATGTTAGTGATATGCTGCACGAAATATCAGAGAAAAATATCAATAAATGGGCTGCACAACATAATGTATGTATGCATCTTCCAGCTATTCTTTACTTGAATATTTTGAGCTTTCATTCCATAGTAACACAGCCATCAGAACTCAACAACTCATCAAGCAAGTTAAAAAGAACACTTGAAATTAACAGCTCCAAATTGCAAACACTCACCAACTTCCTGTGAAGTTTTAACAATACCTAGATTGTCCCTCAGCCAACGAACAACAGCACCAGCTATTGCAACAGATCCCTGAAAAAAAACAAGATCACTACAATTACATGCTTTTTCCATGTTTTTCCATGGAGAGGAGTTGCCTAACTTCCTAAGCAATTTTCTGGGCTCCTCTAATTTAGGGACAAAACTAATTAAATAGAAACAGCCAGAGAGACAGAAAATTTAGTCACTTTCATTTGACAGCAAAATTCCTCTGTTGGCTCAATAAATGTCCCTGAATAGTTCCATCTTATCACAGATAAAATTGCATGCCTCCCATTTCACAGTAAAAACTCATTTGGGCTTCTATACAAGACAGTCTCAAGTCTACTAAACTAAGCTTCAAGTGAAATGGGAACAGCATTATATTCTCACTGTAAGCCATTGCTAAAAGAGAACAGGTGTTTTCTAAACAGCTAGCTCTTACAGTTAAAACATATGGGTTTGATTAAAACAAGAGCTTGAATCCCTATTTTCCACTCTAGAAAGTGTCTTAACCATAAGATTATTCTAGTACGAATGTAGGAGTAGAAAGAACACAGTATCTTCTGTTGAAGACTTTTTTTCAGACAATATCGTTAAAGATGATGATGAAGAAAAATGCGCATAAGCAAATGTGAGCGTGTGGAAATAAAAGTCACTCTCAAACAAGATCTAAAACAAACCAGACCTCTCACATATATGTACAAAATGAAAATCCCCAAGTTGCCAGAACGTGGCAAATACAACTTCCCACATCCTGGTAACTGTAAGCCACAAATTATTTTCCCAGAGAAGAAAATCCTGTGTGTTGTCTTGGTCTCTTCAACACAGAAAACATAGGCTCTCTTCAAAAGATCAGTGGTAGCAGACAATTCAGGATGCATTTTTAAAAATAACTATTAAATCAAGCCCACAAATCAACAGAGATGGAAGAATAATTCTGCTGGACCCAATGAAGCACTGGTGTCAAACAGATGTTGAGCTGTTCTGTGCTTCAGAGGCAGAGTTTTAGAACTATGAAACTTTAAGTTATAGGTAAAGTCCAATTTTCTACAGAATTCGGATATCCTCAGAGTTGTGTGGAGAACTGAGGAACTAAAGGAACTGGAAATAGGCACCCATGTTTTAGTAGGTAAAAAGAGCTTAATTGTTAGATGTATCTTGTCTCAGAAATTTGGCTCCAATTTTTAAGTTTGAAGTAAAAACCATTAGAATGAAATTAAAAATAGAAGACATCTAGTCATGCTTTTTTTTTTTTTTTTGTCAGAACAGCTAAAACACTCAGTATATTTTCCTTTTTAAACTCCATCTTGGTTTGTTTGTTTACTTAAAACATTTAAGAAAGACTGTGAAACTGAAAAAATGTTTCAGACATTATACCCAGAAATTCAATGTAGAATTATTTTTTTTAGATTAAGTGATCTGGGTTGGAGATAGGATAACCAAAACCACATACAAGCCTTGAGGTGCAAAGCTATAACAGAAAGCCATTTTAATTTCTGTGCAACTGAATGGTTTCACTGGAGATAACAGAAAGATACTATAAAGCAAAAGTAATCATAATTATGTATCACTATAGAAAGGAAGAAATTATTTTACTTACTTCTAATGCATAACAAACAGGTTTGTCTCGGCCCAGTTTGTAAGCTATCGTGGTTAGAAGACCATGGTCAGAAAACACGGACTAAATAGGGTAAGAAGAAAGAAAAAACACAGGCAGAAAATATTTACTTAAGCACATGCAAATGATAAAAAAAAAAAGAGATAAAACTGAGAAAAAAAAAAAAAAAGATATATAGAAAGTTTAAACCAAATAAATTATAGAAACAACTGAGATAAAACCCTTGAAATGCTGTGTTTTAATTTTTCATTTTCATTAGCTGCCCTGAATCTTTCCAGACTTTTTATACCAAATAACTAATAACTAGTACTACAGAGAAACAAGTGTGAAAGAATAAAGAATAAAATAGCCAAGACAAAGAATAGAGCATGTAAGTTACACAACACTCAGCATTTTTTGAGGGAGTTATTTCCCTTGTGTATATAAGAATTATACACAAGGGAAGTGCAAGACACTTACTATGAGAAGTTCACTAGGCAGCTAGGAAATAAGAATCTTACTGAAACACCTTGAACAAACTATTACTTCCTTTTCTTTTCGATTTCAATATGCAATTCAATATTTTCCCTTACCTCCAGCAATACAATTATTGCTAATAAGTTTATGATTTATTTATAGTTATACTCAACTATTTAACTGAAGTTTGCTAAAAACAAGTGAAAAATGAAAAAAACACAACTGACCTTCTGACCTGTATTGCACAGCAAGAAACATCCTGTCCCATACCTAGCATGAGAGCAAAGAAAAGTTAAAGCTAGGACATTTAAGAGATAAGCAGTTACTGCAGCTCTTGAATTCATTACTCCCCTAGGGAGACACCACATTTTTTCCTCTCGAAATGTATGTTACCATTAATAGATGATGAAACCATTCCAACACAGTTTATTTAAATGCAGCTTGAGGCTGAAAAATCTAGTTCCAAACTTCTTTCTCTGATTATTTCTTGGACAGTAATTATCATGGAGCAGACAGAGCTGAAAGCTGAGTCTGAATTCTTCTTTGCTGGTTGTGTTTACTTACTTCAGTTTAAGCTGATTATGAAAGCCACTTTATAAACTAAATATTTCACAACATTGAGTTCAAACTTTTGAAGGTGAAAATACAACAAACTTTGTTCCTGTCACAAAGATTGCTTTTTTTAAAAAAAACACATTCAATTTCTAAAAATTGCATGTATCTCATTTGAAGCACTACATGTATATGTGTTCACAGGCATACAAAAACATAGTTTAGTAGCCTCATACTCTGTGTTCATTTTTTCTAACTAATTAAGAATTCATTTTTATTTAATAGTCTGAAAATCCAAGGCTTATAAATATTAATGAAAAAGTCTTCAGTTATATTTGTAGAATAAAAAGGATAAAGTAGTATCACAAATTGGCTAGAAATCTCATCTGATACTTAGCTTTAGGAAGATATTTTTCCAAACATCTCTTATTTTATCAAAATATTTTTTATAAAAATACTTTGTGAAAAAATTGCTCAAAAGCATGTTTGTTTTAACAAAATACAAAGCTACTAACTTTGATTTGTGCATGAGTGTAAAAGATAACTTGAAGGTTAATTAGCAACAAGTATAAATTAATGTGTAATTAAATCTGTGAAAGTCCAATGCTTTTCCTCAAATAAATATCTGATTACACCATTTGCCTGATTTAACTGATCAGCTGTTTTAAACAAGGGAAAATAAGATGCTGAGAACTAGGAAAAAAATCAGATTTAAAATTCTCCATGACCAATACACAGAACCAAAGCTAAGCACTGTAACTTAGATGAACATTTCCTATCTAGCAGTAGTGTGTGGTTTTTGTCATTGAAATCTATGCACACTGCCTGTATTTGTTTAACTTTAGATCACACTATTTAAATAGCAACTACTTAGCTCTGTGTTTTGGTGTATTTTAAAATTAAAAACCTTCTTTCACACAGAGATATTTCCTCACAGTGACTTTGTTCCAAACTGCACATCACAAACTATTTTACTTTAATATCTTCAATATTTTATTCAAAAGTCAGGACACCGTTTAATTTCTGGATCAACACAGTTGAAAGGTAGAGCTGTAGTTACGTGGTAACTACAAAAGTATTTGGCAGTTAGCTCAGAAGAGAACATAATACTAAATTTAAAACAGAGCAGCGACCTACTGTTTATCTCACAACATTCATCATAACCTACGTGTTTTTTGCCTGCCCATCTTGGAAGCACATTTGCCCAACAAGAGCAGCAGACTGGTCACCCAAGCACTGAAAAAAAGAATTTTTTTTTTAGCAAATGTCTTCATATGAATCACATTCACCAACAAGTAACATGAACAGATATATTTAACCATAGCTCAAACCTATTAGGAACACACAGTTAATTGAAAGTGAGGAAAAACGTGTAGAGATAATACCCTTTCCTCTGTAAGAACTGCAAATAAAATGTGTCATGATGCTTATGGTAAATATCAAAACTAAAAATTATTTCATGCATGTTGTGGAAAAAAAGATGAGAATCTGCCTCAAATTTTTGGATTATGTATATACTGAATCCCTTTTACATATAAAGCAGAGCTTGGTTCTATTTTGTAATGCTATTCATTTCCTTAGAGAGTCTCAGTTTTGAACGTAACTACACATACGCGTTAGAGTTGACAGCTGTATTTCCACAGCCAGATCTTCTTCAGTATAAATTCCACTTCAAAATGTATTTCATGTTAAACATGAAGCTAAAAAACTTGGAAACCAACAACATTTTTGTAGCAAGATTCATTCTTCTTAAAAATTTTTGCAGTGAAGTTATGTCTCGCAACAAAATTGTTTTAAAGTTGACTTACCCCAGAAATTGGTACACCTGTCAAAGCTCCAGATTTCTGAGTCATAAAAAGAGAAAGAAAAGCTCCAGATCAGCTTTCCATTAATACAGTTTCAGGCAATCAAAAAGAAGCTAAACTTGTATTTGACTCGGGAGATAAAAATTTGCATGCATAAGGAAATAGATGAAGTCATACAAAAATGGATAGCCACTAATACTGTAGAAGTTGGCTTCAAAGTATGTATTTTTTACTATTGCAATTCTATTAAAAATCTCTACTAAGAGACAGAAAATGGATGTAAGATATTGATAAGGGAGACAACATCCTGGAGAAAAATACTTCTTCTAGGAGAAACTTTTTTTCTAGGAATTTGTTGAATATAGCATGAAGTGAAGAACTACAGCTACAACACATAAAGACAGATTTCTGGGAGGAAACAGAACAAAATAACACGTGAGAGAAGTAAGAGGGGAAAAAAATTGAGTAAATTCTGTTAAGTTATATATATGAAAAGCGGAGATTCATAGCATAGAGTCTCTACTACTTACTGCTTAAAATTAACTACATCTTAGTTAATACAAAGAATGTAGAGGTAAATGAAACCCAGAGCTTTCTTCTTTTTATATCACTATAAATAGAAATGCATTGTGCTTGGTTTAAAGTCAGTGAAAGAAAAAAAAGTAAGGAGGCTTTCATGCCTAAAGGGTCAAATAAACAATATGATTGAGCAGAGTTGCACATTGGACTTATGCAGCTCATTAGGGTAGGAAATAGGGCAGGAAAGAGTCACATGAACTATATGGCTGAGTTGCACACTGGACTTCAGCTTCATGCAGCTCATTCCTAAAATAGAGTAGGAATTTTACAGGTACACTTGATGTCATCTCAACAGTTCTTAATACATATGTTTTTTGAAAAGACAGTGTACAGAAGACAAGGTGCAGTGTAACATGCAGTCTGTGTCAAATTTAAAATGCGGAAGTGTAACAGTAAAGTGAATAGAAAAAAAGTAGTTGTTATGCAAAGACAGATGCCTGACTTTAAGATACAGCATTTCAAGTGGATTAGAACCTCTTCCAAACACTACCACATAGCTTTTCAGTTGCATTCTCGCAGTAGGTATCATAATAAATATATATCTTGACAACATTTATCTCTGTCTTTAATTTTTTTTCTTTATAGAACTGTAAAAATGAATTTTCAGTGAAGCCATGCAAGTGCATTTCCAATCTGATTTTTTTTTATTCACACTTAATTTAACTGGATTGAAGGTAATTCAGTTTAAAAATGCACTAAAAACCCCAGTGTAATTCAGTATAACTTTTATTAGACAACAGATCAATTTTTTACTTCAATATGAAAATAAATATTCAGCAGCTCGCAAACTAAAGCACACACATACATAAACAGTATATTTTAGATTTTTATATATTTTATATTTAATATTTGTATATTTAATATTTTGTATTTTAGAAACAATTTTGGTGCGAACGCTCATTGCCATATCTCAAATCTGGAAATACTTGCAAATTTATTGGACTAGGAAGTGTGCTTTTACTAATCCTAAAATCAATGGAAATGCATAGCATATAAACAGAGTGGATAACATACAGGTGGTGAGCCTAATAGAAGCCTTTACTCACCAGGCTAGGACAGATTTTCTAGTCAGCAAAAGGAAGAAAAGAAAAAAAAAAGTGGGAAGAAAGGGGAAAAGAAACACAAGTACAAATTTAAACTGACCAGCTATTCTGCTTCAGGTGCCACAATGTAGTATCTCATCTCTTACTACCTTACTGCCTAGAAGGATTTTGTTTGCTCCACTCATTCAACTTAATTACAACTCACACTTATCTGATGTTTCAAATTAGTGAAATTCAGTAATGATTTCCAGCAGCATCTTTAATGACATATTAGTAAAATTATTTACGTTTCAGGCAAGTGGGATTTACATTTTAAATAAAAATATTTTAGTTAGTCCTAATTACAAAATGCTTGGATGTCCTTAGAAAACAACGGTGTGAAATGCCAGGAAAAAATAAAGAAATCACAATATCCAGTTTATCCTATTTGAAGGATATTCTTATTTTAGGAATAAATTATCTGTCACTTTAACAGAAGAGTAACCGCTACATCATATTAAATCTGAAATCTCAGGCCCATGACAAAAATCCATATTTAACTCCGAAATAAACTTCACATTAAAAAAAGCTCATTACTTTTGATCTACTAATTATACTTTGCATTCTGAAAGGTAGTTTCCACAGTACTTGTCCACAAAAATCAAATTTTGCTGCTTATCAAAAACCTCTCCCATTTGTTTTGCGTATTTGACACTTAACGTCTGGCAGATATTTACCTTCATATAATATCTTACAGCAGGACATATTGACATACTAGTCATAAATCAAACAATATTAGTCCAGAGAAAGCCACTAGTTTGAATGAAAATTCTCTCAATTGTTATTGACATATTTTTACAAGATAAACACACATGCACAAACATACCATCAGGCCATAAATCTCAGATGAGCTTCGTACTTTTGGAAGTATTTCCATAGGAATATCAAAGAATCTGAGCACAATACAAAATAAGGTATAGATATGGTCAGTGCTAAATCAGGAAGGATTTTGTATTTATTTTCTTAAATAAGTTTAAGGTATAAGGAAATAAAATATAAAGGGAACTTAAATATCTAGGATTTCATGCATATGTTTCTCTATTTCTCATAAATGTGACACTGAACTAGAAAGTAAAACAGAACATATTTGGGTATTTTGAAGACACATCTAATTCTTCCATATGAGAAGTCATTCCTCTTCCAACACTACCTTTATGATATAGTGATTAAATTTAAACTCAAAATAGAAACACTATCATTGCAACTGAAATTAATGAAAAAACAAACTATGAAATTGAATTGTTTTCATGAAATAGTCTTCTACCCACAGAAAAATTCAAGGCTCTGCTGTTTAAAATTGCTTGTAATTTGGACATTTGGTTAACAACGAATCTTACATATTAACAGTAAATACATCAGTAATTGCTGATTATTATCTAGATAAGAAATTCTTACTACTGAGTGTTTTTTAACACATCACTTACAGAATCCACTTAAATAACATTATTACTATAAAATGAGCTTACTGGCAGAGCTCAGGATCCCAGTCCAAGGAATGAATGTTGAACAACATCGTTCTACTGGCATTAGTTACATCTGTACAGTGAACACCTCCATTCTTCCCACCTGTCAAACACTGAATTAAAAAAAAAATAATAAAATCAACAGTATTTAGCATGAGAAGGTACAAGTTTACTACAACAAATTACAAACAAAATCTAAATTCACACAGCTTTCAGCTTGGGAGTGGGAACACCGATGTTTCTGCAACAACTAAAACCAGATACAGTAGAATAAAGGCATGGGAAAGATAGTAAGGGTACAGAAATATCTCCTGGATTCTTATTTTACAGAAGTGGCTAATACATCTTTCTAAAGTTCAAGTTTGTAAGTATCAGTAAGTATCAGTGCTCCTGCTGGGATCCCAAACCCCTGCCTCTAAGTTCTGCTACAAACTACACAGGCTTTGATCAGCAAGTGAACTTGCAGAACTTCTGTAGGATGCAAAAAATTCTTTTATTCTATATAAAGAAGACTATGCAGTTGATCAGAAGATGACTGTATGTTGTTACAAGCAGTCAGTAAATATTAGAAATTTTGTTTTGTTTACAACTCCAGGAGAAAATGTTTTAGTAGGAACTTCCTGCATACAGGAAACTGAAATCCATTTTTAGAAGAGTGATAACAAACTCACAAATACATACCCATATAAGCCACGAATCAATAGTTCCAAACATTGCTCTTCCATCATCAACTGCTTGCCTAATCTCTTCCACATTATCCAAAAGCCACCGAAGTTTCACTGCACTGAAGTAGGTGCTAAGTGGAAGACCAGTCCTAAACTGCAAAATAAAAAACATAAATTGAAAAAAAAAAAAAATTAACATAATGCAGAGATATTTTCCACAACTACTGTTGCTAAATATAAAAAGAACCTTCGTAAATGAAATACTCAACACCCAAAACTCAGAGAAAATACAAACTTTTTGTTAAAATAAATAGTAAGCTTTCAATAAGCAAGTCTGAAAATATCAAACCCAATGGACAAAGATCAAAGCTGCACAAAATCCAGGCCAAAAATCCTTTATGTGGAAACAGTTGCTAGCAGAAATCCAGAGTTATCTAGGATATCTCAATATGACCAGACAGAAAGTGAATTTGACAAAGACGAGCAGCATGCTACACAAAAGACAGAATTTGTATTCTACTTGAACTTAGAAGCAAGTAAATTTATATACTCTCCACATTTATTTGCTGGCTGTAAGAAGACATATAAAATATTTATATAATCAGTCAAGGAAAATGTAAACAAAAGAATTATGATACTATTCTGCAAGCATTTATTTTCAAACTTTGATATATACTCCTATTAGAAAAAATATTGCTTCTTATAAAATATCTTTGCAGTTCTCAGATTGGTTGCAAATGAGTTCAATACTACAACATATGATGAGAAATGATAATGAAATATTTAATATCAATAAATAATTTTTGAACTTTTTTTTTTCCTACTTGCTCTTACTTTTTGGAGGAATATTTAGTTATTAGACAGGAAGCACGTAATGAAGTCTCACAATTGCCCATCTAACTTCTCTACTGAAATATTTAAGGTGTATTACCAATTTACTTGAGGAAAATAAATATTTTCCAGTCTCAGACTGGTGTATAGTAAATGTATTATGTACATTTTTTATTATTTGAAAAGCTGGAAGCTAGGACTGACTGATTTCGTTTTAGGGAATTTTTCAAGAAATACCTCATGACACTGTATAATATCTACTATAACAGTAAGAGTTGAGCTACTATTTAATATTCTGTAATCTCTCATACCTTAAAAAAGGATTTGTTATTTCCAGGAATTCTCTTAAGAAGCCTTTCAACTGTTGACTGAGTTCTTAGGTCAAGCCACACTAGAAACATGAATAAAATAAATTAATCAAATGATCTATTACAACATCAGTGACATGAGTAAGATGTTTTCACAAAACTCAAGTATTTGCCAGTAAATTCCTATCTTTACTCTTTTTTTTTTTTTAAATACGGAGTAATATTACATTGCCATTGTATTTTTAAAGTATAGTTGTAAAAAGAAAAAAAAAAAGATTGGATAAACTCATTCAGTTTAGAAGAACTCATGATTTGCAATATCAGACATGATTTTCCACATAATAGAACACATATTTTTCTCTGCTAGAGCACAAGTGAATGACTAATACTACTTCACTTATAGCAGATGAATACTATCAAATTAGAGGATTAAAACAAACAGTAGGTTGATTATTTACTGTAATTATGAAACTTTGAACTAAAGTGCTATGCCAGAGTTATCATGGTAGAGCTTACAATAAAGCTGTAAATAACATGCATTTAAACACACCAAAGTCCTAGTCTTTCAGTAGTACAATGCTAAATTGCCTAGCATTTGACATAGGCTGAGTGAACAAATCTAGATGATCACAATTTCTCAGCAGGCATAAGCAGAAAAGCCAAGAAAAGTAAAAAATACAACTCCAAATCATTAAGTACTCTTTTAAACTCAAAAAATATTTACTTTAAGGTTAAATCCCATGAATCCTGACCATTTAGTAAGCTCCTTCATTTCAAATGAAGTGGCTTTGCATACGTCAGGGCTTCAAGGCATGCTAAGATGTCCAAAACCCTTCAGGAACTTTGCTTTTTGTTAAAAGCTTATTAGGTGTTTTATTAAGTTATTAGGTAATAGTTGTAACAGAATGTGACACCTGTGTATACAAACACACAGCTAATGATGGATCTCAAACACACAAAAGAAGTTAGTAGGCCAGGCCGCAACGAGATGCGCACAGAACTAGGAAAGCATTTTTTCTACAACACACTCACTTTACATTATTACAAGTTCAAAAAGTATA
Organism: Tetrao urogallus; assembly: GCF_951394365.1. Lineage (NCBI taxonomy): Eukaryota > Metazoa > Chordata > Aves > Galliformes > Phasianidae > Tetrao > Tetrao urogallus. Next base: position 79,696,993 of record NC_136813.1, on the reverse strand, counting down.
GTAGTTACCAATAGCATTATAAAGAGGTTCTCCAGTCGTCTTGTCCCAAACCACTGTTGTTTCCCTCTGGTTGCTAACTCCAATGGCTTCAGGACAAAATAGAAAGAAGTATCCTTTTCAGAGGGTTTATTTTCCACTTTTTGGGGGTGTGGGAGGGAAAGGAGAGGTGGAGATGAGGGCGGAACATGTAAGGAGAAGAGGCAAGTAAATGGGAAATAAAACGCTTCCAACTTTTTCACATTGCAATCTAGAAAGATTACTTCTAAAAATTGAGCATTCATCTTTTACAGTGCTCTAGATCCTTTTTATTTTTCCACAAATTAGGACAACATGAATACTGACAGTAAACTAGTTTTCACCAATAATACTTGAACAGTTTATCTTTCAGAATTTCCTCATTCATTGCTCATGTCTGTGATTTTGCAAGATTACGTAAATCTATTCTGTAGATTTTGCCTTGCTAACATACATGAACAATATCTTTTCTTATCATTCCTCCCAAACAAACTACTCTCAACATTTTCTTTGAGTCTAGGGCAAGCCGCCACCTTTCTCTTTATTGACTTAAAAACTAGAGAATCTGACTTGCTCAACTATGAGCATGTTAAAGCCACCAGTTTCCTCTTGGAATACCTTTTATGTTAGTGATGTCTATGTTCAGTTGCTGCAGTTTCTCACAGGTTCTTTCCACACATTCATGGACTGACTTTAAGATTTCCTTTGGATCTTGTTCCACCCATCTATAACAAACAGAAAATATCAGTTAATAAAACAAAAAATGCAAGTCAAAAGGTTACATTTAGAGAGAGAAAAAAAAAATCAATTCTGAACTAAAATCAGCTGAGCATTTTGTCACAACCACAGCTATGGATATGTTTTACATATCCATAAAATGTTTAATAAATTTCAAAGCCTTTTTAAAGAGTAAATGGTATTTCATAGCAAAACTGTCTGCAGGAAACAATAATTCTCTTCTATCTCAGGCAGAGGCCTTAGGGGCAAATGATAGACATGTCAAGAGCAAACAAACAAAAAACATCTCAGAGAACAAACTAAACAATCTCTATGAACTAAGCAGAAGAATATGATTAAATTGTAAAAATAGGTAGCTTAACCTCTTTAAACAAGACTGCAAGAGAATGATTGGCCAGAATGAAAAACTAAGTCTCTTTACTTTTCACAACTCATAACTCATGTTGATGCCCCATGTATTTATTTTATGCCACGTTTCCTACCACGAAGTCATTTATAGCAGATACTCTTTTCTCAGTAGTTATTCAACTTAAGTTTTGGTCATGCCTACATGGCAGTATATACAGTCTATCAAAATGTACACAAATGAATAAAAAGCTACAGAAAATTCATACCCTTCCTTAGGGAATTTCTGCTGTATCTCAACTTGATGGTGACTCAGAAGCTCTGCTGTTTTTGCATTAAATACCTGCAAATAAATTACACAATTGGATTTTCTATGAACACAGAGGTTTAAACAACAATAAATGAACATGCATTATTTGGAATAAATATAGTTAAATCATAATTGATAGTTATTATCTCATCTATCATTAACAAAACCAACCAAACAAATAAACAAAAAAAACAGACAAACAACCAAATATCCATAAATTGAGTTCAGATGTGTGAATTCATGCAATTAAGGAGCAAAGAATATTTTGGTAAGCTTTGCTATCAATTATGGGAAATAACCATATTCTTTTCTTGAGGAGGTTTTAGAAGTTAAACTAATGACATACATTAGAATACACTTCTCAGTCAGTATAGTACCAAACGCTAGAGATAACAACTTCTCTTTGGCTCCTGCTCTGTTACTCTGATGCCACAGATATGGCAAAAGGAGAGATTGCTATCATCATGTCACTTTCAGGAAAAGTGACAACTTTCAAGAGACAGGTAATCACATCCAGTTTAGAGCCAGTAGAAGGGACCCAATTGTGAAAAATGAATAAGCACCTCGACAGAAACCTACTTGTTTCAGTGCAAATTGCATATACAGAGCTCACAAACAATCTGAGAAGAAAAAAAAAATGACTGCAGCAACACAATGCATTAAAAAGGAGAAGATTATGCAGAAGGGTGACTTAGATTTGGATACATTGCAACAGATGAAAGAGAGAAGAGAATCCTGAGTGCTATACTAATAGCCATTCTTTAGGAAACATGAAATGGAGTTTCTGCCTTGCAGTAGAAACTGAAACAGAAGACACGTTAACTTTCATTAACAGTGGCCTGATTCTGAAAGTAATCCACTGTGCCAAGCCAAAATGACACCAAGTAAAACATTCAACTTGATTGTATAATGAGTAACTGACAGGTCAACAACAGTGTTCCTAGGAAAATAGTTCTTTCTCACTAACACCATTCAGAATCTTTTGTCTAAAGAACATTCAGAAACCTGGGAATAAAATCTAACCAGAGAATCAGGTCATTTGGAGAACATGGCAGCAGGACACCACCCTATCTTTTCCCAGTAAGCAAACAGAGCAGGATTAGATTTAGACAATTCCTCTCATACTCAAGGTATAAAATTCAGTTATACCCTTCTCTAAGATAGGACTGAATCTTTTGTAGACTTGCTTGGAAATCTTCTCTTCTCATTCCACAAATTTTAGTAACTCCTCTTAAAGCTTTTAATCTATAAACTCTTGATTTCATTTAGATAGTACAGTCTACTTTGACACTACTGGACCAACTACTGCAAAGAACAGATGATTTTCTGATTCTCCAGTTTCTCTAAGGCCTAGAAGTGTATCTTTAGAGAGAAACTGGAGTTTAGAAACATTTTAGTTACAAATTTAAATCACAGAATAGTGTGGGCCTTAGAGATCGGTAGGTATCTCTGGTACGGCCATCTGCTCAAAGCAGGGTCACCTATCAGATTAGATCAGGTTGCTCATGGCTTTTTTTCCAAGCAGATTTTGAAAACCTCCAAGGATGTAAACAACACCACGTCTTTGGAAAACGCTAATACTCCCACTCAGCTCCCCAGAAAAGAATTCTTAAAGAGGTACAAGTTCTTTATTTTCTGTTACCACCTAGAGACATTAAAGAAAAAAGCATCACTGTATTTTTTTTCACTGTATTTACTTAGCTTATTTCACCTGCAAGCTCTGCTTTGGCATGAAGCTTTCCTAAGAGGTAAGCTCTATAAGTACTACATGCTTGGAAGGAAGTAGTATAATTGGATAAGGGTCTTAAAATGCCGAGCAATAGAGTTAATAGGAGAGATTGTCTTGCATGCATGTAGATAGACAATTTTACTTGACGTTCCCTTTATACCAAAAGTGTAGTAACATTTACGAAGGTTTTATAAAGATTGAAGATATTATATTGAACACAGGTTCAATACATATTTATCTAACCAATGTTAAATATTTATTTATATCTATATATCTATATCTATATCTATATATCAATGTTAAATATTTATTTATATTTATCTACCAATGTTAAATATCACTTAGTAATCATTCACCATTAATCATTTCAGTATTCCTTGAAACAGAAAGCAGTACATAATGATTCCTACTGTTAGCAGGAAATAAATACAGACTCAATTAGACAAGGTCATTCATTAAATCTAGAGTGTATGGCCTGCAGATAATTAAGGGTGAAGCCCTAGCAGAGAAAGGCTTTTTGTCCCCTTTTGTTCTAACAGGAGTAATTTCTCAGCAAAGCCAGTGTCACTACAAGTGCATAGATGTTTCCAGTGCCCATAGAGAAGAACTAGGTAAACACGCTCTCCTAATCTATCACAAAGAAAACCACAAACTTCTGACATCCTCAACAAAAGCAGCGGACGCTCCCTGTACCTTAGGGCAAGGGATTAAAAAGTTTCACTGAGAACAACATTATGTTATATTGTGGTAATACAATTGTGATACACAGAAGGAAGCTAAACATGAATGAAACATTACATTTAAACCTAGAGGAAAATGGTAAACATTTTCCAGGGAAAAAAAACATTTGCAGGGAAAAAGCTGAAGAAAACAGAGCTCCTGCTCCCCACGAACTGTAGCCAAAAAGGAAAAACTGTGTCTTTGTTTTTCACCGACAGTGGTGAGAGAAAGAAAAAGGTGACAGTGACTAATTGAGATAAGGCCAATCACATTCCTGTTGAGACAGGTTTGAGCTGTATTTCCACCACTGCTTTCCTTCCTTTCATTTTCATTAATAACTGATTTCAATATACGATAGAGATCTCTCAATTCTTGCAGATTCAAAAATGTCAGTCAATTTTGCCCTCATTGTATCAGCGGTATTTACAGAGGAACTGCCTAGGCCATTTGAATACGTGTTGCTACAAAGGCTGCTCTGAAAGAAATGCCTCCTATTCCGTTATGTTGGCCCATGATGTCAGATGTAGATGTCGGCGGTGTGGCAATAGGGGTCAAACCTTCCCACCAGTATTCCGTGGTGTGTTACTGCTGTGTGACAGATGGCAGCAGAGGGACAGTCTGACGCAATGGGTCTGACGTGGAAGAGTGGATGAAGCAGAGGTGTGTCACTGAACTCCTCCACGTGGAAGAAATGTCACCCACTGACATTCATCAACATTCGCTGAACATCTGTGGATGTTAGCAAAGTGTGGCAGTGGATGGTGCATTTCTGCAGTGGTGACAGCAGTGGTGCAGATTTTTTTGAGCACAGCATGCAGGCTCTTATTCATCACTGGTGAAAATGCATAGCTAATGGTGGTGACTGTTGAAAAGCAATATTTTGTAGCTGAGAACTTATCAAGTAGTGTTATTGTGCTTTTTGTAGCTGTTGTATTTTCAATGGAAATAAATGAGAGGCATTACTTTTGGAGCAAGCTACAAGTTTGATGGAAGGCAGTGAACATTCAGAAATGTACTGAATTCTCTGGTGGGAGATTAAAGAAAAAGGATTAAATACTTTCCTTCTACTCGCAACTGATTTATCATACAAAGAATATGAGCTAGAGCTTTGAATCTTACAACAACAAAGCAGAAAAAGAACACCTGAACAGCTACATTGTGTGTAAACAAGCAGAAGGGCTGATCATTTAACTCAAGCTCCTTCTAGAATCTCACCAGTGATGGAACATTAAGGAGTGCAAATAGTTGCATGGCATTACATTTACTCTTGACTTCTTCATAGAAAAGATCTTATCAGTTGTAATAATTTTGAAAGAATGAACAGAAACGTGAGGCAAACAAATATGAGGCTCATACACAGGTAATTTATAACTACTCATAAGCTTTGCTACTTACGACAGCTGTGTAACTGCCTGCAGAAAGCTATGTTAGCCTATGCTGTATTTTCATCAGTTTCCATTAAGCTGAAACAGCTATAGATTTGCTGGCAAAAGCTTAGAGCTGGAGTTTTGAAATTGTGTTGAAATCAACCCAAGTGGGGAAAAGATGACAGACAAACAGTAATTCCACTCCCAGCATTTGACTGGAATTAGTGGGTCGATTTCATGAATGAGCACAGTTTAACTTGTCTCCTAGAAATTATCTTGTTTGGAAAGCTCCTGTTGAATAGCTCCTCTCCCCCTCCACCCCCAGAAGCACTTAAGATTATGGGAATAAAAACCAAACTATAATGTATTTTAAAAAGCTAAGAGTGAGGGAAAAATTAAAGCATTTGCAATATTTTTAACCCTTCTCGTTAGCTATACAATCAAATTTTGCTCTTTCCCGAAATGCTGGGCTACTTCCATAGAGAAGCAGAACAGTTTCCCCTCCACAGAGCAAGCTCAATGGATGCTAATTGTTATCATAAGTAAAGGCAGTTTTTGTTTACTGAGGAGTAGTTACAGTGTGATATATTTTTATTTGCAGCCTTTCTTCTGGAAGTGAAATAAAGGTAAAAAGAAATAGCCCAAGGAGGTGGAAAAAAAAAAATCTGTGGTTGACTGACACACTGTACGTGTACTTCACTGTGTAGGCCCTCCAATGAATATTTTCAATTCTTGCTGCTTTTGGATAAAATGCCAGAAAAACTTTATCTAGCAAAAATCTTTGAAGAGATCAGGCATGGGTTCAAATGGTCACTAACTCAAAACTCCAAAATTTTTAGCAAGAGTAGCAGAAGTCACAAAGAGTTTCATGATATAATTATTGAATAAAATAAAGTGAAATGAGAGATGCAAATATTTGATGAATGCGTTTGGCAAAACATCTAGATCAGAACTTAATCATTCAAGTACATGTGTTTAGATTATCCATTTTGTTTTCCAGCTTGGCTATCTTAAGAAAATGAGCCAAAGCCATTGCAATGCCATTCAAAGTACTGAGATCTGAAGTTAGTAACTAACTCTGAACTTGTTACCCATATTCATCTCAACTGAACAGAAGAAAAAAAAAAAAAAAAAGAGAACTCACTTGAGTAACTACAGTCGCTCTTGCAGAAGAAAGTAGCTTTAGAAAAAATCCAAGTCAAGGTCCTCTGATGGCAAGACCACACATGAGCTAAAACTGTTTATGTGTATTATGTGTGTAAGAAATACAAGGATAAACAAGGAGTGATGGCAACAGAAATGTACTTTTCTCAGTTCTGCTGTTTCATACAGCCTCATTCACACGAGTGGAATTTCACAAATCTTAGTTTCTATTCATATATAGAATCTCAGAATAAGCAATGCTGGAAGGAATCTCCAGAGTTGTCTATCCTGACCCACTGGTCAAGTAAGATTATATTCAAAGTTAGACCAGGCTACACTAGGCCTTCTCCAGCCAGGTGTTAAGCACCTGCAAGGATGGAAATTCCAGTCTTCCCAGGTGCCTGACCTAGTGTTTGAGTCCCTTACAGGGAAACATTTGTTCTTTACATCTATTGGAAATTTCTCTTGCTGTACCCAGTCATCACTGCCTGTTGTCTTTTCTTGTGCACTTCCAAGATTCTGTCTTCTCTACAAACTGTGTTTAGATAACTGAACCTATTACAGTGCCCCTATAGACTTCCCATGGACAAATAACCCTGGGTCTTCCAACCTCGCCTTGCATGTTGCATGCTGCAGCCTACAAACCATGTCAGTGACCCTCTGCTGGACTAAATGGAGTTTTTCCAGATGCTCTGTTCCTCTGTGGGGACTGAAACCAGACACTCCACTTTCAGTGCTGTCTCATCAGAGGCACACAGACAGGAATAATTAGTTCCTTTGATTTGCTGGCTGCACTCTTCCTAATGTGGTTAATCTTCACCAGCATAAGGACAATCTGCTCTCTCATGCTCATCTTGCTATCCAGCAGGACCTCAGATCTGCTTCCATTAAGCCTTCTTAGCCTTCTGTCCCAAGCATTAGACTTTGTAGAACTTCATGATACTTCTGCCAGGCCAGTTCTCCAATCAACTGATCCTCACAACCCATGACTACCCGCAAACTTGACAGTACATCCCAAACCATCATCCAGGCCGTTGACAAAAACTTGCTACCATCCTCTGTGGAACATAATTTGTAAATTAGCCTCCGTTTAGACTCTGACCTATTGATAGTACCTTAGCCAATTTTTCACCCAGATATCTTTAAACTGATCAAAAGTCATATGTTCACTGCTTTTAAAAAAATAGGAAACAGCTACACAGTCCCGATGAATACACAAAGTAACAATTTGATTTTAACTGGTGACTTAATGAAAATGGTGGGAAACGTACAAAGATCACTGAGGAAGGCATGCAGAACAACTATCACAGTGAAAAGATCAAAAGGTAACAAGAGAGCCAAGGAAATATCTCAGACAGAAAGAACACCATATTACATTTTGGCATAAAGTGCTTGAAAGAAAGGTCTCCTAAATCTGGTAATCCCTCTCTAATACAAGATTCTCCAGGTACATGCATTATTATCTGACTGACTGACATAGCTTGTAGCAGATCCCTGCTTGCTTGGCCCTCTTCTTCCTCCCTACCCCACATTTTTCTTTTAACACAGTGATAAAAAAAATTCTCAAATTCGTGTAACTTTATTATCGTAACAGTTTGATCATACTGCCAAGTTTAAGAGAATGTTGTATTTTGAAAACAATTTAGAGAAACTGAGATGAATACATGAAGAATTGAAAGAAATGACAAATACTATACACTTAAAAAAAAAAAAAAGTGAAAAAGTATGGTTTCTTATTTATTTGTGAAAGCATCCTGATCCCTGAACAGAAACATTCTCATGCAAGACAAAAAAGCCAAAACTGACAGTGTACAAACTACCGATGAATATATCTAGCATGAGAAATTTCTTGTTAAGGCCTATAAACAGTACTTGTAAAAAGACACTGAGTACAAATTTAAGGCTGGAAGTGTGTCTTAATTGTGCTGGTGTTTTATTTTTACACTAAGACTTAACTCAGCAGCACGCATAAAGCAGACAGAATTTATTTTCAGGCACTACAGGGAACTTTTCCAATGTTTTTTTTTTTTTTTTTTTTTTTTTGAAAAGGGCTCCTGACAGGCATTCCAGATAGCCCACTGGTGTCATTTGTCAGTTTGGAGTTTCTCTCCACCCCCGGATCTGTGCTTTGTCATTTGACAGTCCCATGAAGGTCGTGATATTGAGAAATAATTGTAACACAGGTCAGGAAGATACTCAGTCCCCTGCTTCAGGGAAGAAAATTCCACGCTAGGGATTTCACATTCATCTTTCCAGCTCAATTTGGCATTTTATATCTAGTGACTATTTCACTTGCACAGCGGAAGTTATCATCGGCGTCAATATCAAGTTGCTATGACTTACTGTCTGGGAGGCAGGACAGCATTTGCAGACATCTGCAAGCAGGAAGCTTATATACTAAGTTACATATATGGGAATAACATTACCGTCTATTGCATAACAGGGAGATAGATCCTTAAGCTCAAGGGCTGTTATCAGCCACCCCATCCTTACACAAACCGTGCCCTCCCGCAGGCTCGGAGCCCCCGGCTCTGACGCGGGCTGAGGAGGGGGCTGCAGTTCAGCCACGGCTGCGCACGGGATGCGCTGACACGCTCCTCCCGCAGGCCCAAGCTTTCAGCTGGGAACTCGGCACGGTCACCGCGTGCTTGAACGCTACAGCTCATCGCGGTCACCCAAAGGACAGCTCGCGGGGTTCCGAGCAGTCCGATTCAGACCCAGCCGCCCGCAGCGCCGGCTCTCCGCAGCCCCTCGCTCGTTCCCCACGGGCGGAGCGAAACACCCCGCGAGGCTGCCGAAAAGCCGCCGCCGCCGTCTGCCCGCCCGCAGCCCGAGCTCCGCGATGCTCTCACCAGGAAGCGGCTGGAACTGGTGCCCTGATCGATGGAGCCCACCAGCGGCCCCAGCACCATGCGGTCCGACGCGGCCATGGACCCCTTCCGACACCGCCGCCGCCGCCGCCCCCTCAGCACCTCGGGGCGGGTAACGGCCGCGCTCGCTCTACACCACCGCCTCGCTGCCACCGGCGCGTGGCTGCCGGAGTGAAGCCGGCGGGGCGGGGTGGGGGGCGCTGCCGCGCGCAATGCCAGGGCGCAGCCAATCAGCGCCCGGGGCGCGGCGGGGGCGGAGAGGAGAGGGCGGGGCTAAGAGGCCAGGAAATGGGCCACAGGCAAGGAGGGGCGGGTGCGGGGGTGGTTGGGGGGTGTGTGTCACGTGATGAGCGGCGCGGGGCTCCTCCCTACGGCCGCGGTCGGTTGGGTTGGGGTTGCTGAGGCGGTTCGTGAGGGGGGCGCGCAGGGTTGCGCGGGAGCCGGCCGTGCGTCTGAGCGTGTCCCGGTTACTCTGGCAACCCGGGAGAGCCGCTCTGAGGAGGAGTCTGGCGGCAAGCGCTCAGGAGGCGACGGGGCGAGGCTTCTCCGCCCTGGGGGAAGATGTCTGCCGAAACTCGGCTGCTCGGATCGCCCGTGGCCGAGGAAGGACGAGGGGTCTGTGTCGCTGTGCGCGAGCTGGCCCGGCGTCCCCGCAGAAATAGCGAAGGTGTACGATCTCGATCGTCCTTTCTCAGTGCTTGATGCTAACCAGTGCTTCAGGAAAAGCTGCCCGTGTCGCAAGGCCCGTGGTGGAGTTGCAAAAGCTGAAAATGCTGACTAAATCGTACAAGAAGTCACAAAGCCTTGCAGTAACTGGGCTTCCGCAGGCTCCAGTAAATAGATTATGCTTGTCTGCCGTAGTTCTCTAAAGTTTTCATATTTTGTCGTTGCCGTGGTCTGATTACCGTGCTGCCGGTTGGTAATGCTTGCTGTGCCATCTACAGCGCTTCCCACATAGCACTGCTGTGTCGGAGCATCACGGTTTTGGTGTTGGTGCTGCCTTCTGTGTAATAACAGCGAATGACTGCGTTACAGCCCCAGCTACAAAGTCTGAAATGACTTTTTTTTTTAAGGAGTTTTTGGCTTGATTAAAAAATGACTTTTTTTAAAAGTTAAGAAAGCACCTAAATGTTAGACTGTTAGGAAGGATTCTCTGCTACCTTAAAATGTAATATTCGGGATTCTCATTACTGTAAACTCCTCATCTGCTCATCTGCCGCACCATGCTCTGAAGGGCACTTCTGCCCCAAGGCCATGGGCAGTGACGGCTGTTGACTTTAAAAGTTTCCTTGGGGCTACAGCATCTCTGTACAGGCTGAAGCTCAAGGAATTAATCTCAAGGCATCTTAGCCAAGTCTCAGCTCATCAGTATAGTTACTAGAAAAGGTATGTTTTCTGTGGTTTTGTTTTTGTTTTTGTTTTTTTAAACTTGCCATGGGTGTTCCTGATCTTAATACTAGGTAAGACACAACTATTTAAACTATATAAAGATTGAGGTCTGTCGAGATCCAAAAAAATGAAGAGATAACATCATGACTAATACTTATGCAAAACAGTAAATACCTATGGTTGCATGTTTTCACATTTACCTGAGTAAAATTTACACAGGTTACAGAACATCACTTGGTTACAGAAAATTCCTCAGGGGAGCAAATTGTCAGTTTTCAACAGAATCACAGAATGGCCTGGGTTAGAAGAGACCTTAAGGATCATGAATCTCCAACTGCCAACCACAGGCAGGGCCTCTAACCTCCCAGTTTAATACTAGACCAGGCTGCCCAGGGCCCCATCCAACCTGGCCTTGAAAACCTCCAGGGATGGGGCATCCACAGCCTCAGCCTGTTCCAGCACTTCACCACTCTCATAGTAAAGAACTTGTTTTTGTACAGATGCTCTAACAGTATTCTCTCTGTTTTCATACACCTGGAAAAGGAGTGCTGGCAGTGATAACCAAAGCCATTTTTGTAACCCTTGAGCAAGACAGGCAGAATCAAAGAGCTTTGACAGACACCAGAAAACAGAGTCAGTGGGAACAACTTATTCTTCCTATTCCATGCAATAGTGCACTCTCATTCAGCCTTTATTTAGGTGTTAATGTAGTGTTTGAACACTTTAATTTCATTTTTCTATAGTTTTAAATTTCTATTTGCAGACCTGTTAGTGGGTCCTGTGCCAAGAAGGCTGTTTGCAGAGGAGGAAGGGTGGAGCTGTGGCCTTACCTTTATGGTAAGGTGATGTGAGGCTGTACTGCTGAGATGCTGTTAGAGGAGTTAGCTTGGAAATGGAAGCAGTGTATCTGAAGGAGCATGGGTATCTGCATGGACTCATTTACTGTGCTTCTGGCTTGGTTCTTGCTTCTGGCTTGGCTCAGGCAAGTCTATGAATGCTGCTTAAATGATCAGTTCCCCCATCGAACAACATACAAGCTGAAGAAAAAAATCTTACTTGTAAAGAATTAGTATTCATGGTTTTGAATGTTAAATATACTCCTCTCAAGTCTGGCAGAAATAATGGAGAATCCCATTACTTACAGAGAACTTAATTGCAATGAAGTTTAATTTGATTCCCAAACCCAACACACCTCTGAAGATGATGCTTGTTTTCAAACTCCCAAGGGATTTGAATTACTGCAGATTTGCTTGTATTCCAAGTACAACTTTTTGACCTCTTGTTCAGCAGACTAAATTTAATAGAAAGTTTTCTCCATTTCTGAATATATATAGTTTCAGTGGTTGTTTGTTTTTTTTTATTTAATATTTTTAGGTAACAAATACGTTTGACATACGTTGATTATAAACACAATTGTAAGCACCTCTATACTTAGAATACATTTTTCAGAGACAAGGAACTTTGCTTGTAAAGAACTATTCTCAGTGGCAGATAACTCCTCTCAGTCTCTTTTATTTATTTATTTACTTTATATTTACTATCAGCAGTATGGAGGAATATTGGTAACTAAATTCTGCTCTTTCTGGCTGATTCTTTTGTATTGACCTCAAACTGGGGACAAAATGTGACTGTCAGGCTACTCCAAGCATGTGATAACGTGTGAAATAAAGTGTGCATGCCAGATGTCCATGTCTTTCCATTCCGCCCGTAAGTGACAGAGATAACTCGGCAGGCTGAATCCTGCTGTACCTTACTGATGACCCCCAATCTTTGTGTTCCTGTAGGAAGAGCTGAAGTGAAATATTTGGAGTTAACCCAGAGCAGGTGTACATACGTATGGTGTGCCAGGACCTCAAGTCAGGCTGTCACATACACCCTTTTGCCTACTGGGAACATGAATGGTATGTGTGAGTGTGCAGATGCTTGCATGTTTGAGTAAATCTTGTCTCTCATACCAGCCCAGGGAGTAAACGCAAATAGATTGTGACCTTGGGAGCCAGTGCCCTCCCATCTGAATCCAGGGTTTGTAGCACCCCGATGCAGGGAGCCCTTCCACAGATATAAAGGAAGCAGATCAGAAGGAGCAGCTCTGTGTTCTCTATACTAGGTTTATTTTGGAAGGTGTCCACAGTGCTTTGTCACCATTTGGCAAGAACGGTTTTATTGTGAAGCCATGGGCTGCGGTGATGCAATAGATGTCTTGTAGGATGTGTTCTACTTCTGACCTGATATTAAACAATAGTTTCCCCTGAATTACATTTTATATTTAGAATCACTCTCACACTGTTCAAAGCCTGAGCAATCGCTGCAGTTACTGTTTCTCATGTGGACAGAAGGAAAACTTGGATTAAGTATCACTGCACTGGATTTAAGCAATTTCTCTTAATTCTGCACTAACCTGAGCTCTTACATCATACAGTAGAACTAAAACTAATTACAAGAAAATAATGTTTCAAGGGAGATGCATCCTACATCTAGAGAGTTCAGAATGAGAGGGTTAATTAAAACATACAATCAAGTATATGTTTATGTTTTGCTTTGTTTTGGTAGAAAAAATTATAGGAAGGGAAATGCATTTTAGTGTATTTGAGGAATTGTATCCTCCACTTCTGGTTCTCTATTTCAGTTTGATTAGTACACGGTGAGTTCCCAACATCCACACAAAAAGCTTTAAGGATTTAGTACTGATAATTCCACGGTGGTCCAGTTTATTTACTGAAGGTAATGAAAAGAGCCACAGGTCCCACAGAATCCATAGACTTCTTTGTCTATGAGCCTGAAAAACTTTTGACATATCTCTGCAAAGCATCTTGCAGCAGTGTAATGCTTGCTTATGGCATTTATTTTACAGATAGAGAGGAAGGCTCAGAGCAGCCCCACTGTTCACCATTGGCATGCAGCAAATGCTCGCCATAGCAAACGTGAAGAACAGTGCCATGAAACACTGCTCTCCTTATCCACCACATTGCTCAGGAACCAGTACCTGCATTCCTGTTGGCCTCACAGAGAACAGGGCTGAATTATCAAATAATAACCAGCAGAGGCACAAGTTAAGTTGAACTCACAGCAGACAGTACTAACAGAAGGTGCTTTTAATACTGCCATCCCATTCCTGCCTGTGCACAGTTTCTGCCTCTTGTGAAATGGGTCTGGTTTTTCTTGGATCACTTTTTGAGTTGTCTGAGCCCATTAATATGGCAGAAAACAAACCTAGAGAAAATAAAAGGGCATAGTTTTCTGCCAAGAAGCTGAATTGGCTTACTTACAGTGATGATTGCCAGAGCTGGTGCAAGAACAGAAATTTTCACAGCTAAAAGAATGGGAAAGGTTAAGAATAAGTAGGAGATGGTGTGGAGGAGACTAAGGACAGGAGGAAGTATCAGCAACTGCAAGCTTAGATTGCTGCTGCAAGGACCTTCAACCTCCATATCATCAAATTAAATGTTAGCTGCCTGCCAGGAAATTCTGGAGTTATGAACAGATACACTATTGTCAAGAAAAACTGAACTATACTGCCTGTTTTTTACTACACTGCTATTTTCAACTTTATGTATGTTTACATCATATATCTCAGTACTTGTGTATCTCTGTTGTAAAACCAATGGGAGAGCTTAGTTATGTCTAGATTTCTTCTGGAAATTCTTTATGACCTAGTTATACCTTAAGGCAAAACAAGGGTTGCTATCAGTAGTTAGAACTCTTGGGGACTGGTAGGTAATGAATGAGGGGAGGCTGAGACTTCTGTTTGCTCAGCTGTGAATCAAGAAGGCTTGGAGACATCTTACTGCTGACTGTACTGAGTAATGGGAGATTTGGAGGGGATGGGTCCACTCTTTTCTCAGATATGGTATGGTAGGAGGACAAAGGAGAACGGACACCAATCAGAACACATGAAATTCTGATTTGATGTAAGGAAAGACAATGAATAAGCAACATTCTTCTTTCCTCTGAATGAGAGCTGTCAAACACAGGAGCAGAGAGGCTATAAAATATCCATCCTTCAAGATACTAAAAATGTAACTGGACAGGTCCTGAGCAACCTACTCTGACTGCTGCTGCTTTTGAACAGGAGGTTGGACCAATTGGCTTCCACAGTTTACTTCCAACCCACATAGTTCAGTGTTGTTTTCAGGGATAAATGCTCCCAATGAGTACTTCTGGCCATTCTCTAGTTCTGCTCCCTGTAACTTCATGACAGGTCTGTAGATAACAGTTAGCCACATGCTTTCTGTTCCTCTCTCTTTGTAATTTGAACAGGGAAACAAGTTAGAATGGGATGTAGAGAGAGAAGACATAAAGAGTGTACAAGTGGATTACTTCAGAAGTACTGCAAGTCAATTTTCATGTGACATTTCTCCAAGCAGCATCCAAACAGTAAAAATACTTAAAGCAAACAGTGACCTCATAGTTGCTGCTACTATCTGAACCATGTCCAGAGGCTTTAGCAATTATTTAGTGCTTCACAAAGTGGTTTAATAAAGAAGTCTGAGGGGGGTGTCCTGTAGATTTTGAAGATAAAGACAGTCATGAGATCATTTTAAGACAATCTGTTACTGATTGGCACCATTGTCTTAAATACCCAACACAACAATATCTCTGTATGAGAGTGGGTGTTAGTTAATAGGGACAAATGATACTGGAGAGCATCAAAAAGTTTTAAAATACAAAATGGCAAAGCCCCACAGAAGGCCAGTGATTCTTCCATTGTAGAGGGAAGCTGGGAAAGCATACAATTTAAGCTTATCTGCTAGTAAATATGACTGCATTCTTGTGGTGAAGCATGGTATGTGTCAGAGGGAATATCCCATCTGAAGAACAGACATGTTGGACTGATCTTCATTGTGCCTACATGTTGGCTACTTTGGAAGCACAACTGCTGATAACTGAGCTGGTTACTTCTACACACAAGTCACCAAGGACTCAGAAGTGATGCAAATACCAGCCTCAGACTTCATGATATGAAGAAATTTCTCACCAGAAGTGGAGTGTAGAATGTGCCTTTGCTTCAGTTTCTAACAACTGAGGGATATGTAGAAATTGCTAGAAGATTAGCAGTAACTGATGCATAACCTCTATTCCTCAACTTAAGCAGATCAAAATAAAGTAATGGGGAGCAAAACTTGATATGGTACTCAGATAGCATGGGCTTAAGAGGAGCTGCCATTTTATTTTTTTCCTGCTTTTACGGCTCTAATCTCTTTACGCATTTTTGAGTTTTCTAGCAATTTCCCCAAATGAAAGAAGAGAGTGGATGTTTAAACAAAACAGCGAGGACTTGATATTTACAGTCCACTGCTTTTGCAGAAGGTCGCCAAGTAGGTAAAAGGAGTCCAGCAGAGCCTGATTTATAGGTAAAGGGATTCTAGAGAAATGGAACGATTGTCCTCTAAATCATGTTCGGTATTGCTGATCCTCTCCAGCAGTATCAAAATATTTGGGAATATCCTCAGTGAGACAATGAAACAGCCCTGAATTTATTCTGTGACTAGATATTCTGTATGTAAGGTGAGAAATCCTTTCTGATTGATAGAAGAGATAAAAGGGCCATTTTCCTGAAAAACAAAACAAAAACAACAACAACAGCAACAAAAAAACATTGGTTAGAGATGCAGGAAAAGAGTGAGCTACATAGAGTTCTGGGCTAACCACCACCACAGTCGACTGAAGAGGTTTAACAGCTTGTGTGAGAAGAATCTGTGCAGTGGTGGAGTCTGAGTTCCTGACGTCCCTGACTTCCACTGCTCAGAAAGGAATAGCGACAGCATTTTTCTTAAAGTGTGGACTGAAAGATGTGAAGTGTCAAATATGATTCTGAAGGATTCCTAGAGACTGAATCCCACAGAAAGCCTGAGAATACATACGTAAGTCCAGGAAAGGTTCCATAACCCCCTGTGCAGCAGTACTAGCTGATAGGGCAGGAATTTGCTATCAGTGATGCTGGTGGATCTGTAAATGGTTCTAGGAGCTGAACCAAGTCAAGCACTTGGACCTTCTTTGCTTTTCCTTCAGGCCTTCACTGTTAATGGCAGAGGACTCTGAAGCCTATCCTAGGACCTCCTGAATGAATGACCAAAAGAAAACATTTTCAGGCAAGATCCAGGAGTTCTAGAATGAGATTGGATAAGATCTTAGTTTGACTGATGATTCCAAGAGCCAGAGCAGAAAGATATTGATTCAGAGTATGGATCTTGTCTAGTTCTGAGGTCTGACATTGACATGAAGGCACACATCAGTAGATATTCTTGAAGTTTGTGCTCTCTGTTTTGAAGTGCCCTATGTTCAAAGCAATGCTGACAAACAAATAAAATGCACAGGTTTCTTCCTGAGATAGAAAAAACTCACTTGTCTTCTAAGCTGTCAAAATCACCTCACTGGGGACACTAAAATGAACATCAGTCTTATAGAACTTCACAAAAAGTGTCTTGCTGTGTTTAACTGGGAATTGAATTGGATGTGAATAGAATTGGGAAGATATTGCATAGATTTCTTTCTTACATTGCTAATGCAGAATTCTAAAGCTATGTTTATTGAAAAAGCTCAACAACAAAACAAACTTGAAAGACAAGAAACTCTCAAAATTGGAATTTTTGAGAAGAGGTAGGAAGGGAGTTGACCAAGCTCTCAGTGAAGCTGCCTAACAGAAAGGTGCTCTTCAGCAGTGGAAGTTATGAGGTAAAAAACAGAAGTAGAATAACCTGAGGAGAGTTTGAGAGAGTTGAAACTTATCTATTACAAATCAACACAGCAAAAAGCCCAGCCATCCAAAGAGAAACTGGATATGCAAACTGTTCTTCAAGGACTGAGTTTGACAGTTTGATAATTTGATAATCTGCAGAGACTACATATTTTAAACATTACTTAGGATAGCTAATTAAAGAATGCACTTCCCTAGTGTAATGATGGAGAAGGACAATACACAAAACTTAGGGAAATCATTTGTCCCTCAGACCAATCAGTTCAGCTTGTTCCTCTCCTGCAAGCCAAGGATGACCTGCACCAGACCAGACTGAGCAGAGGAAATGGCTGGCTGCAGTCAAGGAAAGCTAGGATAGTGCTAGTGGAAACATCCCATTCTGCAGGATCCAGCTGGATTACAACCAAGCATGGAGGCAAGAGGCAAACTGAAGAGGTTTTATTTTCCTTCATTAATGATAACAAAATACTTACCTATGAAGCATCATAGGGGATTAGAGTGATCAGATTTAAGTACTGGATTGTGAAGCACTACAGTCTTCTTCATCAAGACTTGTTTGTTACAGATACACAAACACAACATAAAGATGGCTCTAACTGTGCCATCAGATATGGGCTATTTCAAAAGGTTATTAAGTGGTTAGATACAAGGTCAGATTACATGACTTGTATAAACTGTTTAGAATCACAGAATCATTGAATCATAGAATGGCCTGGGTTGAAAAAGTGGTTTTCCAACAGCAGGTCCCTGATTTTCTTTTCTTTCTGAAGACAGTTTTCTGCTCAATTTTTCCAGAGTAACTTCTTGAAAACTACAACCCACTGTAGTCACATGTGGTATTCCCTCACGTTTTCAGGCTTTTGCAACTTCAGTCTATCCAGCAGTGGTGCACTAATAGAATATATATTCATGTTGCAGCTACTTGGTATTGACTTCTGTCTACTTCCAATAATGCTCTTGGTACATTTCAGAACAGTTTGTTCTGAAAGTTTGTTAAACAGTTTGTTTATGTGCATTTGATTCTCTTCAGATCATGACACTCTTCTGCATGAGCAGAAGCTCCTTAGTGGCGGAGCTGAGAGCTAGGATGGAAGCCGCTCCATCCATCTAGCTTAACTGGCCCATATTTGTAAGTAATTGCTGTAAGTACATTAACTTGTAGAAGCTGAGTTGATCATTCTGCAAAATTTAATAAAATTCTCATAAGTATGAAAGAGTAATTTGTCTATATGTGCTTTTTATTGAGAGCATTAGCCCTCAAAAGATGTTAGGTGCATAGATAAAATTGTAAGGCATTCAGATGATGAACATCATTGTAGCAGTGGTAAAATTCGTATACTTACTGCAGAAATAGAAAAATCACCTTTCTAATGACATTAGAATGTTCCTATTATTATAAGATAAATTCATAGCTGACTTCATTCTATATGAAATTATATTTTTGGTATAATAATACAAAGAAATTTAATTGCTCTTTTGTACATTCATTTCTACTATATTATTTGAGATAGGAAGTCAGTCTGATGCAATGCACTGCTCAGTGGAATTTCTTATGCTGTGTATTTAAAGTTTTTCTATCCCTTCTATGCAAAAAAAAATTGCTGTCTAGTTAATGACCAGGGCACCACACAGCATTACACAGCATGTGTGTGTGCATCACTGCTGAATGTTTCAAAAATACTTCTAAGAAAATTCTTGCTCTCTATGCAGGCAGAGGGAGATTTTGCAGTGAACTTAAGAGGAAAATAAGATGGATGTTTCTTCCATGGATGCCCTTAAATATGCTTGGTGTTTGTGTACGTGCATGTTTGTTTTATATGTGTTGTTTTGTTACTGCTTACTGAACAAACTAGATTAAAGTTTTAACATCAAACTACATTTTTCTTGGATGTCTTTGCCTACTATCTTTGTTGTATTTTTGTAAACAAGATAAGAAATGAGTAAATAGGGAATTCTACTTCCATGATGCATTTTGTAGCAAGTTCTCCAGTGATTAATGGTGCAGCATGTAAGTGTGCTAGAACAGGAATGAACAGAGTATCAGAAATCTCAGGGGCATCTGAAATCTAGGAAAGCTCATTTCCGGTTGATTCCCAACTATTTTAAAAAAGACATGAACTTTGAAAATAAATGGAAATAAATGAAATTGCTGGATGTTGCGTTGAGGGACATGGTTTTGTGGGAGCTATTGGTAATAGGTGAACGGTTGGACTGGATGATCTTTTAGGTCTTTTCCAACCTTGGTGATTCTATGATTCTATGATTCTATGAAACTGTACTAATTCTGAATGATTCCAATCACAATGAATGCTAATGATAAATGTATATGGATATGATACTAAGAAATTATAATTATTTAGTATGTATAATGTGCATATTTTAGCAGATAACATTACATGAATATAAAATATATATGGACGCATATAAGATTTAGCATAATAATATACCGTTTCCAGACACTGTATTTAAATAATACAGTATACATCAAATAACATAAAGTAGTAAGTGTTGTTGACGTTGGTGTCGTTTTAAGAGCTTAACACCACTGATCTTCAGAGAAGAGTATTAATTTAGTCTAGGAGGGAACTCAGAAGGTCAGCTCATTACCCTCTCCATACTAGAGTTTTACATGAATGGACCAGGCCCTAAATCTATATTGTGCTTCTCTGAAAACATTAAGCACTTTCAACTCCAAAAAAAAATCAATGTAAGATTAGAAAGTGCTTTTTCTTGTTTCAACATCATAGTCCGTATGTATCTTAAGTTAAATGGTTTGGAAGTTTGATGAAGGAAGGTTCTGAATAAACTGAGGAAATTGGGATTTGACCCTTCTTCTTTAAAAGTACTATTGAGTCTGTGATCTACAGGAAAAATAAAACTCACATAGTTGTGTAAAAAAAAGCTTTCCATTCCAAAAAGTGGTAGAAATAAAATAAATTGAAAGAATGAAAAGATTCCTGATTATTTGAACGAAACAGTATTTGAGGATACCAGATGACAATTATGTGAGCAAATGGGGCATGTCTGCAGCTCTCACTCATGGCTAATAGAGGTGCTTGAATCGATGAAAAAGAGTGATGGAGAACTCTTTGGAGACCTTGGAAAGAATTGCTCAGGAAGTATATGAGATTGGTCAGGTATTAGAAAGCCAGAACTTACAGCAAAACATTTTTGAAAACAGTATAATTAAAGCACTATAACACTTATTCAAAGCAAAATAGCAGTGTTATTTAAACTTTCGAAATCTCTTCTGATTTTAATACTTTGGATACATCTTTTTCTGTTGTATTCTTTGTGATTATCCCTTGCTAGCCACATGAAATAGATGAAAAAAAGATATACCTGGTCAGCAACAGTACTTTTTGTAAGATCAAAGAAACTAAATACATACAAAAAAAACCCTCAAAAAACCAACAAACTTTTTTTTTTCTCTAGAGTTTCAGTTATGCTGTGGTTTAAGTGCATAGAGTACACAGCATCTAAATGAGGGCTTTTTTTTTTGAAACCTTCTGGAAAGGCTGATTCTGTTTTGCTTTTTGCTTCTTCCTTTTTAAAATGTTGCAGTAATTAGAAGGCTGACATAAATCTAAGAGCTCTTCCCTGCCTGAACTGCTATGTTTTTTTTATACACCTCAGCAGGAGGATTTACTTTTTGTCATTTTGACAACTGAGACAACGTATGTGAAACAGGTGATCCCAGCTAACAAAGCACATCTCTCATGACAGCTTACAGGGCAGGAGAGGAAGGATGTAGGAACTGCATAACAGAAATAACCACTGAACATTTCAGATGCTTTAAAATCAGTTCAGAGCTATATAGTTTGTCAAATAATGGAGAGATTTTTTTCTTCCAAATGGATTAACTCAAGGAAGTTATTTTTAGCATGGAACCTTAGGCTCTGTTTTTTAACAGCATGTTTCTAATGCTGCCATCCCAATCCTGCCTTCAGCCCACACCTGGAGAGCTCTGCTGGGCACAGCTGTGATGTAGAAGGGCAGAGCTGCCACCATGATATGCAGCAGCAGGGCATGGGCATGGCCACAGCTGTTCTAAACTACATAACATTATACAGATGTAAAGCTATTGCAGTTGGACGTGGGTTGGATGATTTTCAAGGAAGTCTCAAATATTTCTCCCTATCTGTCCCCCTTTCATAGGTGTAACCACTGCTCTTCACCAGATTTTGCTTCCCTGAAAGGGCTGTATCAGTATATGTTTTATAGCACTAGACAAGTAACCAAGGCTGCATTTCAGGCAAAGAAAGAACCTTCACTTCCTTTGCTTCTGCCTTCATTTCTGTTCAATGTCTATGGAAACCAAAGCACTGGGAAGGCTCATCTAGAGGATGTGGTTCTTTGAGGGGCAGCTGCACTGAGATCTCCTCTCTTGGAGTAATACTAGCCACTACATGACAGTAGTGACACTGCAGTGACACCATTGCTACTGTGAAGGAGCGTATGTGAAGAAGCGTGGAAGTTGGGTGGAGGACAAATGCTGCTTGGTGGGTTGTGGGCCACTGATTGGCAGGGGTGAATTCTTGAGTTACTGGTGGGCAGCAGTAGGCAGATAGTTGTATTGCCACCTGCTGCCTGTGAAGGGGCATCTGTAAGGCTATCTTCCTGAAAATGGTTAGAAATGCAAAAAATATGGGGCTTCAAAGAGTTCTGGACTGATCACCACCACTGTCAGGGCTGACAGGACTGTGCAGTGATGGAGTTTTGGTCCTAGAAAACAGAGAACCCTGGACAGTCCTATCCTTGGTGTCAGAGGTCTCTTATATCCCCACCCTTCACTGCTGTGAAGTATTTTAGAATTATATAACAGAATTAAGCACTGAACATTTCAGATGTTTTAAAGTCATTTTAGAGCTATGTACTTTGGTGAATAAAGGAGTGATGTGTTTTCTTTGAAATAAGATATTTATAGCTTACAGCCTTTTTTTTTTTTTTTTTTTTTCCCAAGGTAGTCTCATAAAATTTGAAGATAAGATTTATGGCATTCTACAGAAAATCTCTCCTGAAAGAAACAACCTCTGTGCTATTGTTGAACTATGCAAATACTTCTCACCAGGTACACTCCAACAACCAGCCTTAGGAAGAAATCTGATATGCAGTCACTCACTGTGATGATGTTTTTTTCCTGAATGTCTTGTGTTCTTCTGCAGGTAGACAGGCTATTCACAGTATGTATACTGTGCCTGTTAGTCTGCATCTGTTTGGTTGACTAAGGTTCAGAGACTATATAACCAATCTCCCTGATCATGGGAAAGTTCATTTTACGATTTTATGAGCAGTACTCGGTTTACTTACTGCAGAAGGCAAAGAATGAGTAACTGGAATGTACGCTGCTGAAGAAGCAGTTCAAGGGTGGAGTGTCTGTTTCTCAGGCAGTCTTACAAAATATGCCTTACCTCCTCACTGCAAATCTTATGAGGCCCGAACTGCCCTTCTCTCCTTAGTGCCTTCACACACATTCATGCAGCAGGTGATTCTGAGCACCTTTTGTGTTTGTGGGCTGGGGAAATGAAAATGTAAAAGAATGATTTCTACCAGTCTGAGGTAAAAGGAGCTTCTCAATTATGAAATGCCTTCATAGCAGTCATTTTTTAGGAGACAGAGCAAAGTTTCCTCTCCCCTCACTACTGATACACCTGCTGTTCCTCATTTCAGCTGATCACGTTAACAGACATCTCACTGCTTGCAAGGTATGTCCAAACTCTTAATCCTCATGACTTTAGCTGGCCAATTTACGTATCAAAGGAGATAAATTAGATATATGATTATCTGCTCCCCTCCTTTCCTGCTGACCACAGTTTACCAGTAGAGATTGGATCAATCTATCCCTTTCAGTGCTATGAATCAGGGTGCTGTTAATTTTTTCTCTTTCCTGGGCTGCTATAAGAGCTGCATATTGGATGGGTAGTGCCTTTCTGTTGTCAGGAAGAGCTGGTAAAACCTGCTCAGCTCATCCCAGAGGTCATCATACTTGACAGGAAAGCAACAGAACAGTTGAAGTTATTTCTTTACAGCCCTCTTCTTACTTAGAGCTGAAAGGCAGCAAGAGAGTGACCAAGCATATTCTGCTTTTTAGAAGAGCTCGTGCTTGATGCTTTACCTGGGATCATGGAGAGGCTGTGAGGCATAACTGTGGAGATGTGGAGATATGCTTCTCAGCTTGCCAGTCTTTTCTTCAGGGTGATGTACCCGACTTAAACACAAGCAAACAGCATGTCCAACTGGGCAGTCATCAGGGACCTGTCATCTCAGTTGACCTCAGCAGTCTTGCTGTAGAACCTGCAGACCTAAAGGACAATAGCACGTACAACATGTCTACCTTTCTCACACTCCAGACTCTGTAAGTAATAAGCACACAATTTGCTTTATGGGCAGAAAGCAGCTATAATCCAGAAGAGGAGTGAGTTTTGCTTTGGCATAACAGTATTGAGTCCAAAGTGCAGAATTCTGGTACACAGCTACATGTAAATTACCGTGATCGCTGCATCGCATATCACGCCTGGGTGAGTCTGGATTGTTATGAAATATTTCCTACTTATTTGTAGTAGTAGTGAATTCATAGCAGAATGTCAATTACACTCTGCTATAAAATGCTCCTCAGCCTGGTATCTGGGTGTATATAATTATTTTATTGTCTTTTCTTTTCCTTGACTGACTTTGCATGAAAGGCTGCTCAGTTTTTAAGATTATGCTGAAGCACATCCAATTTCTGATGACTTATCTAGTTCTTTCCTTATGAAAATATCTACTAAGTTACTAAGATGTCAACTACCAATCAAACAAAACTTGAACAGCAAATTAAAGGGAAAAAGAAAAAAAAAAAAGGAAATAATCAACTTTACCTGATACACATGGCCCCTACATTTTTTCAGTATTTCTAGAATACCCAGAGCAATACAAACATTATTTAATACTGACTTTAAATTAAACTTCTCAGTTTATTAGGTACTACTCCTACTTTTCCTTTTGGTTCCTTGAGGCCAGCAGTCAGACTTATTCCAATAATATCTTTTTCTATGGAAATGTGGCCTTTGGCTTCTCCTTTGGTTTGCTTTCTGTTAGTTTCCAGTTTTGCTTCCAGATTTCAGTGATAACTGAAATCACTTTAATTTGTTTCCTTTTTGAGTAACCAAACTCACAAGACTGTCTTTTTTTCCTGAAAGTTTCATATGAGCTAATAGTTGCTATTAATTGATTTTAATAAACATGTGTCTTGCTCATAGATGTGTAGAAACATGAAGTAGGCAGAATAGCCTGACTTGTGAAATATCAAAAGTTGCTTTCATTGTAAAAATCTTTCTTTGACTTTAGTCTCCATATTTCTTCTTTGTAATTGTTCTGTTACTTCTTTATGTTATTATGTACTCAGCTTTTATTTACTGCATTGTTGTGCTTACAGTCCCATGTTTTCATGTACTGTGTTGGTGTGATTTCAAACATCACTGTTATTTTATGTTACAGTAACAACAAATACTTACAAAGAAGTATTTGTTGTCTTTTGTACTGAGTTCTGTATTTTCTACTTCCTTACTACGTAGAATCCCACAGTAGCTGAGGTTGGCAGTGCCTCTGAAATTTCTCTACTACAGGTTCTGTGGAGGGCAGGGTCAGTGAGACTTTTTGATGTTTCGAACACCTCCAAGGGTGGGAACTGCCCTGCCAAGTATTTATGCACATGAATGAATTGACCTGAGCCTCCTCTTCTTGAAGCTGAGCAGCCTCTGCCTTTCCTCTTGGGTCAGACGCTTCAGTCCTTTCATTACCTTTGTGGCCCTGTGCTGAACTTGCTCCAGTGTGCACAGAGGATCTTCTACAGGGGATCCCAAACCTGGGCCAGCACTCCAATGTATCTCACCAGGCCTGAGCAGAGGGCAAGGATCAGCTCTCTTCAATCTGCTGGCAATGCTCTGTCTAGTGCAGCACAGAAAGTTATTATCCTTCTTTGCTACAAGGATGCATTGATGACTCTTTTTTTTTTTTTTTTTTTTTTTTTTTTTTTTTTTCATGTTCTAGATTATTCCTAAATTCTTGTGTTGTTGTATCCTAGTCTTCCTGAATATATCTTCTGCAAGCCCTCCAAACAACACAACATCAAACGTACACTTTTCAGTAATGTACTGAGTCCTACTTCAAAGCAAGTGGGTTTGTTGTTTTCAGAAATCACCCTGGATCCACTTTTTTCTTTCATTGCTTTCCTCGTATTTATGCAGTTTAAAACTCTACTGCTATCCTGCTATCACCTTTCCTTGCAAACTCTCTTTTATTTTTCACCTGAAAAAGTTTCCTTGGTTTATTATGCATATATAATTGATTTTCCTTTTCCTTTTCCTTTTCCTTTTCCTTTTCCTTTTCCTTTTCCTTTTCCTTTTCCTTTTCCTTTTCCTTTTCCTATTCCTTTTCCTTTTCCTTTTCCTTTTCCTTTTCCTTTTCCTTTTTGTTCTGTTGCAGATTCCCTACTTCCCCAGTCATCTCTGATCACAGAATGGCCTGAGTTGGAAGAATCATGAAGCTCCAACCCCCCTGCCACATGCAGGGCCACCAATCTCCCCATTTAATACTAGACCAGGCTGCCCAGGGCCCCATCCAACCTGGTCTTGAACACCTCCAGGGATGGGGCATCCACAACCTCTTTAGACAGCCTGTTCCAGCACCTCACCACTCTCGTAGTAAAGAACTTCACTGTTGTAAGCCTTGTGAAGACAGCACCTCAATTCAGACACCATTTTTAATGTAATTTTACTACTTGGGAATCTGAGCTGAAAAAATGTATTTTCTTGGCTGCTGAAAAGATGTAAAAGCAAGAAGTTAGGGATGTGGTAATCAGTGAAAATAAAAGTCAGCGCGTGAGAAAAATACACAATAAATACAGCCAGCTGCCACTGGGTGGCTCTCCCTGGAAAGTACAGACATGTGCCAATACAACTAAAATAACCAGACTTCTGTAATACCTTGGATTTCTGCAATTTTTCATGGAACTTTGTTACAGTATCAAAAAACCCCTTAGTAGCCCCTTAGTAGTTTCAAATTTATTATGTTATGTTGGCATATTCTAAAAAACTACAAAAAGAGGGAAAAAGACTATCTATTGCACAATCCTGTTTGCTAGATAAAAACTTTTTCTCTGATATCTTGAAGCCTCACCACCAGTGATTAACAGTCAGTAAACCAAGAAGTAGTTTAGCAGCACAAGATGTGATTTAGTTTGTTAAACCTAAAAACTCAATAAAGCTAAAAGAATCAATACAAAATTAGAATGTGTATCGTGTGGTAGGCTCTTGTACAGGTAGGCAGTGTTACAGCCTGTTTCTGTTGCCATTGGATATAGCATGGAAGTTTTATAATTAACTAATTCTTATTTTGAAATTACACACCTAATCTTGGAGTCCATCCAGACACAGAAGAAATCTGATCAGTGGAAAACCATGAAGAAATCAGCAGCTCCCTGCTGATACTGCAGTGAGCTGGTCCTGTGGAGATGAATGGTATTCTTTGTCCTCAAGGCACAGCAGATGAAACAAGCTGCTCCTCTCTACAGCTGGGAATTGCTGAAGGTTAAGCTTATTAAATTTGGAGACCTGCTGAGAAGGGAATGAAGAGCTCACCCAAAGGCAAAAAGTCAGAAAAAGGTTCTTGGGAGAAGAAAACCAAGGGGAAGAGAGAATGGCAGGCTGCACCCTGCTCTGGTAACATTGGCAAAACAATG
The DNA here is from genome assembly GCF_951394365.1 of Tetrao urogallus. Classification (NCBI taxonomy): domain Eukaryota; kingdom Metazoa; phylum Chordata; class Aves; order Galliformes; family Phasianidae; genus Tetrao; species Tetrao urogallus. The sequence continues at coordinate 79,669,955 of NC_136813.1, read as the reverse complement.
TCAGCATCCTCTTCTAGGACTGTGTTGTTGGCTGCAGGAGTCTCCACTTCAGACACTGCACTGTAAAAAATAAACATCATATATTGAATAAAAAGTGGAAATACATCCCAAGCAGACAAAGAGGTTCCTGATATGTCTTAGCAGGGATCTAATTCTGACACCTTTCTGATACATAGGGTATAACTGCTTAATTAAGTGAGCAGATAGGAGTAACCATTTTGGACGTGTGAAACAAAGAATGCATTGTAATACAATGTGTTCCAAGAAGCTGGCGTTCCTGCAGTAGGAAATTATCTGTCATTATGGAATTGAGATACAGACTTAAGCTTTTTTTATTCTGCAGTAGCATTTAAGTGTAGTGATCTGGAACAGCTGCTTAATTTATTTACAGCCAGAAGTACATTTGCTACATGCACTGAGATTTACAAACAAAGAATGATAATGAAGGTATATTTTTCACCTTGTTTCCAGAAATATTTAGATGGTTTTGAGCATTTAAAGAAGTTTTCAGAGCATGCAAAGCATTAAACGAAACTGAAGAAAGAGAACCTGCAAATCTTGACATTTTACTTGGGTAATTTGAACCTCTATGGACTTACAAAGAAAGAATGTATCTTGGGGAAAAATGAAGGAAAATAAAAGGCACTGCTGAATTTCTTCTGTGCAAACTGACTTTTTAAAAAATGGACTAGTCCAACCACAACACAAATTCTATGGAAAGACCAGAACTGACTGATGTCTTTGCATCCTACAAAGCTTAAAAAATGACCACAGAGGACTCTGCAAGGTGCAAGCACAACAGGTATAGCTGCTGATAGTCCATTTAGTCAAGTTGGCTGCTGAGATGGGAAATAATAAGCTCCATTGCTCAAAGAATAGGTACAGTTTGCTTTCTGAACAGCACAATGCAGTTTCAAGCTGCTCTCTGCTGCTGACTGAAATGCTCCAATGTTTGACAGTATTTACTGTGTACTTCAGTCTCAGTAAGTATCCGTCTATCAATCTGTCTATACATTGTGGATCGCCTTTTATCCTCTTTTGAAGCCAGAGGTGTAAATAAAGCTGGTGACATTTAGATTTTTGTTCTTGTTTGTTTTTGTTCACAATTGTCTATATCTGAATTATCTTTCAAAAAAGAAAAAAAAGTCTCTGACTTTTTCACAGGCATTGTCAATAAGAAGAGGCCATCCAACCCTGAACATTGCCCTTTGACACTTTACAAGCCACTTGTGAATCATACACTACAGATTAAATAACAGGGCTTATATACTTGTATGCCTGTGCATAGTTGTTCAAGGAAACCACAACATACTCTCTGCTGTCGGTTGGATCACTTGTACGCTAACGTACTTCATTTGGAATGCACTAGTGCAGTGGTATTTATAACTTTTGGAAAAAAAATATAGGTAAAACAATTTGACCACTCAAGGTTAAAAAAAAAAATAGGAATGAAGACATGTTGAGATGGAAGGGAAAGAGGGAAAGACCTCTGAACTGTGATAAGAGCAGTCTTCTAATTTGTGTAAAGTAAGAGAGGAGAAAAGAGCATGCACTTGGTGCATACATACCTGCCTGGATACACTAACAGGAAAATTGATTTATTTTCTGCACTTATTCATACTACTGATTTTAAGAAAAGGCAATGGAATAAGGGTCCTCTCAAACACTCCCCATTTATAATTTCTTGAACAGACATTTCACCTACAGCTGGCAGGCTGTTAGCTGCCTCTGAACTATTTGACAAAGCAGGCCCAGGCTAAGCAGAGATTTATACTAAGCTTCTTTGGTGGAGCAGCTCACTTAAAGCATTTCTCTTTTTTGAGGACGGGAATACATTCCTGATGCACTGGACTTGCCATTACATCCTTCAAACAGTAAATGTCCTTTGACCCTTCAGGAATACTCCAGCACCATTCACAAAACCTGGTTGTCTTTCATGCATCTCAAGCTCAGAGAGTGAACTCCACTTGTCCAATGAATTTTAACACTCTGCCCTTGCTAAGAGATGCTGTCTGCCTGGATCTAACTGCAGGCACTGAGGTACTGAGCGCATGCTGGGTCTAACCTTCCTCAAGACAGGGTTTGCAGATACTCCAAAAGCAAAGCCTCACTAACCAGCTAAGCTGTGCTGTTTTGTGGAAGCTGAGATGTCAGAGATCTGAAGACAATAAAATAGAGCTGCTGTGAAGTGCATTTCTGCTTTGACAGGTGTATTTGGTATGACATTCTTGAACTAGATGTCTTGATGTGTCTGTTAAAAATAAAATGATAAATAATGGTTAAAATTGGGTGTGCCAAATATCTCCAAAATATGAGTACTTTTTCTAGCATTGTTCAGTTCACTAGGGTTTTGTTGGTTTTGTTTATTTGCTTGTTTTATATAACAGTTAATAAGGAGAAGTCTGGTTGCATGGACTGAATGTGTTGCAATCAGCTATTTATACACAGTTTCATAACAAAGTTTCATTTAGACATAAAAGAGGAAGCAAGTCAAGCGTATTGAAGTTCGGTCAGTTATAAAAACCCCTCATCTCCTAAGGGACTTTCTTTCTATACTTCTGCTATAGAGGATTAGAAGTAAAACACATCATCTTAGAAGTGCATTTGAAAAGGAAATAAAAACAGAAGGTTGTGTTTTAGGGTAGGATAGAAAGCTTTAAACTGACTGCAAGACAACCAGTACTCTGTACTGCTCTGCTGCTGATCTTCAGAGGTAAGTACCATAACATACCATTTGTACATAAAGATCTGAAATAATTGCTCTTGCTTACCAAGGTGGCTTGGTTTTGTTTGTATGGTATCACATCTGGTAGCTGGTAAAATGAAGATACGCTTTTCCTATCTGTTCTTAGTGCATGTGTGTGTTTGCAAAGCCCCAGCCATCATCCACACGCAATTTCTGCTGCCTTAGGAAACAATAAGAGCATTTCAGAAGTGCTGTCTGTCTTCAGAGCCATGACTGACTGTGTCTGTGAATGTAAAAAAAATATGGATTGATCTTCCAATCTTTGTAAAGACTCATAAAGTCATACCAAAATAACGTACTCCAGAATACTTTTAAAGGGAGTCTTATCAGATGTATTGCTTTTGTCATAATTATGGTATTTTTCTTGGTCTTTCTTTACAAGGTAGCATGCTGTCCAAATAATCTTAGAAGTGGAATACACTATTTGTAGACCAGAAATAGAAATAGGCACCATAACAGATAAAATGGGATTTGTATTAAAATATGTTCACAGAAAAATGTTGAGACCTTTTGGGGAAAACAAACAAACAAACAAACAAAAAAAAAACCCACCCAAAATAAAGACATTTTGTCCTTGTATTTTCCTGATTTACAGCCAGTATTCTGGTTCAGTACAAATCCACAGCATGACATGTATGTACACACCCAATATGCACATTTTGCACTCCTTTTTTTACATTCTACAGCAGATGAGATTAATGTTTCAAGGCTTGTTAATGCACTGTTTCCTCCCTCTTCTTCCAGGCAAGATCCTTCAGCATTTTCTATCTAGCATTTTCTATCTAGCTTTACTGTTCATTCTCTTCTGTTCCAGAAAGTGTGTTCTCTTCTCTGTCCGTCCCTTGTACTTCAACTGCTTAGATACAAAACATGTCAGTCCAAATAGTTCAGTCATAGCAACAGCCGACAACTCCTTAAAATAAAAACAGAAATCTAGAAACATGACATGACTTCCCCCTTGAAGAAAAGCACAGTGTAGATCTACACTATAGTCAAGTTGCCCTTATGAATATGGAGCTTGATCTGTTCCTGCTTCATTTTGTATGAATGCTTACAGCTTTTTGTATTAGATGTGAAATGCTATCAAATAAAATAGACAGTGTCCTAAATATCTCTGTGTAGGTATAGATGATTAAGGAAGGGAAGAGTGAAAAGTGATGAATTAGGCTTGCCTTGAACAAGGCTTCAAGGAACTTCAGCTAATAAAACAGAATTAGATAGGAAGTGATCTAAGAGCTCAAGAAGCTCTGTTTACCTCATAGAGTTTTTGCTGTATTTTTATGGAAGCCCGCCCCACAGAACTCCACACAAAACATCAAACAAATATTAAAAGATTATTTTTAAATGAGAGAAGCCAGCTGCTCTTGGAGGTCAGTGGATAGACATTGGTCAAACAAGAACATGCAATATTACAATAAACATATAAAGCGTATTGCGTCTCTGGGGAAAGTAATATACAGGATTATAATCCTCTCAAACTTTGTTCCCCACAACATTCCCATACATCCCTTGCAGGAGAGGCTCTCCAAACTTTCCTGCATCTCTTGAACTATGGAGTTGTGAGTAAAGATGGGCTGGGCTCAAATTTTCTTTTGAGAGAAGACAAAAGGACTGGAGCTAGAGAGCTGTGGGGAGGGAGCATGAGAGGCTTAGCTCATAACTGCTACTGTTGCTGCCAGAACCCTGTGGGGCAGCCCTGTAGGTTCCTCATCTTCTGTAGCAGCAGGGAGAGGAAGATACATGCACAATGGGTAGCATTCCAATGCTTGTGTAGAAACCCCTCTTTGCTAGTCCTCTTCTACTGTGGGCAAAGTAGGACAACTCCAGCCTCAAAAAACAGCCCCCATTGTTTACCCAAGCCAGCTCTGGGCACTGGACATAATCTTCATGAAATAGGGTTCAGACACTAAAAATCCTTGGCTTTTGTGCATTAAAAAAAGGCTACACTTATCCATATGAACAGCTAATTTCACTACCTTCTTCACTGACCTGATTTCCTTATGCTGGCTTCCCAGGAGCTGGTAGAAGGTGACCTTTGAGTCCTGCAGCATATGCAGGCTCTCTGTTCCAGCCTAACCTGCTTGCCAGGGGAACTCTTGCATCCATGTGCTGAAGTTTGAGGTGAATCTCAAACCCCTATGAAGGAATTGGTTTCTCCCTAGTCTATACAAGAGTCTGTTAAGATTGAGAAAAAATGTACCAACGATGGATCCACAGGGTTTGGGTTCCCTTGAGACAGAGACTTTAATTACAGTCCAATCTAGTAAGTCAGAGAGAACTTACTTAAGCAATACTGACAGTTTAACTAAGCAATGCTTAAAGCTACAATGTGCTATAACTTGAACCGAACAACACAACTTCAGTACAGTTCAGAGTCTCATTCAGAGAGCTGAAAGCCAGACATACTGCATTTCAAAACAGGCTTGTCTCTTCTGTTAGCTTACAATTTCCTCCATTAGTGTTGCAAAAGAATGTACTTTTCCCTATGATCTGTGATCCCAGCTGGCACCATGCTCTTGCCATTCTCCCTAGCAACTTCTGATTATGCTCAGGGTTTTTATATAGGTCACCATTCATCACATAACTTTGCGTACACCTCTCAGGCTTTCCTTAAGCTTTTTGCTTGTCCCGAGCCAAGAACTCCCATTCTATGTGCTTGCTTTCAGACTCTAATATGAGGTCTTCAAGCAAACAGTGGCACCATCTCCAAGCATTATATTCCAGCAAATTTGCTGCCACTTAGAAAATAGTAGCAATATCACTGTATTCTTCACATAGCTTTAAACATTCATCCTGCCTTCAGGCTTTTATTTCTCTGAAGAACTGAACAAAAGCCCCAGGGAAGACAATATGACTTTTCAAGAGCTTCTGAGAGTGATAAGGGCTATGACAACATAGCAAACACTGTAAGTCAGACAGCCTTCTCCCTGTGCTTCCACTGCAATCTGTGCTTAGGTAAGATGCAGATAGCTCCCACTGCTGATGCAGTGTCTGCACAAGGAAATATCTGCTTGTTCAACTCATATGCAAAGTGCATCAGATCAATATTGTAAACAGGACTGTTTTTCCTTGTGTAACAAAAGTCACGCAGTTATTTTCAGGACAAGAGAAGCGAATGTCAAATTTAAGGACCATGAAACTCAAAATATTGAAAGGCAGTAGATACAGCTCCGATGCACTTAGAATCTTAGTAGTATATACATGTGTACAGTACAAAAGGGGGATTAAGAGAAGGGACACAAGAAAGCAGAATTAATGAGAACTGTCATCCCTGTCTCATATAAAGTACAGGAATTAAGGGTGACCCAGCTGAGTGCTCAGCCATCAGCAGTGATGGAATAATGTGACATGGTTATATATTATTAGGATCAGAGAGACACACGTAGCTCACTTAGCATTCCAGCTCTGAACACTGAGCTCTGAACACTGCCTATCAAAATATCAATTAGATTTCCTAGCAGTTCTGTGAGTGCTGTCAGATGAGTGCCACAACCCTTGCAACCTTCCAAGGGTAGTCCTGTAACTCCAAGAGCCAAGTATATAAATCCTAAGCAAGATGGGAGCCTAATGTTTTTGAATTTGCTATTATTCCAGTCTCAGACTGTGTGCTCTAAACCTCTGAAAACAAGTACTGCAGAAGGCAGCATGAAGAAATGAAACCAGCAGTTTCATTTCCTTAATGCATCACCTTATGACAGAAACAAGATACATCTGGGCAGTAGGAAAGACAGACATGTCACATGCTACCTGAGCACACGTGGCTTTGTGCATTTTGGTTAAAAAGTGAATAGGCCATGTGTTATATTTTCACTCATTTCTCAGAATCAACATTAAAAGTATGTGTGGGAATAACTGCATAGCAATTTCATGTTCAAGACTGCCTAAGTTAGTGATTTGACACTAAATCTCTCTGGCCCAGGGTGAGCAAGGGAAGGAAATAGCTTTTGCACTGCACAAGGAGAAGGAGGAGAGAGAGGTGGGCTTACAAGCTGAGCAGTTCAAGCACTTGGGTAAGATCTCTGTTGTGGTACTTCATCCACAGCTAAAATCTAAAGCAAGGCAACAGCAAGGTACCCTAAGGAATGCCAGGCCCCAAATAAGTATGTTGTTTTTTTGCCTCTCGTGTAAATAGACTGTATTTCACTAAATGCTACCTGTTGGTGCAAAATCCCACATGACTTGCAGCAGCAGAGGGACTCCAGGGTCACCAAAGTGTTTGGATACATTTAATTTTCACAAATATTTCCTTCTGAGGGAAGTTTACTTTTCTTCCAGCTGCCTTCTTCTTAATGTGGAAATGATTTATTTCCCTTCTGGGGAAAGTATCAAGCTGTTTTCTTGCCAACATCTGCATAAAGTCTATAGTCAGGATTTAGCCAACATTTATTACTACTACAGCGTTTGGCACTAGCAACTGTAGCACAAGAAAAGTCTGACTAAGAAATGAAAATTCTACAAAATTTTCTTTTTCAATCTTGTAAATGAAGAATCTAACAGTCAACAACAGCATGGAGTAGTACAGCATGTGCCAGAGAGATCCCACCTCCCCACTCACAGTGTGAGGCATAGTGCTCCTTCACAGCAGGTGCTTTGAGAAATAACTGGGACATATGCTCAAATGCTGCACAGACAATACCCATAAGGATTAAAATGATATGAATGGATTAAACAGTAAGTGAAAGAAGTAATCACTGTTTACACAACGACAATCTGTTTGCTTCTCTATCACAAGATACTTTGTACTAAGGAAAAATCTATCTATGTAACTAAGATTTATGTTCTCTTTGCTGGACCACACAATTTCTTTATGACATCTTTCCTGTGAATCATTTCCTTGACATCTGTTTAAATAAAAGACACAAAGGTGGACCTAAAAACAATTATATGGCAGTGGAACTGCTTAGACTTGGGCAGAACATTTGGTGACATGCAGAGACATTTCTGTTCCTGCTAGTGAGTCTTATTTGTCATTGACATCTACACAGATTTTGAAACTGAGCTACCAGGAGAGGATCAGTGGCTGCTAGAATCAAAAAGATGATTTCAGAGCTTATGAATGCATGCCTCTGAAAAGCCTTGCTTATGCCACTGACATTTTAATGTCTAAAAACTACAGACAATTATATACAGCTTATCATGGAATCATGAAATTGTTTGTGTTGGAAGGGATCAATAAAGGTCATCTAGTCCAAATCTCCTGCAGTGAACAGGGACACCTACAGCTACATCAGATTGTTCAGAGCTGCCTCCAGCCTGACCTTGAATGTCTCCAGGGATGGGGCATCCACTACCTCTCTAAGCAACCTGTTTCAACGTCTCACCACCTTCACTTTAAAAAAAAAAAAAAACCAACAACAAACTTTTTCCTTATATCCAGTCTAAATCTTTCCTCTTTTAGTTCAAAATTATTCCCCTTGTCTATCACCACAGACCCTCATAAATAGTCTGTCTCCTTCCTTTTTATATCCCCCCGTCAGATAATGAAAGGCCACTATCAGGTCTTCCCTTCCCTTCCCTTCCCTTCCCTTCCCTTCCCTTCCCTTCCCTTCCCTTCCCTTCCCTTCCCTTCCCTTCCCTTCCCTTCCCTTCCCTTCCCTTCCCTTCCCTTCCCTTCCCTTCCCTTCCCTTCCCTTCCCTTCCCTTCCCTTCCCTTCCCTTCCCTTCCCCTTCTCATCTCTGGGGTGAACAGCCCCAGCTCTCTCAGCCTGTTGTTCCATCATACAAGAGTTGTTCCATCCCTTGGATCATTTTTGTGGCCCTGCTCTGGGTGCACTCTAACAGGTTCATGTCTCTCAGGTACTGAGGACTCCACATCTGGATGCAGTACTCCACGTGAAGCCTCACCAGTGCAGAGTAGAGGGGCAGGATCACCTCCCTCACCTGCTTCTTTTGATGCAGCCCAGAATGCAGTTGGCTTTCTGAGCTGTGAGGACACACTGCTGGTCCAACTTGCCCAACATCAGGACCCCCAGGTCCTTTCTGACAGGTCTGTGCTCCATCCTTTCATCCCCCAGCTTGTACTGACAGTACAACACACAACCCAGGTGCAAGACCTTACATTATTTGGCTTTGTTGAACCTCCTGATGTTCTCTTGGGCCCACTGCTCAAGCCTATACAGGTTGCTCATGCAAAAGTAGTAAATGCTAATTTCACAATCTGAGAATTTTTTGTGAAAGGGGAACCACACTTGCAGTCATTGATCAGTACAGAAAAGACAGAGTTACACTCTAAATATGAATCTAAAATTAACTTAGTTCAGAAACAGATGACAAACCAAACACAGTAGAAGTTGCTTCAGAGTATTTGGAAAAGGTGGGGAAAACCCTTGGCTTCTGAACTGAAATCACAAGCAAAAATATGCATATTTAAGCGTGAACTATTACAGCAGTTATTACTGCAACAAACCACTTGCTGTTCCTCTCTTCCGAACTCACTTGTCTTTGGATGGATTATTCATACAGGCCCCCCAAAGAAAGACACTGAGGCTCTGGAATGTGTCCAAAGAATGGCAACAAAACTGGTGAGGAGTCTGGAGCACAAGTCTTATGAGGAGCAGCTGAGGGAGCTGGGATTGTTCAGTCTGGAGAAGAGGAGGCTCAGAGGAGACCTCATTGCACTTTGCAACTTCCTGAAGGGAGGCTGTGATGAGGAAGAGTTTGGTCTTTTCTCCCAGGCAGCAAACAGCACCTGAGGAAATGGCCGCAAGTTGTGCCAGAGAAGGTTTAGATTAATCATGAGGAAGAACTTTTTCTCTCAGAAGTTGGTCAGGCACTGGAATGGCTGCCCAGGGAGGAGGTGGAGTCACCGTCCCTGGCAGTGTTCAAGAGGCGTCTGGATGAGGAGCTACAAGATGTGGTTTAGTAGCCTGTGGTAGCAAGGTAATGAGAGGACAGTTGCACTAGATGATCTTGCAGGTCCTTTCCAACCTTGTGATTCTATGATTCTATGAATCTATACCACATGCTATGTTACACAGAATATACTTAGACGTGATGGAGTTAACATCACAATAGGGAAACAAATCGATTATTTCACTACATCTCTCAGAAAGACAGATGCTTGTTAATGCCCAAATTGGAAAGATATCTCTGTAGCTAGTAACAGAACTGTGAGTATAGTTACCACTCAATGACTTGGTAATAAACTAATGATTTCTTGTCATTTTCCTGTCTGCTGGTGGTTCCTTTGCTTTCTTGAAGGATGCTGTCAGAAGGTTACCTTTACAGAATTGCCTACCTCTGTGAAGACTCTGAGCTCTGCACCAGCCAAGCAGTGGAGGAAATGGTGTATGAAATGAGGGCCATTAATTGTTCCTCCAGGGATGAAGCACAAGGAAAAAGCCTCCTTCAGAGATGCAGATCTGCTGGCAAATGCATTTCTTCAATTCACTCTAGAGGTAGCAAACATAGCAGAAGGCAGAAAGACAAACTCCAACAGCCCATGCAGCACCCACTGCCTGAAGGGCAGGCGTCTCCAGCCATGGATGTCTGTGAAGGGCTGGCAAGAAGAGACACCTACCTGGTTCCATCCTCCTGCAAAAGCATTTGCAAGAACTACAATGATTTGCACATAGCTGGGGACTGCGTGGTGCCTATTAGCTCAGTGGCAACCGATTTTACCTGTGACAGTGGCATAGGCCCCTTCCTGGAGTCCTCGGAGATTCCTCCACCTATGGAGTCCATGCGGGTCCCCCCCAGCGAGACAGGCCGCAAGCAGGCTCAAGGCTTCTCATCATGCTGGCGTGTGACAAGCTTGGTGCCGCACCAGCAGCCCCTCTCTGACTCAGCCCTCAACGACTACCTGGAGCAGAAGCTGATGGAGCTGTACAAGCAGTACATCATGGACAGCACAGCCAACAGGGCATCCCCCACACAGATCCTGGCCTCAGAGCTCATCATGACTAATGTAGACCAAATCAGCACACAGATATCACGAGAGAGGAAAATGGAGACCACCAAGGCCAAGGACATTGTCATCAGCCGCTTCTTGCAAATAGCCAGTGAACAAATATTCTCAGAAATTAGCACACCCAGTCTGCATATTTCCCAGTATAGCAACACTAATGCATAGTATTAGAATGTCTGCAGCTAGAAAGCTCTTACATTCTGAAAACTCAATTTTTAGTTTTTTTCTTTTAAGGCATCTTTCTGCTTCATAAAAATTTATTTTCTGTCTACCAGTTAAACCTTCCAGCATATATTAAGTAAAAATATCTGTACTGCACAGATGTCCCTCTATCACGTGCCAGATGGTATATACTTAAAAAAAAAAAAAAAAAAAAAAAAGTATTCCCAAAGACTTATTTCAATGAGCCACAGATATTAAAAATATTTTGGTAGAAAAATGACTAGGAGTGTATGACACTCTTCCAGGTGTTCTCCTTATTCCCCCTTACCTGACATCTCATTTCAACTTTCCTTCCCTGAAATCTGCCCTACTACCTGAGGGCCTGCAAGAAGCTATCACTTACAACACTGAAAGCAAGGGGATTGCATAGCCACAGAAACAGAGAATTTAGTCTGGCCCACCTCCTGCCCCAAACAGCTTCACTTATGTCACCCCTTCATGTGTTTTTATAAATCATTTGTTCCTAATGTTATCAAGTGATAGACACTTCAGAGTTTATTCTATACTAACTCTAATTATTCTATTGGTATCTTCCTATTAAAACATTTCTGCAAGCAAAAACTCTTTCCAGACAGACATCATCAGTGGGAGCATGCATGTGTAGCTGCACTGTATGAACTGAACTTCTACGGTGGATGCTGGTGACCTATGCCAGACAGATACCATATTGTCAACAGCCTACAGGCCTGCATCTGTGGAGTGGCCACATGGGATAGTGGTGATAATAAAATGAATTCTACTTCATCTTCGCCTCTTTTTAGGAGATTCCAAATTGAAAAATAAAGGCTAAGTCAAAGCCTCAGTGATTAGTGTAAACAATTCCTTTGACTTTTGGTCAAGGTCACCTGAACCTAATACATTTCTAATAGAAAGGTCCTTTTCTGTAAAACTTCAGCTCTTAAGAAGAAGAAAATAGTAATTTGCTGCCTCATGGACAAGGATGATTACCTGAGTTGATATGTAAACACACTGGCAATGCCAATCCATGATTGGCTGAATTTCCAAATGTAAGTATAATGTAAATACTAATTTATAATAAATATTCATCAGATGTTTTTATGTCAGTGATTCAACTCTGTTGTTTTGTGTCTTTTTCTTTTAAATGTGAAGCATGCATTTATGTATATTTCCAAACAATGTAGTGTAGTAAAAATCTCAGTTTATTTCATAGCTGCTCTCTTCCCAAGGTTACTGGGATAGCTCAGTATACTTTCTTGCTTGTACAGTGAAGGGGTATCTGAAAAGCTGTTACTGTATGATCATTTCATGTGTGAATCCGGAGATCATACGTCTGTTGCCATAGCAGCCTACCCCAATACTATTATTCAGCAATACAAGATGGATAATTCTTAGTTTACAATATTTCTGGAAATCTATCAAATGCAAGTTACAAATAGGAAAATGATATTTGGAAGGGAAACGTCCAAAGTAATGTGTAGTTACACATATACACCTGACACCTCAGAGGCCATACTTGATTCTCAGGCTCAACTTGACTCACTGCATACAGCACATACTATGTGAACAAAGTGGCATTTTATCATCTATGACTCAGAAGGTGTTGATTCTTCTAACTAGCAGGGCTGTGACTGAGAGCTACAGGAAACATCTGTTTGCCACAGCCTCCATTCTGAGAACAGATTTAGGAAATAGTAACAGCACCTGGGGAACAGGGGCCGAGCGGCTTGCCCACAGACTGTTGTGGAAACGTGGTCTCATTTACTGGGCTGACCCTTAAGCTGCTGTTTCACAGTGCTGCAGTCAGATTTGGAGCTGGGTATTATGAGGAAAGAGCTACTTCTGCCGTACACTTCAAAGCAGTGCAGACAGATCTTCGGTGTAAGAAAGACAGCAGTGCTGCTGCATTCAGAGGGCATGTTGGATATTTACATGGGATTGATCAATCAATGGCAAATCACCCCATTCATATGAGCTTTTTCCTAAGCAAATTGCTTAGTATGATCACACCTGCTTTCACATAAAGGTCCTACTTCGTGTTTCTGAACTGATATTTGTGAATTTTATTCATGGAACGGTAAAAATCATTGTGGAAACTGATTTATTCTGGAGAGAGAGCATTCAGCCACTTCCTCCCAAAACATGACTATTTTCTTTTCTTCTGCCTAAGAATTAATCCCCATTTCACTTTGAGCCCTGGCACGTATCTGTTTCTCACATGAATTATACACCATCCACAGCAGCAAGTAGCTCTTGGACGTAAGGTGATTTTTGCATAAGCAAACAAATATTTCTTACTTTCCATTGTGCTCAGATGAAAGTTCATTACAATGTCTGTTGTCCTTCCATTTAAAACTAATATTTCTCTGCATGAGTGCCTCTCTAGGTGTGCCTGTTTCCTGCTAAAAGCCCTTGGATAGCAATTAGGCTGCTATTACCATGACTCAGGTTGTTATCTAAAGCGATTACCATCTTCTCTCTCCTTCTCCCTCACTCCCTCCCCTCTTCTGCCTCAGGGTCAAACGCTTAAAGAGAGAGATCCCAATTATTTTAGTAGCTCTGTTAAATAATCAATTCTTAGCCAGGGGCACATCATTTCTGGACACAGGCTTATCACAGTGTTGGTGGAGTCCCAGCAGCTGAGGAGTGCGGTTTGAAAGGATAGCATATAGTCTGGCCTCATGGTACTTCCCAGCAGTAGAACTGAGTGACTGAGGCCACTTGAGAAGGCAAAAAGAAGTAACAAAGATTTCAGTAAATAGGTTTTGACCAACTGCCAAGAAGCTAATCTCAGAAGGACAGTTTATAACTACCTTCAGCATATTCTAGCAGCTTCCGCCGGCATTTTTTACGGAACATGTTAGTCACTGCTGGTAACATGACTCTTAGCATTTAGAAGTTTTATTGTTGATATATAGCGCAATGGTGCCCCTAGGAGTCCTAGGATACCACCACAGGGCCACCAGACAGGCCTGGGAGCTTCCTGGAAGGCTGGGTGTGCAGTGTGAGCAGCACAATCCTCAGGGAGGAGAAAAGAGGAAAAGGGAGGTTTGTGTCACAGGTTTGTGTTCGGGCTTATCCCTTGTGCCAGCTCTGCTTGCTTGCTGGTCTTGTGCCAGGACGTGATGGCCGGGGAAAGGAAATGGGATATAAAGCGCAGGCTGAGCTTTGTGCTGAATGTGAAAGCAAGCATTTCACGCTCCGATTGGTGTGTTCAGAAGAAGAGAAAAAGCTAAGCACCTAAAACTGGAATACATGAAGTTCTGCAGCAGCTGGGCGTGCTGCTGGAGCTTCGGAGCCAGGGAAGCTGCTAGGGTCAGGCCTGGGGTAAGATGAGGGCACTCTGAGGTCTGGCTCGTTCCTACTCTACAGGCCATCCACAGCCAGAGCAGGGACAGCTAGTCAGAGCCTTCCCTTCCCTGAGCCTCTTCCTAACATGGCTTTCTCTCAGAGACAGGACCATCAGAGAGTGCCACTAGCTGTTAGTCTGGGCTTGGGGACAAAGTGGTAAAGGCACTAAACATTTTGCCACCATGCCTATCAGAACTGCTGTAAAATGTTCATTCTAGTGTGGACAGGGGAGAGGACACCTTGTCCTCCTTGGGGAGGGATAATCACTAACTTAGGGAGATGACTGTGCTTGAGTGATGGACTGGCTAAAGATTTTAAGCCAATACCCAGATATGAAAGGCCTGTTGCTTATTGGTGGAGCTAGTGACTTGCCTCAAACCTCACTAAGTGCCTTCTGTGAAGCTAAGAAAAGACACTGTGTGCCTCTGCCAGCTGCTGTGCAGCCACTTTGCACCTGTGCTCTCAGAGCACAGCATCTCCCACAGACTGATACAGTGTCTGTGAAGTGTTCAGGAGAGGCAGGAGCAGCTCCAGCCAAATTAATTGCATACAGCATCTCTGCTTGCATGAGCAGGTGGGGCTGGCTTCAGCTCAGGGAGTAACACAGACTGAGGGCCATGTTATTCTGGATAAAAGCATCACTGTCATAGAAATGCCTGCCTAAAAATAACTAGCATGTAACAAAACAGAATTTTAGGTCAAAGTGGAATTATTCAGTGCATTCAAACACTGTTTCTGCTGTATCTGAAAGAGCTGGTTTGCCATCTCCCTGCTGTTAATACTGACAGGATTAGGGTGACTTTTCAGAATATTAAGCAGGCTTTCCAAGAGCTGAATGAAGCTGTGCTCCCAGTGTTTGTTTTCAGACCTTCTTACATCTCTGCCAGGGAAAAGGTCAGGTGAACTACCTTGTCTGAAGTGGAAATGCCCTTAAGGAGAATTAGAAGTGCCTCATTTTGAATTAGCATCTGATTACTGCTGCACTCTGTGGTGCCTCCAGCGTTACTTTCCTGCTTTTTGCAAAAGGCTGATGACCGCATCCTCCTACACTACATGTCCCCATGCCAGAGCCCCCAGGGGTTCTCTGAGGCCTCTCTCCCTCTCTTCCCTCCCCCTCCTACTATGCAGCCTTGTCTATGGTGGTTGGCATAGTCCCACAGCAGCTCTGCAGCCACGCTTCCCTGTTGCTGCAATGAAAGTAGGAGGACTTAGGTAACTTCTGTTGATGCAAATTGACATTTTTCATGTTTGAACACAAACTCCTTTTCCTAAAATTACATATTCTCTGGAAGCTAGGAGTAGAACAGAAAAAAAAAAACAACCAACCAAATCAACAATCAAATCAAGTGGTAGATATTTAAACCCTACCACTCTAACACAGGTAGGAAATTTCTAATCATTTCTAGATAAACACTGCTCATCAAAAGAAAGAAGCATATGAAGCATTAAAGGCAAACTTAGCAACAGTAGGATCACCTGTTTTAAGAAAGAGAGGTTAGGGGTTGCCTGTGCTGGCACTTTAAACCAATTAATCTCAAGGTGTTATTGACCTATTCAGCAAAATCAGGCTGTAGTGTCATTCCAGAAGCACAATGCTTCTGTACAATTTGAGAAAAAATCCTGATCTGTGGAGCAGTCAGTTTTGCTTTAGTAAAGTCATATTGAAAAAGCATAGCAGGTTTCTTTTAGGTCTGAAAAGTTCAAGCAATGCTTTGATTATTCAATTATATGAACCTAGAATCTATTATTAGTTAAAAGCATAGTCTAACAGGTAGGAAGAAGCCAGATTATCAAAAGACATATTTTCAGAAATCAGCACTGATGAGGCTAGCAGCTGACCCTGAGAGGATCCAGGCAATCACAAATCACTGTGAATTAAGTGCTGAGTATCAGAGTGTATATAGTGCAGTTTAAAAAGTGGTTGCTGCTCATGCATCCATCTCTGGGGGAGTGAAGTGACTCAGGAGCAGTAGGAGGGAGTGACAGCTCTTAGCCTTGGGATGATTGATTTTTGCTGATTCACAGATGAGAAATACCCAAACTGCATCTAGAAACATCTGTTCCTGACTTCTTTAAAAAAGGCACCAAATATTCCTTGCTTGTGTCACTGTGACCAGCTTGCATTTCTTCCCAGACCACAGCCATTTTTAGTACTGAGGTGCTGTGCTGCCCCAGCACACATAGCAAAGAGGCCTTGTGGAGTGCAGTGTCCTTCCATGTCTGCATGCCTCACTGAAATCCCTTGCCCTGGTTGTACTGCTGCTCACTTTCCTAAGTGCCTCTCTCCATACTGAGAAATATGGATGACTGTGGTTCTTAGTCCCAGCATCTTCTAAAGGAGGGACTTCAATCTTCAAGGAGGGACTTCCATGCTTGACAAAACCATGGTCAGGACAACTTCTTTCTTAATGTTCACAGCCAGACAATGCAGATCCCCTTATCCTCATTACTGCATGCATGCATCAGAAGCTCCTCACCTTCCTTCTGTAGGAAGAATCAGAAAAAATGTATGCTGAAGGCTGTATGCAATTTATTTGGAAATATGCAAATGAAATTGCTGCAAAGACATTATATTTCTTATAAAGCTGTGCAGGTCATAGCAGACAGATATGAAACTGAGACTAGGATAGAAAATTTGCAAGGTGTTTATTAGCAGGAAAAAAAAAACAAAACTAGGGGAGGTTGCTTTCAACTCACACAGTTACTTCTGCTTTGCTTCAGACTATCTTCTAAAACCCACAGTGGTAAGTTTATAGTTTAAATTCCAGTGAGGCTACCAATTCTTAGTAGACATTTCCTTTAAGAACTTCTCCGTATCCTTGATCTGTCAGCACTTGCTTAATTTAATTTCATTTCTCTCGATGTAGACTTTTTTAAAATATTTTTTTACTTTACACTTTTGGTATACCCCTCTGGCCTTGCAAACTTTTAGTGTGTTCTTCTTTGAAATAAGGGTACCATAAACATATCAGACAATTAAATCAGTGATATACTGAGAAATTATAAGTTGGCTTTTTGTTCTTTCTTTCTCCTTTTAATTTAGGCCTCACCAACTGAACCTGAAAAAGAAGCTAGAGATCTAGTCATTGGAAAACCAATTAAAATGAAACAATTAGAACAATATGCAGTTTGTAGAACACAACTGCTAACATTTTGTCTGTTAGTCTATGGTCTACTGCAAAAAAATTTCCATGGTGTCCTTTGGACACACAGAAACCTTAAAGATTTGCACAGAACGTATTCCTGTGGGCCAGAAAAAAAATGGAGAATGATAGTTGCTAGAATAATATTCACTAAGTCAACCTGAAACTATTAAAATAATAGATTCATCCTTCTGTAAAATAACACATTACTTCCCAGGCAGGAACATGATTATTTCCTAATGACTTCATCATAGATCTAAAGTACTGTGTAAAAGTCAATTAATTTGATGTCAGTTGTCATTACATACACTGTAAAGGTTATTGAGCCATTTGTGTATTCAAAATAGTGTATTGTGCTAAAAGTTCAAAAGCAGTTGTAAGAAGATAAAATAGCTAGATAAAAAGTGACATTCAGTTTGTATCCCAGCTGCGTACTGTGAAATAAAGTTCCTCAGTGACCTGTTTCTTCATTCTGCTCATGCCATGATTAGCAGTGTATTGGAAAAATCCATGATACATAGTCATGCAGCCTCTGATCCTTATCTAGGAATTGTGATCGGCATATTTTAAACTGCAGTGGAGCTAAAGAAAATGAAAAAGAATATGTGATATTCCAAATAAAAATTAAAGAAGGTATGTGAGTTTTATCACCTTTATTCCAATTAACTAGCACTTTGATTTGCAAGTCATAAACTACTCAGTGGACTTAGTCATGAAACCCAGTACTATTTGGTTTAAGTGATGACATCACATGAAAGACTTTAATAAAGAAAAGAAGGCAAATTTTCCCACTAATTTGATCAAATTAATTTAATTGAACAGTAACTTCAGTGACATGTTTGTGAAGCTATGTGTTTAGGTGTTCCTACTTAAACTTCCGAATATGAGACATCCAAGTCTGCTGATTTGGTTGGTAGCATCTATCTGTGTGTCTGTTGTTATTATCGTTATTTTTATTATGATGATGATCCTCCATCCCTGGAGGTGTTCAAGACCATGCTTGAACACCCTGGGCAACCAGATCTAATGGATGGCAACCCTAACAATGACAGTGGCGTTGGAATTAGATTATATTTAAATCCCTTCCAACTCAAGCCATTTTATGATTCCATGATTCTATTATTTTGCTCTTGATAGATGGGATAAGGATAGACCGTTTAGGAGAGACACTGTATTTATTTTTATTTATATTTCATGACATGGAGACAGGATAGCAGTGGAGAAATTAAGTTAGAAGAATGATGTGGTCAAAACAAGGAATTAGAAATGGAGTCTGGGAGAAGATGTGAAAGGCTGAGAAGATGTGTAGTGCTTGAGAATGCAGAAGTTGAGAACTTGGCTAAGAACCATGTGTATCTGTTGATGGACAGAAATTGGAAGTGGTGTGCAGAATAAACATAGAAGAGAAACAGGTGATAATGGCAAAAAAAAAAAGTGGAATTGAGCGTTGATTTTCTTTTTCTTTTTCTTTTTCTTTTTCTTTTTCTTTTTCTTTTTCTTTTTCTTTTTCTTTTTCTTTTTCTTTTTCTTTTTCTTTTTCTTTTTCTTCCTTTTCCTTTTCCTTTTCCTTTTCCTTTTTTTTTTTTTTTTTTTTTTTTTTTCCTGAGATATTTTTTATCATGAAAGTGAAGAGTTAGAGAATTTTAGGGGAAATGCGAAAGAAATGATACCAGAGACATAAAGCCTTGGAAACAAGGAGGAGATTAAATTAAAAAAGTAAGTGAACGTGTAGGAGAATTGCAGCAAGGAAAGGTATATTGCCCTGGAACCTGAAAGGTTGAAATCTAATTTTTGGGAGGGATGAATAGTGGTTCTGTGAAAAAAAATATAGGGGAAATAGGAAAAAGATGTCAAGGAAAATAACATGTCTGGAGCTTTAGTCCAATGAATTGCAGAAGTGGAGTCATTTAGCTACAAAGACTTGAGAGGACCTGATCAAAGCACAAGGAAAATCAATAACTATGTTATAGGAGAAGAGAAGGAGAGAGTAGGAGATAGTTTAAGATTAAAAAATGTTATCAAACTGGATGGACCTAGTGGCTGTTAAGAAACTCATGTTAGTGTTGGTTAGGGACAGGTAGGAAAGAAACCCAGGTGGTGACTGGACTGGAAAAACACAACGATAGATCAGAAAAGGATCAGCATTTAGTGAAAACAACTCTGCAGAGCTGACCAGAGCTGCCAAACATTGTGGATAAATATACAGTTAGGGGGTTGTGTGAATAATTACCATTGGATCTGCGGGTGTGTAAGAGGCTGTGGAGAGAAAAAAGTGAAACTAAGATGAAAATTGAAGAAAAGACTGATGGGTTCAGATCACAGAAACTGGGAGGTATGAGAAGACCTTAAAAAGCTGCTCTCAGGAGAGGAGAAGGAATGTATAAAAGAGGGTGACTGAAATAAAACCCTTTTGTGCCCAAGAAACTCTAAAAGCTTTTTGATCCAGAACACACAATGAAAATCTGCAGTAAAAGGCAGTTATGTGAGTAGTATCAATTGATAAGACATAATTCCTTAACACATTTTAAAGCAGAAGGAAATACGCATATACTCCAAATGCGTGCTAAACTTTGAGAAATGGAGTGGTCATTCCACAGATGATAAGAGAGGAAGTAGAAATGAGGTGCAATGGTTCTGATGCAGCCTGACATAAGTCACATCCAGGTTCCTCTTTTTGTCTAAGATTACCACATTTCAGTATTTCCTCTAGATCTTCCTCTGGAGATTTTCCCACTGTGCTGTGACTGGGAGAGACAAAGCAACCAGGGTAAAGAGATCATGATATCACACCAAGGTTCTCTACGTACTTAGATATGTGAAGTCATTTTGATTTATGGAGTGAAACAATAATAAAAAGAAAGAAATGCGGTTGACAATGGAAATGTGTATAGCCCCACAGCTGACTCTTCCAACATCCCTGTGAACATGGAGAGCTGGCAACTTTCCTGCAAGCCTCTTTTTTCCTGGGTCTCAACTCTTTGTCTTAAAAATGAAGATGGAGGAGGGAACTGAAATAAATAGTGATGTCTCATTCCTTACTGGCATTTAAGAAAGAACAGTCATGGAGATGTAAAAGATTTTCGCAGGCAGAATGCATTGGAAATGATTTTTAACAACGTGCAATCAGATACATGTCTTTTATTTGTGTCATGTACCACATAATGGCATATACCACTGTCTGCTGTATAGTATATGGTGTGCATACACAGACGTACTGCTGCTTGTGTATGCTGAGGTGGAATCCAGAAATATCAACGCTTTTGAAAATCAGGCCTGGAGATTTGAGCTGGCCATTAGGGTGGGACACTGGGGGAAAGAAAGAATGATTGACTTGGCTGAAGGCACAGTTCTGCAGAAGGCTTGGTATCCAGTTTCAAGGGTCCCAATCCAGCATGCACATGGTCCTTAAAGCTTACTGTGACTACATGCTGTTTCTAGACTTTGAAGGCACAGGTTTATGTAAAGCATACATTTGAGATGTGTCTTCATCTCCACTAATTAATATACAATCTGAAGAAAAGAAAACTAAAGGCCAGCTCCATTTTTGCAGAAAAAGGAATTGATCTTGATTGCAAGGTAAAGAAATCTGATGACTCTTTGGCATAATGTTCTGGGATTGCTTCGACTGAGTGCTAAGTTAACCAAATTTTAAGATTTCACCACACTTACTTTGTAAATAAGGATCAGTATCTTCGACAGAAAGAGGGGTCAGAATTTGGTGCTTGTTGGTATGCTTCTTTGGATATCATGGCAAACCTTGTATGGGAAACATATTTATCTGAATGCTTCTGCATTTGAGTAACTCTAGAAGTTATGGTTGCTCCCTACCTTGTCTAGTACAGATACTGAAGAAGAAAAATAAGATAGTCCTTTGCCTCTGAGCTATGAGCTCTGAAGGAAAATAATAGGTATGCAGAACCACAAGCAGGAAGCACCTAGAAATCATAGAGTATAGCCTTCTTTTCTCCCTGATCTAAATTTGTATGAAATTTTGTACAAGCTGCAGAAAAGCTGTGTAGCATAAACAATATTCTGAAGCCGTATTTAGCAGTGTTTCTTCTCTATGTCTCAACCTAAGGCTGAATTTTGAAGTCTCTCTGATGCACATCCTTAAAACTCATTTGAATCACTTTTTTTATCTCTTCATTCAATTTGTCTGTAAATTAGAAGAAGAAAGCCTTACTACATCTGGCATGAAATACTTTGATGAATGTAAAACATCAGCTGCAAAGTTTCTCATTTCTTCAAAGTGTTATAAACTGTTAAAAAATACTCTGCAGAAACTGAAGACTTATTACAGTCTCTACAGAAACAAGTTGGAACTGGTCCGTAGTGTCTTGGGGTCTAAAAGACTTTGGATCACTACATGGTTCTCCTAATTGTCCAACTCCATTCTTGATCTCCTTGTGAAAAAAGGAATAGACAATTCTTCATAGAAAGTAATAAAGTAGATGAATCAATCAGTTTCTTCCTGAAAGTGAAATTTCAAATAGAATGAGAAGAGGAGGGCGTTTTTGCAGTCTTTCAGCCTGTTAAGAGTTTCTCAAAGGTATATTAGTGTGTACAAGGTCACTCACTGAAACTGACTTCCATTTTCTTCCCTTCTGTAAATTCAGTTGTAAATGTAGTTTTGCTTTACTACAAAAAAGGAGAGACAACAGCCTAAAAAAAGAATAACATGAAGTTGAAGACTGTGGCTTGGCAGTAACCATTAAGGGTTTTTGTGCCTAATTGCAGAAATGAAACAGACTAAAGTCCTCCTTGAAAGACTCAACGGTGACTGGAAAACTAGCAAACATTTAGTCTATGAAAGACAGAAGGCCAAGCAGAACGAGATTAAAAGCCTTTTCATAAGAGTATTTTAAACAATTTGGTTTTACTCAGGTTTGGAGATTTTTTATTGGGTCATTTAACTCACGCATCCAGTGAGCATATTGAAAAAGGGCATTAATATTAAACAGGCAACAGCTGCATTGAACTTGAGAGCCAAACGACTAATTTTCAGGAAATATGTGAGTAGTGTTACTCACATTTACAGCATCACTGAATGTTGCGGCTATATTTAGGGCAGTGAAAATAGATCTAAATATATAGCTAGAAATGTATTCATTTTTGTGTTTCGATAAATTTGGCTTTATAACCTTTTTATAAGGTTTAAGCTGTAATGCATTGAGAAACATGTTAAATAAATGGGCCTGTGCGGTGGTAACGTTAAGTCCACAGCTCCTGTAATTGAAACACACTACATGACATGCTTTTAAAGATGGCATATGTCTTGTCTTAGATGTGTCCTGACTGTAAGATCTGATTCAAGCCGTTTTCTACTGGGTGCCTTAGGCTCAGATGGATCACAGTTTTCAAACAAACCTCTTGTCCTCCCAAACAACCATGTGAATCTGACATATCTTTTCATTATGTATAAGCTCATAAAGGAATTGACATGTTGTTAGGACAAATTCATTGATTAATGTGAAAGTTTGGCTGAGGATAAAATAAATGTTTGAAAATGGTGTTGATTTTAAGTACTTAATGCTCCTGTCAGCAGCCAACAAAAAAAAAAAAAGAGAAGGCAAGACCAGGTGTGATACATGTGCAGATGAAAGTAGAGGAGGAAGAGCAGCCACTGTCGGCCATCACTCATGGCAGTGGGATGTCTGCTATGAGCAGCTCCAGGCTGCCAGAACATCTTTTAAAATTCCTCTTTTTCAGTCCCACTTGCTTTTGTAAGCCTTGGTGCTGGCTGTCTGTCCTGACACAGGCAGTGTTCTGGAAAGCAGACTTCCTTCTTGACACTAAAGGCTTAGCATGCCCTGGTGCAGAGGCTTAGAGTTCATTATTTGTACAAAAGTAGCTGGAGAATTACAGGTACTGTCAGATATTTTTTCCTTTTGTCTCCATGGAAGTGAATGATGAATGGCTGAAGTGAGCACAGAGCAAAAGATGTAGGAACATACATTTGCCTAAGATGTGATCATGCAAGAACTGCCCATTAACCTAAAAAGTAATTTTTTTTATACAGAATGGTTGTGAAGGGAAGATTGAAACTGGATGTGGTACTTGCTTATATATCTGGGTATGGAGAGAGACTGAAACAATGACTCCGAGAAAAGAAGTCACCATTACGCATGCCAAATGTAAGCCAGTATCAATTCTTTTTTGATGGATGAAATAGAAAGTGTGAGAGAGAGGCTGGCAAACTGAAATCTCACCTGTTGTTTCAAATTCGGTGAAGGCGGCTCAGCTGCAGGCTCTCCCTGGGGCTCAGCCAGTAGCTCCACCAACTGCTCCAGTCCGTAAGTCATATTTAGTCAAGCCCAATCCCTTTATTTCTTGCTGGTTTTACCTCCTCAATGGCAGAGAGAGTGACTTGTGATACTGTTTATTTCACCACCAGCAGAAAGGTGTTTCCCCTAGCTCTACTTGCACATGCGCTGTGGCCCTTCAGGTGTGGCAGCTGAGGCAAGAATGCAAAGGGGAATGACTGATTGCATGCGAGGGCTTGGAAATTGAGGAGAAAAAAACATGGATCAATTTTTGAACAATTTTTCTGTCCCACTTCAAGCTGGAAGATTTGGGACTGTGCCATCCACTTACTAGCCAGATTCAAATTTCACACAGGATAATTTTCCTGAGCTTTTCCTGTGGCTGTATTTTGATGTGAGAATTTCTGAGCTTTAGCAGATCTTAATTCTAGTTCAAATATTTGCATGATACAGCCCATGGAGAGGAAAGATCTCATTATTTTTTTTTGTTGGGATTCCACATTTGGCAGGAGCTGTAGCAAATGAATTGTACAAGGCTGGAAAAGGGCACATCATCATTCTGACGTGTGGTTCACACATCTCTTATGTTAAAATGCCATTACTTCTCAAAAAGTTTCTGCTAGGCAAACAGATTTTGGAGGCTTTCTGAGTGGCTAACATACAGTCTCACTGATGTCTGAAGCTTTCGGCTTCTAGATGTTTCCAAAAGCAGGAAGACCTTCTAAACCCCCTGTGCTACCGTTAGCACTGTGGGAACCCAAGAATGTGGCAAGAAAATAGGTCAGAAGAAGCAAGTGTTTGGGTACTAATCAGAAAAAATCATAGGTAAAGGATTTTAGCAGAATCAAGATTTCTTTATCTAACCCTGTTTTTAAGGTGATAGAACACTAAAATTGCAACAGATACAGTCCACGGCAGAGGCGAAGGGAAGTTGAATTAATCTTCTCCAAACTCTTAGCAAGGACAGTTGATTCTCATCTGTGGGCTGTGAAAGTGCCAGCTTTTATTCTTTCCTAGGACTTAACAAACAGAAGGTGAGAGCAGAGGAAGAAAGGAAGACTCGTTTGTTTCTTTTCTGAGATAGAAATTCATGTTTATCAGCTCCCTTTTTCTAAGGACTCATTCAGACAGCAAGAAAGTTAAAACACCTTTGCTCTGCAGATTGGAGATAAACATCCTTTTTTTTTTTTTTCCATGTAGTAAGAAGGAAACATTGCGTATCTCTATTTCTGGAGTTGTCTGGCTAATTTACTGTGTGTAAGCATAATAACGCAGTTATGTGCTGTCGTTCAATGATACTATATTCTCTTCAAAAAAGATATGCAGGCAAATGAGCTCCATTGCTTCTACTGCAAATGCAAATCCAGAAATCTCCACAAAGGCAGTAAAGTGGTGTAAATCAAGATGAATTTGAACAAAAAAAGTGTTTGGGATCCCACAGATAATCAGATTGCTTCTCCTGATGGTCATGATACAGCCCCTGATTTCACAGAGCATGCCCAGATTAAAGACCCAGGGTAACCGTGTGCGCTCCAAAACGGCTGTAAAGCAGGTAGGCAGGAAAAACCTGCGAGCTCTGTAGCACTGCTAGATGCAAGAGGTATCCTAGCACCTGGGTGAGTTGGGGTGCCGGTGGGACAGGAGTAGACATAAATAAATTGGAGTTGAGAAGAAGCTTGGCTGAGGAGAGGAACTTGTCCCTTGGCTTTTCTGCACCTTCACAACAGGAGCTAGCAGAGGAGCAATGTAAGCAAGGACTGGTTTAGTCTGTGTGGTGAGCATATTTGCTGATACTGGATAAGGGAGGTACAAATTGTCGCATCTTTGCCTCCCCAGCCGACAGTACTGCTCTTATCAGACAAGAAATCTCCCAGCCACAGCGCACCTTCTGGACCTGTGTTGATGATATTGGATTCCCCATGACTAAGGAACGTGCTGTAGCCATGGGGCTCCGTAGGTCTTGTTGATGGTTGGACTTGATGATGTTGAAGGTCTTTTCCACCCTAAATTATACTTCTGTGATTCCATGACAAGCCGTGAAACCTGAAGGTTGGGAGATGTGGCTGAGCACATGCCAGGTCCTGTATTGTAGCCCTGATGCTGAGTGAGGGGTGATATTTAGGGTTTAATGTGTGTTAGACAAGCTCTGTGATTTTGTGGATGTGCGCTGCCCACACTAGCAAGCACTTAATGCATCATTAGATTTTGCAATAATTGGCTATCACGAGCTCCTTTACAAGAGGAGAAGTTATTTTCTTGGCATCACATTTTGTGCAAGTGTGCCATTAGTCATGTGCCAGTGCTTCTATATTTGACCTGTTTGTTGTCTGATGTTTCAAGTGAATCCTACTTAAGATTTATTCTTTAATTTTCACCATGCCAATGTAAAACATACAGATTGAGCACACCTTTTGCCATCAGGTTGGAAAAAAAATGCATCTTGATGCAAAAAGGCTGTCGAGATTTTAAACTTCTCAATGACAAATGATAGAGACCAAATACCTTGTTCCTGCATATCACTACTTCGACTGTGATGTGCTTTTTATAAAACACTGTGGGTTTCATTCTTGTCCCCAGAATACCCTTGGAACTGAGGCATACAGTCCCAGCAGCGTTATTATGCTGACAGAAAAGATTTTAATTTTTAGACAGTTATAAAATATATGAATGCAGGCATAACGTCTTAATTGCATAATGTAATACCAGGAATAGCTCACCAGTCATGTTAATCAGATCATCATTCACTCAAAATCCCAATCATCTGCAGGATCTCTTGTTTAAATGGAGGTCAGAAAAGACGCTGGCAGGTCAGTAATTAGTGCTGCTACTGAAAGCTGGTGCTCAGTGAATGGGACAGTAATTGGGAGTTGTATGAAATTTGAAATATTTTACATGAGTGGCTGGTACAATCTTGTTTTTTTTTTCTCGTGTTCCTATGAATTCTCATCCACTTGACTTTTTAATACTTTCTGATTTGAACGGTCCACAAACTCAAAGAATTGTTTTCAAATCGTTAGCTCTTCAGTCTTTTTCAGTCAATGCAGCTGATGTAAAGTCAGTGTTTTCAGATTAATCTGAAGTCTGTACAGCACTGCATCTGTTCCATTCAGTTATGTCCATTTAAAATAATTATAATAGAAATTCTGCCTTGCTGAGAAAGCTCCACGCAGCTGGAGTCCTCCTGTTAACCTGTATAAAACCAACAGGCAGCACATCTTTCTTGTTAGCAATTCTGCATAGTGCCAGTATATTTCAAAGCACTTGGATTCCTAGAAGTAACGTCAGGAGGACCGAAAAGATGAATAAGAGTGTTGTGTGCTTTTTTAGGAAAACTAATATATTAAATAAGTAATAATTACAGACCTAGCAGAATTGCTTTTTTCTTGAATAAAGATTGTATAAATAACTATGCCTGTCATTGGCAAGATTCTTGTGAATGTTGTGAACATCAAGAACCACGTCAGGATAAAGATCTAAGAAAAAGCTGGTAGCTAAAACTGAGCTCATCAATAATTCAAAATAGTTCTGGGGAACGCCATCTATTTATGGGGAATGCCTTCCTGGAGTTGCGAGGCTGTCCGGGTGTGATTGCTGCTCTGTGCCACAAGGTGTCAATGTTTTACCAAAATCAGCTTGGAAAATCCACTCTATGGGAAAATACGCAAAAATTCATTTGCCTGGCATTTTAAGAACTGGGAAACATACACGGATAATTATATAGTTTCTAGCTGCATGAAGAATGTAGAAAATGGCAACCTGTCAAAGACTAAATCAGAAAGTGCTCCTTGACACCTATTAATCCCAGCAAGCTTTCAAGGTCTTCAGGCTGGTTTGTTTTCTCCTTCCTTCTATAAAGGCATGCAGTGTGGCCATTTGATTCCTGTACTTTGATATGTGGTAAGGGATTTTTTAATCAATTTTTTTCTGCTTGTGAAGAGTAGGTGTGGCATTTGGAGCAGATCAGGTGCTGCCCCTCACAGGTGTGTGTCAGACCCACTGCCACTGCATCTGCCCCTTGCTGTTTTGCTTGCTTTTGCTTTGCTGCCCTGTTACCTTCTGGACATGAGGACTGGTGTTGATAACACAGCAGATCGTAGGATACTGATCTGTTACAGGTAACAGTGCTGTTACAATACAGCAGGGCTACTATTAAATATATGGGCTCAAGTGTTAATAAAACAGTTTTCTGCAAGAACATCAGCCAAATAAGACTCCGTGATTATTAAACCTTTGGGGAGATTTTCCAGGTAGACACCTAGCTGGCAAAATATAGTTAAATTTATCAGAGAAAGCCTGTGGGGGTATTCATCATTTCTGTAGGGCTTCTCTAGCGCAGTGCTGAGAGCTGGCTGCTCAGCCAGGATTTCCCCTCTGCTCTGAATAGGGACTACAAAGGAAGCTGCTCAGGCATTGCATTATTTTTTTCTATGCTGAAGGCAGCCAGAAACACTATTTCTAAAGGAGTTCATTGTGCAAAGGCCTTCAGAAAAGATAGGGGATGAAAGAGAGAGGGAAAAGGAGGGAGCAAGCTGAGTTGGCATTTACTTGCAAGGCTGGAAGAAGCCCTGGGAAAAAGGATGCACCAAGAGAGTTGTAAGGCATAGCACATGGGAGGCAGCACAGTGGGTGGGCAGGTATTTGTTGGGATTTTCTGCCCAGGTGCTTATGTCCTTGGAGAGGACACTTGAGTTTCTTAACATCAGATGTGTCTCTGAATGGTTGAGTAGGAAAGTTTGCTATGTTAGCAGGTTTATTATTACAATATAATACATTAGCTTGGTGTGTAATGCAGGCATTTGCCATTAGACAAAGGATGATTGAGTTCTGAGCCATGAAAGCCAGATACAGCCAACTTGTATATATCCATGTATTATGAATGTAGCAACTTAATGAAAAAAAAATATCTCTTTTGCATTAGGTTGTACCACTGACAACAGAAAATGGATATTAAAGATAGCGAGTAGATCCTCCATTTTGCAGTCTGTCTTGGAAATTTCAGTGTACCTATCAAAATTTCAAAACCATCAGAAATGTTCTTTCAAAATGGAATGAAGAATGCTGACAGAGTAGCATACAAAAAGCTTGCTGAAAGTAATGATCTGAGTTGTTACATCTTCTGTAGATAGACAGTGACGCACTCTGAAGAGCATACAGGTATTTGATAAAAGGGAATTTATCCAAAGGTTTTTGCAGGGTTACAGAAAGATGTTAGGGTGTGTGCTAATTATCAGTTGGGCCTGCCATAGGGAAAGGCTCTATTGCCTCAACTTTTCTTGTAAGTTTTATCACTGGTGAGTTATAGATATGATATTTGAGCAGTCAGAGAGCAAAACTCCTATCAAGGATTTTTTCTATAATTCAGTATTGATACTAAAAGTAGTAAGATAGCACATAGATTCTTTCCTGTTCTTCTTTTTTCACCAATGAATGTGCTAAACATACTCTTTGATCTTATGCACTAAGCAAACTAAACTTTGCATGATGTTTCCTGTGGGGATGTCACCTCATACAGCATGCTGACAGCAGCACCAGCAGTATGGCATCGTCTGTGTTATGTCCTGAAATCCCACCTATTCTTGCTATTAGCCCATGCATGTACACATCTTCTCTGGCAGGTTTCATTGTCCTTGGCTATTTCATTTACTTTTATTTATGCTTTCAGTAGTTTTCATTAGCTAGCATATGTATACTAGTAAGTATTACTGAAAATCAGTCTTCACAAAACCAATGTTTATAGTAATAACAGCTAAATCTAATAAAGGCAGACAGAGTATGACTCAAGTCACTAGGACAGGAGCTAATATAAGACGTAGCTGAGCTGTGTTGAATCTTTTCTCCAGGCTACCAAAAATGCCTCTCACCTTTGCTAATGATTCCCCAAATGTGTGTTAATGATCTCTTTCCAGATCAAATGATCAGCCATGACTATTTCCCATTAGGTTAGTTGCTTTCTTTGTGAATAAGTTGAACTTCAAACATAATGGAAAATAATCAGTGGTAACGATTAATCTGAATTCCACAAAAGAACTGCAAGTGTCAAGTAATAGTTACAAGAATCACATCTCTTTCATTAAAAAAAAAAACAAAACACACCAAACTGGGAGCTTTCACTGTGTGCTTGACTTTTCCAGCCTTGGAGCATGCACAGCTTTATCCCTCCCTTTTGCCTCCGCATGTCTCAGCATGGATGCTCAGCCACAGATGAGCCACCTCTGGACAGCCATGGCAGTGAGGATCAGGTGAGGACAGGTGAAGGGCCCCTGGCACTCACACAGCCACGCTGCCAGGGCTGCACGTCCTGCAGTGGATGGATAAGGTTTTGGAGAGCATTCTGAGAGTATGCTGCAGCCTCTCTGAAAATATTTTTCTGATGTTCAGAGCAGCGAGGCAAAGAAATGCTAATACTCATTTCAGGGTTTGACAATTTCATAAGTTTTCTGCATCTGCCAGATTTTACAGTAGCTGCTCAGGAGCTACTTACGCAGGCACTGTTTGGTCCCTGAATACCTTCCAGGCAGTGTGTTATCATGTATTTCTTTTGTATAGCCTGCTTTTTACACAGTAGGTATTCAGTAGATTCGCTGAATACAGTCAAGCTGTCATACATCAAAGAAAGGGACAAATATCAAAGTACTATTTGTATTTTCAGCGTCCTTCCAAGCTAAATAGGCTGGCTCTGGTAGCATGCAGTGACAACACTCAGTGCTCAGTCAGATTTTCCTCTTAAAATAAGTATCCTTGTACAATTACCACTGACCACAGTCAGGGCTAGCATGAGATATGATTACATCATGATGGTAATATCAGGGCACTGAGAGTACCCAATTCTGCTGCTATCTTGATTAAATACTAAAGAGCTGTTTGGGCACTGGGTGCAGGAACAAGAGGGATGCAAAATAACTTCCAACAGGTGGGAGAAAAAAACAACAGTATTCCAGGAGGCTGCCCTGGCTATCAAACTTTGCACTCACCAGACTTAACCTGCTTTTCCAGCCCCAACCAGACTGTATTGCTTAAATGGACAGGTGAGTCAAATCGAAGACTTGAATCTGTGGAAAAGATACAGAAAAATTGAGGAGATCCCTGGGGATAATAATTCTTAATAAAAAGAGGCTGCTTTGGAAGACCACTTAAAAAGCAGATACTTAGAGACCAAACTACTTTTTGTTCTTTCCCACCACGTCATTATGTTAATCAAAAGAGATGTAGATGGTGTCTACCAACCTCTTACTAATATTCAGAGGCACTTAACTCCTATTTTTACCTTTGAAAATCTTCCTCCGTGATAACAAATACATCTTCTTCAGCATCTGTTCTGAGAAATGCATGCTCTATATTAAAAAAAAAAAAAAAAAAGTAGCAATAACCACATGGACACATTTTAACAGAAGCTCAGGATTGTCTTTGTTTCTCACAGCAACCATTGGGAATCCTAGAGGAAAATGGGTCACGTGAAAGCATTTTATAGCAAAATAGTGGGCAGACTTATTTGTAGCAGACTTTTTTTCTGGAAGGTGACTTCATGGATGTTAAGATGAACAGTGTTGTACACAAAAATTTGCCTAAAATATTCTAATTTGGAAAAAAAAACAACCCAACATACTGGAGGAACAATTGACTCTTTCTGTGTGGTAAGCAAAATGAGTGGGTAAAAGGAAAGCAACAAATTATTTCAATTCTACATGACATTTTGGCCACACATTTCCTAGAATCTTGCGCTAAAAACATTCAGATTTTCCTACTGAGGCACTGTCATAAAGATTAAGAACTCAACAGATATTTAGATATTATTTATAATACAAGTAACAGCAAAACATTGATCTAGGAACAAGTTTAGGCCTTCTTTAACACCATCCCTGGTTAGCAGCATGTGAAAACCATACAGTTTTCTATTACTTTTCTTGCTGCTATTTGTTATTTCTGCACAGAAACATTCGGGAGAATCTATGATGCTCTAGAGAACTGTTGTATGGAATACAGGGAGCAGAGAAGATTTTTTAAGATCCTTATGGTCATTCCCCAAAGACAATCTGTTCTCTGCAAGCAGTAAGATAAATTTGGTAGTGAATGATGCTGACTAAGGGAAAGGGCGAAACAAAACAAACAGGCTTTAAATAAATCAGATTCTTGGACAGAAAATGAAGTAGGATTAAATTTAGAAATATTTTTGCCTCAGATATCAAGGCGAAATCCCAAATTTTCAGTGAAGGAAATTAAGATTGAGAAAATAATTTAACACTAGTTGAGAAGTGATTCATTGCAATATGTTGAATTCAATAACAAGAGTAAATGTTCCTCCTGAAAAGCTGGCAGGTTGAATTTCAGGCCTTAGGTGTTATCTTTACAAGATCAGAATGACAAAACTCTTTTATTTCTAGCTACATGCATTACAAAATGAAGCCAAACACGACCCCTTCCCTCTGCTGATTCTGTTAAAAATAGATTGCAAATGCGACACTGAAATTTTTTAATCACGTTTTTGCTAAATTGTTCCTCAGTCCTTTCTGTCTTTGCTGTCCTCTGAAGACAAATTCTGATGACCACCTTTGTCCTCTCTCCCTTTGGCAGGCTCTGGAGCCACCAAGGGGCCATGGAGATGGGGCAGCCCTCTGTCATGGTGCCAGACATGGTGCCTCAAGGCCCGGCCACATCGCTGCTACTGGCCTCAGTGGCAGCAAGTGAGGCCTTGGCTCTGCAGCTCTCACCCAGGCTTTCCTCACAGCCTATATCACAAACAGGATTGGTTTGTTCCACTCTGCATCACACTGGTATATGATCCTGAGGTTATTTTCTAGGCATAATTTAGTGCAAACAGCATGGTGTTCTGCTTTTACAAACAAACAGGAAAGAAGCAAGAGGTACCAACTGTTTAGCTTACCATCAGCTATTTTTTGGAATGAACAATGGCTAAAACTATGTACGAAGAGGACTGGCATAATATAATTTACTTTATTCTGCATTATAATATAAATTTCATGTTCTGTGACTCCAACCACTGTATTTTATATCAGAGTAGCTGATGATGCAAACCAGATTTCACTACTGCTGAGACCTTGCTCCCTGATCTTTCTTCCATTCATTTGGAAAAAAAAAATAAAATATGGCAGTTTCCTTCCAAATTTCTCCCCCCAAAGCTTTTAAGAGATAAACATTACCCCCTTCCTTTATTGTAATGTAAACTTGAACCCATAAAGTTTTGTTAAAAGAGTATAAATCTTTCCCCTCCAGAAGTTATCTGCCATGTTTCTTCTTATCCTTCGGATGACTGCAGTAATTTTTATACTATGCTGTCGAGAGTGTAATGTTAAGTGCTTCATTAATGATGATTTGTGCCATTGAAAAGTTTAAAATGGGCAGATCCTGGCAAGGGCCTGACATTATTTATTTTTGCTCTTTGTATTAAACTCTGCGAAGAACATTTTAAGAGCAGTTTTGCATCTACTTGGAGATGCTATAAGCAATATTTCACATGCCATTGCCTCAGAGACAGCATTAATCAGGAGAACAATAATAATGGGTGCACACATCGGTAATAAATATTTGCATTTATTTGTAATAAAAAGGATACATCTCACTGTTTGATAAGAAGGAAATAAGCAGAGAGATGCTTGTCTGCATTTGCAAGTAATGATGATTCTAGAGATTTGCTGCTAGAAGAGTTAAGAAAGAATAATTGTACCTCAAGGACCCAGAGCCTGCAGAGCATGGTACAGCAGGGCAGCAGGCAGAAAATGTCAGTGGGACAGGTTGGCCTCCCTGGAGTGCACTTCTTCAAAGGAAAACCACAGCATGCAGCTCACTCTGGGGATGGGGAGCAGTGAAGCAGCACAGGAGGTAGGAAAGGATGGCTGGATGTTGTGATGTGCTGGTTGGCCTGATGTGGAACCTGACCCTGGGCATGAGGCTGTCCAGATGGGCATTGCTGGGAGAGCGGTCCAGGGCCAGAACTCACACTGAAATACAGCTGGGGTAACAAAATAGTGACAACACAAGTCAATGTCCCAGAACTCCAAGGCTTCGTTTTTTTTAATCTATTTAAATAGCAACCTTTTCTATTTCTTTTTCCACAATATTACATAATATAAGAGAAAAATAGAGGCCCATTTGCTAATCAAAATTCTTTCTGCTAAATACCAATGCTGGATGGTATAAACCGCATATGTGTTTGTTGCTTAACTGCAATTTTTGTCAAATGTACAAAAAATACGAAGCTTACTGGAAACAAACCTGGGAGAGATGTAATTTTTTTGACCTCTTGATATGTGAACAGAGATTTTTCTGCAACTTAAATTTCATATGACCTCGATTAAGCCCCAGGCATAGGCAGTGTCAGATGCTTGGTAATCTCTGTTGTGTGTTTTAGTTCACTCTGACTACGTTTCTCTAGTGGCAGTGTAGTGCATAAGTATGTACGTTAGTAAACTGGGGAGTTGAGGCTGTTGTCTGTGAGCTCCAGGATGGCTTCTGTAAACACAGAATAAGATTAAGCTGCTTTTTAGGATCAAGAGAAAGGTTAAAAGTGTAGTGTCCCAAAAATCAGTTTTAGGAGCATTATTAACTATCCACACAGAAAAGGAAAGGAAAAGTCAAAGAAAGTATTAAAAAGCCTGAATTAAATACCTTGGAGAAATAAAACTGTTAACAAGGATTTTTCAAGGCCCTCTATGATTAGTGTTTCTTGGAACTCTGAGGGAATCAGAATTACAATACAATGTATATAAATTGTCATCAGAAAAATATTTATTTAGTCTGCATTAATTAAAACATATGATCTTTTTTGCTTGACTCAATTTTTCAGCAAATGTAGAATCAGATTCCAGCCTCGCTGCATCATTTCACAGTTCTGTCATTCATGGGTACTCCTGTACTGGAAAAATCCATCAATATACTTTATAGAGTGAGATCTTACAGAAATTGCAGTTCCCACAATAGAAATAAAAACACAAAGCCAGATGTGGCCCTCACTGACTTCAGTAGCAAGACTTGTGTTTATCTCTGTATGACTGGGAAATAAAAAAAAGCAACCAACCACAAACAGGCTAATGACAGCAGAATTATCCACTATCAGATTGCATTTCATTTTACACTTATCCAACTACCATGATTTAATTTCTTGGAGACAAGCAGAGCAGATGTGAAGATGCTGCAGTGGCTCAGGAGGCGTGGAAGCCTCAGAAGGGAAGAGGCAGGGTGAGGGCTCAGCCAGGAGGCCACTGTTGCCAGTGGCCCTTGTGATGGAGCTGTGCAGCTCCTCACTCCTCAGGCAGTGTGCAGCAGCCTGGAGTACTGCTGCTCCATGGGAGGACATGAAAGACAATAAAAGAAAGGAATGTGGTTAGTCAGCAGGAAGGAAAAAGCATTGAGAAGTAAGGATATTTTTGTGAGCAAAGGCACGTCAAGAGGAGGCATGCCCAACAAATCTCATTAATCTGATGCATTGACATTTATATCCAGGATTAGAATGACCTTGTGTCTGCAACTGCAGTTTGTCTGCAGTGTTAACAATGGCAGAAGTGATGCTCAGAAAATCCCACAGTATTCATGGCAGCACAGATGTCATATATCCACTCCCAGTTAACAGTGCAAGATATTAACAAGCTCAATGATCACTTTAAAAAGCTTTGTAAAGCCTGTATAAATCCAGTTGCCTTTTGACTAATGAAACTGCCTTGTGGATTCATTCTCCTCTCCCATCTTCTCCACCTAAATGTAGGAGTTAGCAGTCTCATTTCCATTACAGATGCTGTTGGTGCATAAAAGGAGAAGGCCTGTAGAGAAAGCACTGGATTAGACGCGCTCCCTGTGGATGCTGAAAACCCATTTCTGATAAAAAATTTGAGTAGTTTTCCCTTTGCAAAGAATCATTATGCAAAATCACGCTTCAGCTTGTTCACAGGATACAAAGTCTGCAGTGTCAAACACGTAGTGTGCTAAGAGAAGATAAAACAATGCTGGAAAAAGGCTAAAGCATAGGACCCACTCAGGAAATAACAAAATCACAAACAGAGGTAAGTGGAGCTTTCCACTCTAAGAAAGCACTGTTTTGAAATGTATCTGTAGATCAACGTAAATAATTATTCAGTATGTGCTGAATTTTGCAAGTAGTTTAGCATTTGAAACCTTTCCTTCTCTCAAATTAATACATCAAACTGCAATTTTTTAAACCTAATCTGGTTCATCTCCCACCATTAACTTAAATCTGTTTGCATATCTAAAGATTGGCCGTGCTGAGGGAATCTCATTTGTTATAATCTAGTATTTTGGGGAGCTGAGTAGATAAGAAAAATCCTCATTAGGAAAATCCAGACTCATCTTGAAAAAAAACTGAAGTAAAGGTTGAAGTAAAGTCTATAAAAGGATACAAAAAAAAAACCCCAAACAAACAACAACAACAAACCAAACAAAACAAGAGGCGTATCCCAAAGCAGGGAAACATTACAGTGAAATTTAATTCCTTACTTGTACCATAGACTCAGCTATAAGTAATTAGTCCTTGCATGCAAAATTTCATCAGTTCCCCCCCCTCAAAGGCTAAATAAACATACTGATACTTGTGTGCCTCTCTCACAGCCCCACATACACTTATGGACCACAAGTAAATACCCTGAAAAGGAAAGAAAATGCATAATCTCAAATTTAATTTTTCCTGCTTTTTACTTTGGGAATCCACTTTTTGGGAAGAAAAATATTTCTTTAGGGGGTTTCAAAAATATTTTTTCCCTTCCTTTTTTTTTTTTTTTTCATGAATAAAATTCTTTCATTTTCACGAAACTATGACAAGCAGAAGCTGGAGTTTTGTCTGCTTTGCTGTGGTTGGCACAGGACAGCATGAACAGCAAAACAAGCCCTTTATTTTGTGGAGCTGCTATGAAGAAATAGTCATTTCCTCCTGAAACTAGTCTGAAACTGCTGCACATTTGCAAATCCCATGATCCAGAAGATGTCGACAGCTCATTATATTGTGCAGCCTCCAAATCTAGGTCAGGACGCGTTGAATAAAGCTGTTCTATCAGATCTGTTTCTGTTACTCTGATGGAAAATGGAAGGAAAGACCAAATGACACTGGTGAGGTACTATTTTAAACACCACTGAGGGCTCACAAACACAGAACTAAGGGGGCTTTTTAGCATCTACATTTTTTTTGCAGTTGACACATGTTGATGAAACATTGCTTTAAAATTTTGCTCTGCAGTCCAGAACCTGGGTAGCTCCACTGGTCCTTAAACTAAGAAGGCTGACTGCTGGAAGGGTCACTGCCACACTGATGCTTGTATGAAAGTGACAGACAATACAGATTTTGGCTTATAGCAAAAATTGGGCAAAGTAACATCATGCCTGCAAAGGACAGTCTGCAGAAGACTGTCCTTTGTCACCATAATGCAGAAATCATGTATCAGTCTTAAAAATATGAAGGTTTTCTTGTCCATACCAACAACTGGAACATTATCCCAGAGACTCTCTGCTCTGGAAACATGATAGAAGAGCAAGCAGCAAATGGGTAAAGTAACAAAAACCTGGGAAGTGGTAATGAAAACAAAGGTAGAAGTGTCATTCTTATCAGAGAGAAAGAACTTGGAGAAACTGAGAAACTGAGAAAGTGTGACACAGCTCTAAAGGCTGACAAATGCATATACATATTGTGGAAAGGAAAAACTTTGGGAGCCAACCTTTATCTTCTGAAGTCCTTTAGAGGGGACGAAGAAAGAAAGTTCTGTGCTGCAGTGTGATCTAATCCGGATATCTATTGTTTTTAAAGAGAAGTTATGTCTTAATTTTTATTTCCAGGGAAAGCAGGGGAAGTCATTATTTCCTCGCACATCCATGAATTCTGGGTTTACCAAAATCAGGGACAACTTTGCTGGATGAACTCGAATATTTTCAGTCACACATTAAAGAAAGGAAGGAAATTTATTAATGGATTTATTTCTTCCAGAGTCTTGACTTGGTCAGTATTAATTCAATGCTTTGTAGCAGTTTGATTAAAAATGCCATGTACTCTTTGGATCAAACTCATTTGTCCTTTCAAATACAGTGTTTTTCTTATGAAAAATGCATCTGCAAAATTTGAGTACTTTTCCGTACTTCATCAAGCGTGTCAACTTGCTGCACCTATGAAATGAGCACGCGTCTACTTCATTGTTTCAGTTTGAATCAGGACTGCTTTTCTATCTCCAATTACTGTGCCTCACATCAGCAAACAGTCTTGGAGGACATGAAATATATTCTTTCGGGAAGGTGAATGGCAGATGCTCTCCTGGTGTGTATAAAGGCTCCTTCAGCTGCTAATGGTCATTTAATCCATGAAGCCAGAGTAAAGCTGTCTGGCATAATCTCCTCAAATATGCCAGTGGTATGTTTGTCAGGTGCACAGTGTCAACTGTTTCAGCCCCGCTATTTGTGTTACTTGCTAGTTTAGAAAATGTGCTGGCAGCAAGTCCTTGCAGGAATATCCAAGCCATGGGGCTAGAAGGTGCATTTCCCAGTTCCTAGCTCCAGCTGCCCACCGTAGCTTCAGTTGGTCTTTGTGCCAGGGTGCAAAGAAGAAGGGAGAGAGATCTGGACCCACTGCTGATGGTTGAAGTATGGTGTATTTCAACACTGACCAGGGCTGGAAAACTTAGGAGACAAGGTTATAGCATACACTATGCCATTGAGGCTGCCTGTCCAGAAGGTTGGGCAGAGCCCCCGAGCTGGTAGGATGGGCAAAGGGTGACACTTGGGCAAGAAGGTTTGTCTTTATGCAAAAATATTTCTCCTGAGATTCCCGCATGTAATTCTGCATTGTTTCTGTCTGGCAAAAGCAAAGCTCTCTGCCTTTCAGAAGTCACAGAAGGCTTACATCAAATAAACTCTATTTATTTACATGTGAATATACATTAAGCATTCTCATACACTCTGCTTTAAATTCAAATTAAACAGACGATGTATGAGAAGTCACAACTTACTGTTCATGTGTACAAGAATATTGTACCCTTTTCTTCATGTTAATCACAAATTTAAGGAAGAACAAAACAAGGAATCCTTGCCCGATTTACTAAAATAAACCCTATTTTTTCCACTAAAAAAAAAAATGTCTGCCTTCTCAGGTGTAAGGCCTCATTTCAAGGGCTTTATTTTTAATGAAGAGAAAGAGCTTCAAGGTTACCCTTGAAAAAACATGTAGTAGTTTATAATCATACTAGACAGACAGCTTTATTAAATAATTTTTTCCCTTCACAGATTTCTCAGGCTTATTAGACTGTATGTGTGAGCAGTGCAGCACATACAAAAGCAGTTTCATTCTAGACACAGAAAAAGAATGCATGTAATCATAAAGACATTTGTACTGACTCATGAACATACACCTATGCTCACAAGCACTGCCAAAAACCCTTAAGCATCTGTACTTTGACATTCTGGTGTGCACACAGCTACGGAAGTATCTCTGTGTATCATTTTGCCCATCTATATTTCTTTTTATGAATGATAAATAATTAGTGGTGTAGCTATAAAGCTTATGTATTTCTAGTCAATGACACCTTCAAGGTTCCTCTGCTGCTTACTGCTTGACCTTGGTTTAAAAGCACACAAAATAGAAACCTTGAAACCAAGATCAGCAAGATTCATTTTGACAAAAAACAGATACAGCACAATAGAGAAAAATACACATTTAATTTTATTTTTTTATTTTTTTTATTTTTATAACACCTTCCCTACTACCAGCTCTTTAAAAAATCCTAAGGTACAGACTGTCCTTCACACAAGTAGCATACATTTTAATCCTTCAGTTACATTTGGATTGGTTAACATCGTTAACTAAAGTAACTACAGCAGTCTATGTTATTCAGACAAGGTAGTGGGAGAACACACACATTCATACCTGCAGAGATAACAAAGCAAAGGCTATTGCCTTAGGACAGGTCTTCTTGTTGAAAGATTCCTGACATCATAAAAATAAGATAATCCTTTCATTTCGTAATATTTGAACTGGGAAGTTATGGGGCTGCAATATAATTAGATGATACAGAGAGTTGAGTGATTTGACCTTAAAGACAACGATTTTTTCCTACGTTACTTTTCGATTTTATGTTCAGTATTAAGCCAACTAAGCTTAGGGCTTAATGCATCTCTAACTTATTTTCTGAAAGAGAATGAAAACATCTTTGCAAAGTGAGAAACAGAATTTGAGATCATGTCACATAACACAGGTATAGGTCAGTGTCTGGCTCTCTAGCTGCACTTGTCCACTGAAGAGGAGTCCATCTCAAGGCTTCCCACACAAGATGACTGTCCTTGCATTATTCAGGGCTTTAATGGGAAGAAAATAGAAAACCCTGCTGATATTGGCTGTCAATGTCACAAACATGAAAATGGTACTTAAGTAAATAAAAAGAGGCAGGTTGTTCATATAAGCCTGCCTGGGTTACTTATGTTGCTCATTACCAAGGAAGTGTGGTTGCTCATAACCGAGGAAGCCAGAGCATAAAAACAAAGAACGCAGAACAGTGCTTATGAGGTCATCTTGGACAGAGACAACATGTGAAAGAATTAATGGCAAAAAGGACTAATAGTATATTTGGATGAAGAAAGGGGACATACTAAAAGAAGAGAAAATAGTACCTATGATGGCCTCTGTACAGGAATGATGGCCTTCCTGTACAATACAGGAAGACAGCGTACATATCCCAAGTCTGTACTCCATTACAATATGAAGAGATGGTTTGTGAAAACCATGGAATCATAGAATCGTTTGAGTAGAAATGGACCTTTAAAGGCTGGTCCTACCTCCCTGCAACAAACCTGGGCACTTACAGCTAGATGAGAGTGCTCAGAGCCCCATCCAGCCTGACCTTGACAGTCTGCAGGGGTGGAACATAAACAGGAAGATCCTCAATGCATTTCTAATGACTTGAGTAATTAAAAAATCTTAA
Source organism: Tetrao urogallus (assembly GCF_951394365.1). Taxonomy (NCBI): domain Eukaryota; kingdom Metazoa; phylum Chordata; class Aves; order Galliformes; family Phasianidae; genus Tetrao; species Tetrao urogallus. The sequence continues at coordinate 79,629,456 of NC_136813.1, read as the reverse complement.
TGCAAGCATGTAATTTCTGGAGGCACATAAAAACTAAGTGCATTCCACGAATGGTTGAAGAGCCATCGTAATAATAGCTGTTGATCCTACAGAGTAAAAAATGACAACAAAGATTAAAAATGGAATGGAGTGGATCACTCTGACAGTTGAACTTGATTTTCTACCTTGATGCAAGAGATTCCTTGCAGCAGGAAAAGCTATTCTTTCCTTTCACATGGACAAGCATTACAGAGTCTGTTAATTCAAGACAACCTTTCCCAGTTTGTGGACACACTTTACAGTGCACATGCACAGCCTTTTATAAATTTCATACATGCAGATGGTTAAAGCACTTCTGAACTTGATCCTTTCTGTGAATTACATTGGGACAGCAAATACAGGCTTCCAGAAGTGTGTTCATCACACATTAAATATCACACTATTCTCTTTTCTGCAACAGATATCTTCATGGACCTCAAGTCACTAACATAGTCTCTCTCTCTAAACACTTCCTCAGCTTTTCTGTTTATCCAATTCAGAGCCAACCCGATGACAGTCCTACCCCCCTGTATTCCAGCACAGTATTTGAACATGCAGGAATTGCCTGATGTACTTCCTTCTTGTGTTTTCAGGCATTGCAACATCATGGTTGGTCTTTCAGTTCAGCACAAAACACCTTTCTATTTTTGCCTTTTTATAGGAAAACAGTAGCTTTAATTCTCTATTTTCTTAGGGATAACTCTCCTCATGTAGCCACTGAGCACCATATTTCATACCTATGAGTACATTTTTCATACCTATTTTTCATGTTTATTTCCATTCCTACACACATCCACAACATAAATTACATCTATTTCTGAAGCTCAAACAAGTTTGATTGTAAATTAAGCAAAATTTAGAGAAAAAAATGTGCTTAACTTATTCTAGAAATATGGCTACTTCTGGCTGAATAGGAAGCTTGCCTGGTATACTATTACACATTGCTTTTTAAAAAGATACATTTTCTTCTTTTTAAATTGAAAACTTTTGTAGAGAAAAATGCAGTAGAAAATAGAGATCTTTAAGCACAAAATGTCTGGTAATAACAGGAGCAGTGAGAGGAGAAACAAGATGGATAAGAGAATAAAGACAGTGAAGGAAAGGCACAGGCTCTTGGAAATCTGCACATGAGCTCGGGAGTGTGTTGTTGAGTCTGAAGCGTAAGCTGTCTTGAATGTAATTTTATCCATTACAACCAAATACAAGGGTGAAAGCAAGCAGAGATGGAAGACATTTCTATGAATTATTATTCTTACTATTTCTCACTTCTATTTCTTTTGATTCTTAAACACTTCAAATGTAATTAACTTTTCATTAAGACCATTTTGTCTGTAAAACTGTAAATGCCCTACATTGTGTTCTTGAAGGCAAAATAGGCTTCTAACATGAGATGTGAATAAGAGAAGCCTGAGGTCTTTTCATCAGAGCAGCCTAAGAAACGGTGCATTGCAGACGTTAGCTATGATAGTGCAGTTAAAGTCAACAGATTACAGGAAAAGACTGGCCACATCCACAGCCTCTCTGGGCAACCTGTTCCACTGTCTCACTACCCTCACAGTAATGAATTTCTTCCTAATATCTAGTCTAAATATACCTTCTTTCAGTTTAAAACCATTTCCCCTTTTCCTGTTGCTACGTGCTCATATATAAAAAAGTTCCTCCCCAGCTTTCTTGTCAGCCCCCTTCAGGTACTGGAAGGCTGCTGTAAGATCCCCCCAGAGCCTTCTCTTCTCCAGTCTCCATTATCTTTTTGTGTCGGGGCCCCCAAACTGGATGCAGTACTCCAGGTGGGGTCTCATGAGAGCAGAGTACAGAGGCAGAATCACCTCCCTTGACCTGCTGGTCACCCTTCTCTTGATGCAACCCAGGGTATGGTTGGCCTTCTGGGTTGTAAGTACATATTTCTGGCTCACATTGAATCTTTCATCAAGAGACACCCCCAAATACTTCTCCTCAGAGCTGCTCTTGAACCATTCTCTGTTCAAACTATATATGTGCTTGGGATTGCCCCGACCCAGATGCAGGACCTTGCACTTGGCCTCGCTGAACTTCAAGGAAGTTGAAGATTGGCCTGGGCCCACCTCTCAAGCCTATCCAAGTCCCTCTGGATAGCATCCCTTCACTCTTGTGTGCCAACTGCACCACTAAGTTTGGTGTCATCTGCAAACTTGCTGAGGGTGCATTTGACCACACTGTCCATGTAACCTACAAAGATGTTAAATAACACCAGTCCCAGCACCAATCCCTGAGGAATGCCACTCATCACCTGTCTCCGCTTGGACACTGAGACACTGACTGCAACTCTATAAGTGTAACCATCCGGCCAATTCCTTATCCAGTGAGTGGTCCATCCATCAAGTCCATTTTTCTCCAATTTGGCAACCAGGATGTCACGTCAGACAGTGTCAAATGCTTTGCACAAGTCCAGGTAGATGATGTCAGTTGCTCTTCCTTTATCCACTGATGCTTTAACTCCATCATAAAGGGCCACCAAGTCTGTCAGGCATGACTTGCCCTTGGTGAAGCCACGTTGGTTACCACCATTCACCTTGTCTTTATTTTCCATGTACCTTAGTATGGCCTTCAGGAAAGAATCTGCTCCATGATCTTGCCAGGAACAGAGAAGAAACTGACTGAACTGTAGTTCCCTGGACCTTCTTTTTGCCCTTCTTAAAAATGAGGATTATGTTTTCCCTTCTCCAATCAGTGGAAATTTCACCAGGCTGCCATGTCGCTCAGAATCCAGGGATGGATCTCATCGAGTCCCATGAATTTGTGCACCTTCAGTTTCTTTAGATGGTCTCAAAACTGATTTTCACTTACAGTAGGCTGGTCTACCTTCTCTGAGTTCTTGCCTTTGCCTTCTGTAGCTTGGATGGTGTGCCTAGAGCCCCAGCTGGTGAAGACTGAGGCAAAGAAGTCACTGAGCACCTCAGCTTTCTCCCATATTCCTCATGATAGAGTCTCCGGTTTCCTTCTGGAGAGGGCCCACATCTTTGCTTCCATCTGGTCTTTCTAGATATTTGGGATTTTATGAAGTTATTACATTAACTGGCTTTGCAGAACTGTAGGCTTGGCAAAATCTTTGCTTTGTATTTCAGCTTTAGAATGCTTCTATAATCTGCTTAATCATACACAGAAGTTTCCCCTTGGAAGCTGGTTATGTTGTTTTAAAAGAACTATTCATGAGTGGGGCAGGTGTTAACTTCTGTTCTTTTGAAGTAGTGTATCTCAGGGAATCTGTTTCAACTTTGAATTAACCTGCAGCTCTTGCAGGTAAGTGCAGCACACTGATAACTCTATAAATTAAGAAAAGTTCATAAATAAAAACTAACTTTTTCTATATGCCAAAATGTGAACTTGTCACACAGGAATAAGAAATGGAATTCAAAATACTGAAATAAATATGAAACTCCATCTTATTAAATTTCTATATCAATTTAGAACATAGAAGAACATTCTGAACATTGTGAAAAGTCATGATTCAAGAGGAAAAAAACCAATACCTCTGATTTTCTGAGTTACAGCTGACTGCCACTTATTGATATCTTCTTGATTATAGTTTGGTGTCAGGTTGCTTTTCTTTTTTAAATGAGGAACTGTATTAAGTCTCATGTCAGTGGAATGAAATAAAAATAAGACTGTAGCTTTGGCCTGGTTCCAGATCTTGAGCCTGAATTTGAATTTTTGATTTATGATTTTATGATTTTTCTGATAAATAACACATTTGAACAACATTTTAGACATTAATTACCATTGACTTTGTGTCCAAAAGAACACAATCTATGTAACAGTGGAAAATATGGAGAGTCCTACTGAATTAAGCCATTAGATTTCAAATATTAGGGAATTTTTAAACAATTGAACAACTGGAATTTATACTTCTCAGTAAATATGTAGATACAGTCTTGGTTATACCTCTTTACTGATAGTGCAACAGTGATGAAACTGTTATGCCAGCTGAGTTGGAAAGTGCAAGTAAACTATGAACCCTGGCTTGTAGAGGTATTTGTGCTGATCCTTGCCAGGCATCTCCTGGGACATGTAAGTTGTGCTATGGAGCTCCTGCTCTGCTTCAGAGCTTAATCAGTGGTATCTCCAGTAAGCCTAGAAGAGCTTTATTACACTGTAAGACATGTCTCTGAAAAACTCCAGCCATGAAGCGCTAGCAATTCAGTTGCCAAATAAGTTGTTTATAATAATGGCCTGAGACAGGGCCAACATACAGAGCTTCAGAGCTCAGGCAATAGCTTCTATTGCGTGTGCTTACCTTCAACTAGCTAATAAAGGGACTTGAGATATGAGAATCTGTAGTTAATGGTAGCATTACATTTCTTCCATATTTGTACAATAATCGTAAGTCACTTTAGGCAGTCCATTTTCAGGAGATGACTGCCTTACTCCACGAACTGAAATCTCTATTCCTTCAGCCTTGTGACTCATACTGCACTTTTAGTCATATTTTAGCCTTCAGGACTGCGCTCTATGTCATATCTTATTGCTTAACGCATGTTCTCACAGCATCACACCACCAGACAAACCTCAGTGATTTTTTTTTAAGAAAAGCACATTCACATGCCTGATTGTTAAAAAGAATTTCCCTTAAATATGAATATTTGATATCATTGTTCCCCTTTAAAATGCTTCATGCATGTCCTTAACATGTTTTTGACAAAAATGATATGTATATGTGAGGTTAAATCATGGTATTTGCCATCTATAAATACCTGTTTACTGTGTTTTTGTACAGCTGGATTTAATAGGTTCTTTTTTTTTTTTTCCGACTCAATTGCACTATGAAAAACAATAGATTTGGGGATCTTTCAGGAATGCCTTTAGTGTCTTGAAGTTCAAGACAACTTACCTTCCTTCTATATATTTTGTATGGATTCTAGTGACATAACAGTAATTTGGAGAATGTGTGGAGAAGCCACACACCGCCTCCTACCTTGAGATTGCTTGCTCCGGCTCTGGCTGGGCTGGCTCCGAGGCAGCTGCTCTCGGTGAGTGAGTCGTGATGGAAACAGAACTGCACGGTAATGCCAGAGGGGAACGGCAGCAGAACTGCGCCAGGACACTGAAGCTGCGCAAGGGCCGTGGCGCTCTGCGGAGAAGGACTGCCTCTGAGCACAGGGACAACCCACTGTCAGAAGGGGCCCTCGGTGCCAGAGACACAATTTGTGAACCAGAGGGAGGGAGATGATACAGCTGGCCACCAGTTACCAGCTTTCATTTCACATCACGGCTGCTGAAGTGCTTTTGAGGACTGCAGGCAAAGGAAAATGGGGAAATCATGGAAACACAGGCTGGATGTTGTGTTGAGGGACATGGTTTAGTGGGAGCTATTGGGAATAGGTGAACGGTTGGACTGGATGATCTTTTAGGTCTTTTCCAACCTTGGTGATTCTATGATTCTATGATTCTATGATTCACTCTACAAGATTCTTAAGCATAGCTGTAGCATACCCAGAGCAATACTTCTAGCAGCAGAAATTGTTTGTTTGGTTTCAGACAGACCTCCAGCTCAGTAGTCTAAAGAGCTACTTACTAAATGGAAATTTCATTCTTTCTGTTCCACACTCCAGTGAATCAGGTAAGAAGAAAATGCTCACTTTAAGCATGTACTTAACATTCTTTGATGGACCAGGACCATGACAGGAGTTCTTGATCTTCAGCAGACAATTAGTGCATAAAGAAAAGGCTGAGGGAACTGGGCTTGTTTAGCTTGGAGAAGTCTCTGGGGAGGCCTCATTGTGGCCTTCCAGTACTTGAAGGGAAGCACATAAACAGGAGGGGTAACGAGTGTTTACATGCATTGATAGTGGTAGTACAAGGGGGGATGGTTTCACACTAATACAGAGGAGTCACATTGCCCAAGGAGGTTGTGGATGCCCTATCCCTGGAGGCATTCAAGGCCAGGCTGGATGTGGCTCTGGGCAGCCTGGTCTGGTGGTTGGCAGTCCTGCACATAGCAGGGAGGTTGAAACTAGATGATCTTTGAGGACCTTTTCAAGCCAGGCCATTCTATGATTCTTTGATCTCGAGGGAGGTGGGAGGCAAATGGATGAGGCCAGGCTCTTCTTGATGGTGTGTAGCAAAAGCACAAGGAGTAATGGCCTAAAACTTGTACATAGGAAGTTCCATACTAACACGCAGAAGAACTTCTTTATGGTAAGGGTGAGGGAGCACTGGAACAGGCTGTCTGGAGAGGTTGTGGAGTCTCCTTCTATAGAGATATTCAAGACTCATCTGGACAGCTAGCTGTGCCACCTGTTGTGGGGTTCCTGCTTTAGCACAGGGATTGGACTCAGTGATGTTTCGAGGTCTTTTCCAGCCCCTGTGTTTCCATGATTTCCTCATTTTCCTTTGCCTGCAGGCACCCACAGTCCTCAAAAGTACTTCAGCAGCTGCGATGTGAAATGAAAGCTGGTAACTGGTGGCCAGCTGTATCATCTCCCTCCCTCTGGTTCACAAATTGTGTCTCTGGCACCGAGGGCCCCTTCTGACAGTGGGCTGTCCCTGTGCTCAGAGGCAGTCCTTCTCCGCAGAGCGCCATGGCCCTTGCACAGCTTCAGTGTCCTGGCGCAGTTCTGCTGCCGTTCCCCTCGGGCATTACCATGCAGTTCTGTTTCCATCACGACTCACTCACCGAGAGCAGCTGCCTCGGAGCCAGCCCAGCCAGAGCCGGAGCAAGCAATCTCAAGGTAGGAGGCAGTGTGTGGCTTCCTCCACCAGGGAAACACCGAGACAACAGAGCTGCGTGCCATCAGGGAGGCACAGCTAGAGAGAGTCAGACAGATTCATGTGCAGTCTGCATTGAATGCACAGTCTGGAGCCAGACAGCCCCAACTCCCCCACTGATGTATCCAGCAGTATAAGCAGTAACCAGAAATGGAAAATTGCTATGAGAAAGACTAGCAAGAGGGGGAAGCCTGCCTGCAAGCCTGAGGTGTCTCTGCAGAGCCCTTGCAGACTCAACGAGTCCTCAGAGAACTGGTGGATGAAGTTGCCAAGCTGCTCTGCATCGTATTTCAGGTCATGGAAGTGTGTTGAAGTTCCCCCCGACTGGAAAAGGGGAAATATAACCCCCATTTTCAAGAAAGCAAAAAAAGAAGATCCAGGGAGCCACAGGCCAGACAGCCTCGTCTCTGTGCCTGGCAAGACCATGGAGCAGATCCTCCTGAAGGCCATACTAAGGCACATGGAAAATAAAGATGAGGTGATTGGTGGTAACCAATAGGGCTTCACCAAGGGTAACTCCCCTTCTATCCATTATTCCTTCCTCTCCAACCTCTGGTTCTTCCTTCATGTTGAGATTTCAAGGTGCTCTATTCTACATCCCAAGCAATGATTGGGGTGAAGAAAGGTGGTCAAAGGTGCCTTTAGAGCCTTTTCCCAGCCCCTTGCAGGGGCCCGCAGCTATGGGGCTAGTCACCTCCTGTGACAGCACAGGGAAGGGCTAGAGTTCCCCAGCCCATGGGTCTCTGGTTCTTCCATGTCTGGGAGACAGCAGTCTTTCACCGCATAACCCAGCACTACCTCATCTCTGTAAGATTCATATGGGACTTTGGAAATGTCACAAACAACAAGTAAAACAGCTGTTGTGGAAGGGGAGGTGATGTGCAGTGGTGAAACATCAGCACCTTCAGCATTGGCCATCACCTACTGCCAGCGTGGCATGCAGGCATGTACACAGCAGGGGCAAGGATGAGTGAAGCGAAAGAGAAAGAATGAGAATGAGAGGGATGAAAGAGAGCATGAGCATCAGGCAGAGATGATCTGGAAGGGTGCTGCTAGAGAGGCAGCTGGCCTCAACCTGCTGCACACAGAAAGGCCAAGGATGAAGGAGGCACAGAGAAATGACAGGAGGGCAGGCAAGAACAGAATGCGTCATCTGATGTGGAGAAAGATGGGCGCTGCAGGACTTGCTCTTTGTCTGCAAATGCAAGGAAATGGAAACATACCATGAAAGAGGGTGCAAAAAATAAGTAAGCAGCCAGATAAAGAAATAGACATGACACAAGCAGAGTCGGAAGTAGAAATATAAGCGAACAGGAGTGAGAGGACTCATGTTAAACCACCTGGCTAGGCTGAAGGGAATTCTCCAAGAGTTCAGAGAGAAACAGACCTATACCTCTAAGTCAAAACACAGGAAGAGCTCTGAGTTGTGAACAACAAAGTAACCTGCTTTGGCAAGGCGTGTGTTTGGAAGACATTCTGCAGGAGACACAACATACCCACAGCAGGGGTTTTGGCATCCTGTGGAAATGCCCATCCCTGTGCAGACACAAGCTCTGCTGTGGGAAGTATGCTCCCCTTGCAGACCAGTTCATGGTCATGCCATGGGCAAGGATGAGAGTGCTGCGTGTAGCCTGATCTCTTGTGCTGTCCAGCTCCATCTGTGAGGGGAGAAATGCCTTGAGACACTCGCTCAGCAGCCCCCAGTGCCCTGCGGTGCACCTGGGCTCCCAGGGCAGGAGCTGCTGTGAAAATAAGGCGGAAGAATGCCAAGATGGGAACCCGTAGCACTTTACCTTCTTGCGCCTGGAAATCCTGGCATTGCGGCCTTTGCACAGCCTGGACGCAAACACGGTGAGTGTGTCCAGGGCTGTGTGGAAGTTGCTGTCAGCAGCATGGCTGACAAGAGAGATCATTCCCTGCACAAAAGAACTAGGGGCAGTTGGCGCAGGCCTGAACCCATCGGCGCGGCCAGCCACAGTGGCCGGGCCGGTCCTCACTTGAGGGAAGCAGCAGCGGGGAGGAGATGGAAAGGCCTGGAGCAGGGCCAGGAGAATCCATCTGCCCCAGGGACAGAGCGGGGATGCTGGCAGAATGTGGGAGGAGAGCTCACCTGGGCCTCAGATGGCTCCTCTGCATTTGCCCCCTCCAGGTGCTGCAGCAGCTTCTCCTGGACATGGAGGACTTCCTTACAAGCTCCCAGAATGGTCCCCAGAGCCTTGTACAGGAAGGTCTGCGTGGGAAGGGAAGGAATAAGCTGGGATGTGGCAGCAGCCTGACCTGCTGGCAGAGGGACAAGTGGGAAGGACCCACGCTCCCTGGGAGATGCTGAGAGCAGCTGCAGGGCTGAGCTGTAGCCAGCCCCCAAGCAGTTTGCAGGCAAAGGCCCGCTGGGGGGCACGGGCTGGGGAAGCAGCGTGAGCAGCCCGTGTGGGCAGGGCAACAGCTTCAGCCCCAGCCCCAGTTGGGCACCTGCAGCTGCACCGCTGGGTGGAGCCGGGGCAGACCTACCTTTTCTCCAGAGCTGCTGGCAGAGCTGCTCAGCTGCTGGCTCAGCTCGCAGCTCAGGGCCTTGGTCCAGGCCTCGTCCTCCATGATGTCCAGCGATGCCCTCAGGAACTGTTGGAGAACAGGAAAAGCCAATGTTCCTTTGCCCTTTGCCTCTTCCCACATTCCCAAGTTGCTGCAGCCTTCTGGGGAGAGGTGCCTCAAACAACAGTCCCTCTGCCAGTTCCCCCCAGCATTCCCTCCCTGGCTTGTATGGGCATGGGACTCCCTGAGGCAGGCAAGCTCTTCTCTGCACCGCGCCTCCCGACAATGCTGTACCTTTAGCAGACGGTGCTCCCACTGTGCACAGTCCTGGAAGCTCTCATCCTTGATGAAGAGCAGAATGGCCCTCCTCACCTGCCAGCAGTCAATTGTGGACTTGATTTTTTATCTTTTTTTTTGCCCTTTTGGCATGCACAGAGACAACAAGAGCAGAGGAGAAGCCTTGGCCCCTGGTGGAGGCCAGGCCTTAGCACCAGGCTGTGCACTTTCCATGTGCAGCACAGGGTCGCACAGCCTCACCAGCCTCTGCCCCAAGGGAAAGGGTCTCCCTACCACCCCAACAGCTCTTTCCTTTCCCAAATCAGCTCACCTGGGTCCTGGGATCACTGCACACACACTGCACAGCCTCCACAACCTGCAGCAGCTTCTCTGTTATTGCGGGCTCTGCAAGAGATGCACAGAAGCATGCATGGAGGCACAAGCCATATGACAAAAGGGATCCCTGGAAGTCCCAACCCGTGGTACTGACCATCAGAGCGAGCCAGAGTGCCTAGCAGACCCAGGGCTGCCACACAACTGGCCTTCCTTCTTTCTCCAAGGGCTTCCTGCCTCCTCAGCAGGAGATGGGCTTGCTCTGGGGATGACGGCAGGCAGGTTTTCCCCACACTCTCATCCCCAGCTCTCCCTGCCACAGTGCTGTGACATGTGGCTGTTTCCTGGCAGGCAGATCCAGCCCTGAGCACAGAGCCAGCTTGGGGCCCTTTGCAGAGCCATCCCACTCCCTCCGTCACCCCTCTGCTCTCAGCCCACTAGGCACAGATAGGACTGCTGGCATGGATGCCCCAGCTGCCATTCTGGGCTTGGGAATGCAGCAGTGCTCACCTTTTCCTCCTTGCAGTCCTGCAAGTTCCACACCACAGGGCAGAAGAGCTGGCAAAGATTCTCATAAATCTGCTCTTTCTCTATAGCAGGCCAGGGGCATTGCTTTCCAGAGCACAAGTGAAGCTTGACTCCTTCCAGGCATTGTTTCACAACTGAAAAAACAAAACAACAACAACAAAATGTATAATTAATTTAAAAATAAAAATAAAATTAAGGAGAAAACAAAACAAACAAAAAAAAAACACAAGATAAAAGAGCGCCTCTGAGAGTCTGCAGCAGGGCAAGGAGCAAGGGCTGTCCCAAGCCCCCTGCTGAGGGGCTGGCACCCACCAGCACAAGCAATGCGCAGGGTCCGGCCGCTCCTCACCTGGCCCAGTAGTCAGTGATAAGACAAGAGAGCATGGTTTTAAGCTCGAGAAGTGAAGGTTTAGGTTGGATGCAAGAAGAAGTGCTTAACAGAAAGAGTTGTGAGTCGTTGGAACAGGCCGCCCAGAAAGACTGTGGGTGCTTCGTCCCTGGAGTTCCAGACAGGGTTGGATCTGACAATGGGCAACCTGGTCTAGTACCCGATCTAGAGGTTGGTGTCCCTGCCTGTGGCAGGGAGGTTGGAACTTGATAAATTGGGTCCCTTCCAACCAAATCCATTGTGTTATTCTATGGTTCTGTGAAAACCGAGTAACCTGGGTCTGCTTGGGGAAAAGAGGACTAAGGGAGGGATCACATAAATGTTTATGAATATTTTGGGAGTCTGGGCTGACAAGAAGCTGGACATGAGCCAGCAGTATGTGCTTGCAGCCCAGAGGGCCAACTATATCCTGGGCTGCATTAAAAAAAGGGGTGTCCAGGAGGGAGAGAGAGGTGATTGTCCCTTTCTATTCAGCTCTTGTGAAGCCCCATCTGGAGTACTGCGTCCAAGCCTCAGCAGAAGAAAGACACAGAGGTCTTGGACTGGGTCCAGAGGAGGGCCACTAAGATGATCAGAGGGCTGGAGCACCTCTCCTATGTAGAAAGGTTGAGGGAACTGGGATTGTTTAGCTTAGAGAAGCTCTGGGGAGACCTCATTGTGGCCTTCCAATACTTGAAGGGAGTGTATAAACAGGAGGGGTAATGGATTGATACTATGGGACAAGGGGGGATGGTTTTAAACTAAGACAATAGAGATTTAAGTTAGATATTAGGAGTAAGTTTTTCACTGAGAGGGTGGTGACATGCTGGAACAGGTTGCCCAAGGACGCTGTGGATGCCCTGTCCCTGGATGCATTTAAGACCAGGCTGGATGTGGCTCTGGACAGCCTGGCATAGTGGTTGGCTCCCCCTGCCTGTGGCAGGGGCATTGAAACTAGATGATCACCGTGGTCCTTTTCAACTCAGGCCATTCTATGATTCTGTGATTCTGTGACATTTAGATGGCAAGACTTGGTGAAAGTGCCATTCTATGAATGTATGTCCTAGTCAGAGCAGAATGCAGAGGGAATATCTTCATGAATGTGGCAGTGAAAGAATCAAGGGAGGATGTACACAGTCTGCAACTCAATTAATTTTTGTTTAATAATGAGAAAGAAAAGAGCTACGCTGTCATTGCAAACCCAGGTTATTTGGATTAAGAAAGAGCAAGAAAGAGCAAGTGTCACTTTATGTGTCATTCAAAACCTCTGTACTTACAATTTTAGAAAACCTCACAAATGATAAAATAATCAAGTACTTTCTGCACAGATTAGCAGCAGAGGACAACGTTATCCTTCCTTAGTAATCTAAAATTTCCTCAGCTGGAAAGATGTCAGATGTCTTAAATTAAAAAACAAAAAAACAAAAAAAAAAAAAGAAAAACAAGAATTAACAAACTATAGTCTTCTGATAAACTTCCTGAAATCAGCAAAAACTTGAGAATATCAATTGATTTTAATTGGTAATTTGAAAATGGATAGTAAGATTATGTTTATTATTTTAAAGATAGAAGGTGTATTTTCAGCATAGTGTGGGCTTTCATTCATAGAACTCCTGTTTTTTTTTTTTTTTGTTTTTTTTTTGTAAATAATACCCTTTCTGTAGGAGTTGTGCTTTGCTGCCATCATTAAGGAGAACAGCGCACCTAAAGTTTTACATAGCGGGTATGGCACAGTCAAGAACACATCTGTAGCTATAAGAATTGCTTGAAACGGAAGCTTGATGTCATATATTTCAGTTATAAAGCCTGACATCTGCAGTACGCCCGTTATTTACTATAGCACAAGGTCCTCTGAGGAGTTCTGCCTCCGGGAAAGGTGTTTTTCCAGTATCCCACTAGCAGTGAAACACTGTTAGAGCACTGTGACTCCTACAACGCCACTAACCTACAGAACATCTCTTCTGTAGTAAGTCAGAAGTTCACATCTCAGTGGAAAGCCACAGCAAATGAGAATCAGCACCAATTCCTGTTTATGCTGCCCTTAACATCTAACCCATGCAGCACAATTAGGTGCCTCTCAGGGCCACAGCCATGCTGTTAACACAGAAGGAGAGCAATATAAATCAGAATGCAAAACCTGCTGGTGTCTGGAATAGCAACGCACTATTTGCAGTTATGAGATGAAGTGGAAGTTGGTGTAGTAGTATCACACCTGTAGCAGTGGTATTTATTATAAGATGCTTTTAAAGTCTTTTGTAATCACTAAAAAAAAAAATAAAAATTAAGACACTCCCTTAAGATCTTTTTGCTTGGCAGTCCCAAGTGCTGTGGTTTGAAATATGGCTTCAATGATGTTTACTCCTGTCAACTACTGAGAATACACAATTCTCAGTACTCTACTGGACATAAATAAGAAGATTAAAATGTTACTGATAACTTTTGAGAATTTTAAGGATACGAAGAGCATTCAGGCCCTGCTTATGAGGCTGAGAAAGAAATATGGGAAGAAAAGTACTTACTGTGTAAGCACTTTTTATAGGTCAGGATTATCTTCTGAGCCTTAAGCAATTGCTTGCACATCACTTTAGCCCACTTACAGCGGCGGTAAGAGGAAGAAGGCAAGTAGCTGACTCCCATTTTTCTTTCTCTGGAACTGACTTACTGTGCAGTCCTGAAATACCTTAGTCCAGGAGGCTGTCTGACTGGAACTCCTGCTTAGAGCAGAATGCTTGGGGCGTTGACTCAGGCTGCTCAAGCCTTGACTGGCTGAGTTGAGAACAAAGCCCTGGGCAGCCCCTACCAGCAGCCACTAGGGAATGGGGCCAACCTTGGCCTCCACCTGCTGCAGGTCACAGATGCTTCTGAATGAGCCTCCCAGAAAGGTATTTATCCTTTCCCCAAAGGATTGGAGAAGGTTAAGCCCAACATTCCATCCTTTACAGCACCCTTCAGGATGTTTCCCCACCTAATGTAGGCCATGTAAAACATGAATTTGTTTGAAGACATTGCCTTGGGAGTTCCTCATGCCCTGCCCTTTCTAAGCTATGGAGGAGTCAGTCCTTCTGCTTATGCACAGAAATGTTCTTTGCTAGCCTATGTTTTGAGTTTGAAGTGGCAAGAAATGCAGTCTCCAGTGCACTCCAGCCAGCAGGACTTCCCAGAGAATCACACTTTCACTGCCAAAACTGTGTTTTACAAACACAGCTTCCTTTATTCCAAATTCATAGCTTTACTCTGCTGTTGTCCTGACAGAAATTATGCACAGAACTACCAGTATAGTTGCAACTCTTTTCTGGCATGGAAATCAATAAACAAGAGCTGTCAGATAAACAAAACAGCTTATTCAAGGAAAAGTGTGCCCACACTGAAAATTAGATGCAACTGTACAAATGGAGAAGCAATTTACTTCAAGATTGATTTTCCATTGTACTTTCAAGTGTGATCGCCCGAAGTTAGATCCTCAAGTCTATTTTCTGGCACATAGACAAGTGACCTGATATTCAGAAGAGCTCTGCACTTAAAATATTCTCCTCAAAACAGCTTACTTTTCAGTCACTGACACTTTCAGAAATGCTGCAAGACTGATGAATCTTGGTTGCAAGGTTTTCTCCAACTGTTTACATATGGTAATTGTTTTCTACTTATCTTGCAAAAGCCAGAACAAATGCTACAAATTCCATTGATTTTCTTTTCATTAAAACAAACAAACAAAAAAACCCCAAATCCCTGGTTTAATGAGCTGCATCTCACATTATGATTCTTCTGCAGCATTTAGGAAATGGTACAATCAAAATGACACTCCCATCCCATGTGATAAATTATTCCTCCAAGCAAAGAAATTCAATACCACAGATAATACGTTCTCCCTTTCTAGAATTCCAGACATTATTTAGTACTGCACACAACTTTCTGTTGAAGTATTTATCAGGTCTTCATTGAACTTTAACCCACGATACTTTAAAATGAAATGTGCCACCATTTGGCTAGGTAATGGAAAGGAAATTAATAGTTATGGAAAAATGAAAAATAGAAAGAGTTCTATTAATGATGGCTACTGATCATCACAAAAACAAAACAAAACAGAAACAAAACCAAAAAAAAAAATCACATTATATTGAATAAAACCAGCATTTGCCAGGCTTATGGCTGGTTGTTTGCTTACAAGTTAGTGTACACACATACACAGAGATGCTCAAGCAGGACAAGTGGCCCCAGAGCAGCAAGCGTGTGAGAAGTGCTGACTTCTGGCTTCTTCCCTTGCTCTGGGGCACTGGTCAGAGCAAGGATACTGCTGCGGGAAGGGGGACATCATCTAGGAGATTCTGGCTCCTTGCCTGGAGAAGCAGTGATGCTGCTCTGACATGACTGGGGTCACCAATTTGCTCTTTAGCTGCTAATGTAATGGTGCTTATGCATGTTGCCCTTCATTTCAAACTTCTGGTACTGTCACAGCTTGGTCCTAAGAAAATATGAAACAGTGTATTGCAGATTGTTTCTACACAGTGATTTTTGAATGGTAAACTCATCCTTTTTATATAGTTTTACTTGCTGCTATTTGGACACAATGAAGGAGTCTGTCTCCCTGCTCTGATTATCATTTTGTTGTGTTTTTTCTTTTTTTTTTAAAGTCATGTCTGACCTTGTTCATGCTATTTTGTTTAGTGGCCTTGAGCTTAGCTTTAATCTTAAATGAAAGCACAAGAAATGCTACGTTTTCAAAGACAGAGCTGAAAAGCCATTGACAACAAATATTGTAATACTTTTATTCTGCTTTACTGAACTCTTCTACTTGTTAGGAGCTCTGATTTCACTGAGCTAACAAGGTTATCAGATTATATGTCTATTGTCTTGTTATGACTTCCTCGGCTGAGTTCCTGCAGTAAACAATGCTGATGTGATGTTTTGTTCAAGTAGCAGAGTGGGAGGCAGCCGGAGGGAGGGGAGCGGCGCGAGGATGAGGGTCAGGGAACTGTCAAGGCCTCCGCGGTGGTGGCGTGGCAGGGAGCGCTACCTGCGGTCAATATTAATCAGCCTCCTGCTTCATGCACTCCTCTTAAGTCACTGCAAGCCTGTGGCAGTGGAGCAGCCGGGGCTGAGTGTCTGCAAAGCATCTTTACAGGGTAACAGAGGTGCAAGTGAGCAGGACTTTGCAGACATTGTCTGTCCACGCTGACACGTGAGAAAATGTCTTTAAAAGAAGGTAAATAAAACCATTTAAAGGTAATAAATTGATGCATTAGCTTGAGAATACATTTCCACTCACACCATCACACGCCAGAGTGCTCAAATTACAAGAGTAACAGTTTAAATAACAGTTTGAAAGGAAGCATCACTGTACACTACCTTTTCTCCTCTGTGTTAACGATGTGCATTCAGATTTCCTTTAAGCCATGTCATAAACTTGCTGTTTCCCCGCTGATTTAATTAATGCATGCCACCATTGCTATTAAAATCACTGTGGATGCCAGGGCAGCAGCTGCACATTTGGAGGACTTACATCAGCAGCATGCCAATTGGCTGGTAATTCTGGCCACTTTTTAGACTGTCATAGTAATCTGAGAAACAGAAAATATGTTAACTATACAGTATCGGTATGTAATACAGAAGTAGCAGCCCTACCTAATGGGACTATAGCATAATTTACAGCAAAATCTCACATTATATTTTTCTTGCATTGTATACATGGAAAAGCACAGAATACCATGGAAACCCTTCATCTCATTTCTGACCCAAACAACTTTCAAGCAGCAAATGTTACTGTTCATATTCTTTCCAATGCCAGTGTGATCAGATGAATACTCACGAGATTCCTTTGCAGGTACCAAATAGATAGGATTCCCTGAAAAATGTTAGCAGTCTTACGCAACACTGATGAACTGCTATAAAATGGGATGAATCTTGGAACTTCTCATTACTATGACAAAGCTCTCTTTGTTCAGAGCTTGTACATTGACTATTAAGCTGGGGCCATCATCCTGCTTCTGAGCAGGATTGCTCAAAGATAGGGCCAGGACTTAAAGTGATGAAAA
The DNA here is from genome assembly GCF_951394365.1 of Tetrao urogallus. Lineage (NCBI taxonomy): Eukaryota > Metazoa > Chordata > Aves > Galliformes > Phasianidae > Tetrao > Tetrao urogallus. The sequence continues at coordinate 79,612,635 of NC_136813.1, read as the reverse complement.
AATCACTTGAACACCTTCAAACCATAAGCAAACTAGTGTACTCCACACCTCCAAATACCACCTTTTACGCTTCTCTACTGTGTGAAAACATAATGAGTCCAAAGACGGAGGGATAGAAGATGATCACAGAACCATAGAATATCCCAAGTTGCAAGGGACCCACTAGGATCATAGAATCATAGAATGGCCTGGGATGAAAAGGACCACAATGATAATCTAGTTTCAACCCCTCCTGCTTGTGCAGGGTTGCCAACCACCAGACCAGGCTGCCCAGAGCCAACCTCTGACTCCACCTGGGACCACTGAAAATCCACATCCTATGTCTGAGAGTCTCCTCCTTGAACTCTGGCACTGGTGGCCGTGCCCACAGCCCCGTGCAGCCTGTTCCATGCTGAGACCCTGTGGTGCAGAGCCTTTTCCTGACCCCCAGCTGCCCTCCCCTGACGCAGCTCCATGCCGTTCCCTCGGGCCCTGTCGCTGTCACACAGAGCAGAGCTCAGCACTGCTCCTCCGCTCCCTGTGAGGAGCTGCAGCCGCCATCAGGCCTCCCCTCAGCTTCTCTGCTCTGTGCTGAGCAAACCAAAGGACTTAATCTGCTCTTCATACATCTTTCCCTCGAGACCCTTCAGCATCTTTGTGGACCTTCTTTGGATGCTGTGTAATGCTTTTATGGCTTTACATTGTGGTGCCCAAAACTGATGTGGGTACCCAGTGGTCCTTCCCACCATATCCAGTCAGGCCAAATCTTCTGCCTCTGCCCTTCTCTCTCCATGTTCAGTAAAAAGTCAGCCATGCTGAAGTGGTTCACATCTACATCCAGGCATGCCTGTTGCTAGGACAATTGTTCTTCCAGCTAGCAATTTAAAAAGAAACCTTACTGTAAAATGCTAACAAAGATGCTGTCATACTGCTTTTTTGAATAGCAAGGTTCTCCAACTGTGTGCATATCGTGCACAAGAATAGCTTACCAGTAGCAAAAAATCCTGACGCTCCTGACAAAACCTTGCTGGGTGACACTCATCTGAGGCCATTGCAGGCAAGTGTTTAACTCTCATGGTGTTTAATGCTGCTTGCTTCCTAACACTTCAAAATCTGTATCACTTTGAGGTCAAACAAACAAACAAACAAAAAAAAAAAAACAACAAAAAACACACCTAGTATTTACAATCACGCCTTTTTTACTAGTATTCATAGTGAGTCAAACGTGACTCTTTCACAGGGGACTGTCAGAGGATCCAGAAATTTTGTCTATGCATTTTTCCTTTAAATGCACCTATGGCAATTCTTTTTGTGCAAGTCAAGTTTCAGTGAACTCAGTTAAAACATCTCACACAGGGACTTCACCAAAATGTGTTATCCCTACAGGAGCTGGCAACTGAGTGCAGTCACTGTTATTCAGGAAATCTTTATCTATATAAAGGGCACCGAATATTACAGCAGCATCTTTGAGTTCCCAGTCCCTTTGAAGATTTTATTCACAAAACAGAGTAATATTGTGGTGTGCCCTACCATTGCAGAGATCTGGGTGAGTCATTCATGGCTATGAGTATAGAGCTATGATCCCCAGGCTGAAATCACTGTTGAAGAACCATATTCTTAACCTTTTCAGTCAAACACTGTGCCATCCCCTACAAACACACATGAGATGCCTCCCTCTCTCCCTCTCCCCACCGCCCATCCTGCCCCCGTCACCCCCCAAATAAAAAGGAATATACAAGTGCAGGAAGAGAGAAAATACCTCTGTTCTTTCTCTGTTCTATTTGAGACAAAGGCAAACCATATATCAGGGTGGATGAACAGTGTTCTTGTTTTTAAGGCACAACAACTAATAATTCCTCTTTATTTTGCATAGTATGAATGCGGCTGTACTGGCTCAGGACTGTGCTGAAAACATAGAGTGTGCACTCTGGAGTAAGAGGATGATCAAAGTGGCCCTTAGATTGCTGATGATTGGTGAGTGGGTGCATTATTCTCCATTCTGAAAAAGACAAGGAATCGCAAACTTAAATTGTAGCAAAAAAGGTACAAAGACAGCATGGGTGACTGTGAAGCATGAAGGAAAATTATCCTGAGTATTAGAAAGAATTCTGTCATTGGTGGCTTTTGAGAATAAGTTAGAAAAACCTCTGGTAGGAGTGACACTCAGCTTCGGTTTGCTCAGGAAGAAAACAAAAACTAGTCTGTCCAAATTTCCAGGTAAAAGGGAGTGAACTGTTTTGTTCGGTAATTTTCAAAGGCTCAGCTGGGTCTGAAAGGGGACTTTTTTTTGTTGAAGTGCCTTTTGTGTTTCCTACTTTGCACCATGCAATCTGGGGTTTTATCAGCTCGCCGTGAAGTGGCATCTGTGTTTTTAATATGGAAACTAGTAGTGGTAGATATTTACAGAGTTAAGATGAAAGTGAGGATTTTTGGAGATCTGAACTTTGGACATTGATACTTAGCAGTTTTTGGTCTCTCTGCATCCCTTAGTATAACGCTTCTCTTTGAATGATGGTAAGCAGGAAGGAAGATCCATGGAACAACATGCTCATCAGCATTTCCAGCTACCGGAATTTCCAGCTACATGAAGGAAAGGTTATGGGGGTCAGACTACGGCAGATTGGGCATGACCCACCTGATTGCCTGATTCTTTGATGAAATGACTGATGCTGTGGATAAAAAGTGAATGCTTTTCTCCTGGGTCTTGGCAAAGGCCTTTGAAATGGTCATCCTTATACTTAAATGAGTGAGTTATAAACTAGATGTTGAGATGAGTGGAAAATTGGCTGGACTGCTGCGCTGAAAAAAAAAATTATCAGCAGCATAAAGTCCAATCGATAGCGAATTAGTAGTTGGGGTTCAAAAAGGAGACAATGCCATCCAATGGCTTTATTAACTATCTGAAACATGTATTCATGAAATGAATGCATATTCAGTGAGGCTGCCAAAGCTCAAGAAGCATCTGGACAATGTTCTGAGACACATGGTCTTAATTTTTGGTCCTTTGTGGAGCCAGGAGTTGGACTCAAAAATCCTCAATTGGGTCTCTTCCAACATGAGATATTCTGTGATTCTATGATTCTGTGACATCTAACTGGGGGGAAAATCAATGGGAGAGAAAAGGGCAGGTTAATTCAGATGAACTCTGACATGCTGTAGAACTTCATGAAGTCAGTAAAAGCAAAAACAACGTCCTGAAGTTGGTGATCAGTTATCTGGTCTGAAAAGATGGAAGTGGACAATAAAAGCATGGGAAGCAACAAGAACTAGGGGAATTCTAACTGCATGCAATGAAAAGCTTCTTCATTGTAAGAGTGGATCAGGAACCCAAGCAGGTTCTGAAATCTCTGTCATCAGAGAGACTCAGTCTGAAATGACGTGGCTCTAATCAAATCTGCTTTGAGTGGCGGGCTGGGCCAGATGGCCTCCAACAGTCCCTTCCACCCCACAGGATCCTGCAATTCTATGAAAAACACTGGACTAGCATCCTTAAAATTCTACTGAATACAGGCGTTTGGTCCTTTTGTCCGCATGACAAAAGGACAGTAATATCAATGTAACTTTTTCATTTGAAAATAATACTTAAGTGAAAACTAGTCATTCAGCTGGAGATTAGGGTGCCTTTCTGCTATTTTGGCTGCTATCATGTGGTGTAAGTAAGCAGGGAACCTACCAGCAAATCTTAGAAACTCCCTGATGGTGCACTGATCTTCATGACACTTCACTCCCCTGTCTCCACCCCAGCTGTTTGCCAGAGAGTTATGAAGGAACAAAAAAGAGCTCTTCAGTATCAGATGTTTTCCTTTGATGCTTGATTAGACATTCTTGAGGGTTTTTTAACCTTTTTTGTCTTGGCAGCATGTTGGTGTGCATCCAGTTTTGCAGGAGGCAGTATATACTAAATGTCTACCTGTTGCCCTGCTTTCCTCCTTCACTTCTGTTACAGAACAACAAACAACTTGGTCTTATAATTTCTTTAAGCTTATTGCATACATTTCACAATACAATTTGTCTGGTTTGTTATAGCTACACTTAACCAATCTTCAGGTTTCAGCAACTATAAAACATTTCTGTGAAACGAGTTTTAATTGGAATCACAGACTCTTTCATGTCTGATTTATCAGCAGTGTTGTAAAGTATGGATATCCAGGAATGAATAACTTTAGAATTCAACCTCTACAATATCACCAGCTTATTGAAATTATGCACATCTACCCAGTAGGCATTTTGAGCGTACTGCTAAAATTCCAATGGACAATTCCACAGTGTGCAATATTATTAAAATGAGATGTTTAATTTGAAGTTCATGCTTATCAGCCATTACTCTGCACCTAGCACATGGCTCTGAATGCAAAACGTTTTTTAAAATAGTGTTTTATCCCTGAAAAGTTTTTGAAGGATGACTAACATACTGATTTATTTGCAGCTGAACATAGAGAACACGCTTTGTCTTTATCAGTGAAGATCACTGCTCCAAATAACAGTGTGGACCCCAATAAAATCTCAACTGAGATAACCAAATCTCTGGGTTTATAAACTGATTAAGGATGAATGAGGAGGCTGAGATGAGATCTGACCTCCCATCACATCTTAATTCAAAACCCAAACCAAAGGAAAAATCACCACTGTCTATGACACTGGAGGGCAGTGCATTTAAAAAATTCTCCAGTAGAATTTTCTCCTAGAAAAACAAAGCTATTAGTATTATTTAATTATTAATTATTATTACATATTTGTTATTATTATTATTATTTATTAAAAACGAAGCTATTATGCTTATTTTTCTAAATATTGGACAATTGTAACAGCAGTGATAGAGATTTAACAACCTCAGTGATGTTGTATTTCTTTTCCTGGCTCACATATTTTATTGTTCTAAGAAATAATTTCTGATTGGTATCAAAGCAGCCAAAGGGGGCAGGATGTGATGCTTGGGCCAAGAATTGAAGAAGCAGTAATTCTGTAATTCTGTTAGAAAAGACATTTCTGGACATCTCTTTCCAGAAGGAGAGAAAAAAAAAAAAAGTCTCACTCACATGTACTATTTTATAAGACTTTCAGCATACTTCTTTTTAGATTTCACACTTTCATACATGCATACACAGATTTAATTAAGTGTCCAGTGAAATCACAAATATAAAGTTTAAACACATTTATTCCTGTCTTTAGGTCAGTGCTGCTGTTTAGATTACATACCAAAGAATACCATAACTAAATACATGGGTAGTTCTGCAAAGTTCTGGGCATAGAAGTCTTTATTGGCAGAATCCCTTCTCATATCTGTCTTGCTTACTTAATCTGTAAGCTTCTCAAGAAAGGGAGTTTCTCAGAATACATATTTGGAAAGTGCTTAGCATCTTGGTGTTGGTCTCCTGGGCGTATAAATAATGATAAAATATCCAACAATGGATTTTTTCTGATTCTATAATGTGGGGGAAAAAAGACAAATCATTCATAGAGATAGGATTAACGTTCTGTTAGGACTGTAAATTCATAGCTCTGTTGTATGTGGTTGACTCTTTATCTTGAATAAAGTGTTTTCTCTACTGAAAATAGACTTCTGTGAAATAAACAAGAGAGAAATCTTAAATTGGACCTCAGTAAAAAAAAGATTATTGCGTCTTTCTATCTTGTTATGATCTGCATCTTTCAGAAAGCCAAAATATTTCTAGGCAGTCCCAATAGTTTTGCTTAGTGATATTACCAAAAAATAAAATACAAAGACAAGAAAATGAGGAAGAATTTAATTGAAATGATCCCTAAGACATCAAAGAGCTTTGATGAATATGTTGTTTAAACATAAGATGTTTAAACCTTTCAAGTCCTTACAACTAAGAGAGGTACACTTTCTGTGAGGATTATTAATTAGAAGCATGATGTGTAAATTTGACCCAATCACCATCTTGTGTTTTTCATTAGTTTGTTTTTTTTTTTTTTTAACAAATTACTTGGTCTTAGGCTGCAAACTCTTTTGGATGATAATTGTTTTGGAGTCTTCAGTGTTTACACAGCCTAGCAATAAGCAATACAAATAATCATAATTTAGCCTAATCTGTGTGGTTATAAAGAAAGGTAAATGGTTGGGTCATCCTGTCCCAGAAATATTTTTCTTACCACTGCTGATTTGAAGCATTTTTGGCATTTTGCTATTACTTTTTTTCTTTTTTTTGTTGGGAGTCATTTGCCTGGGAAGATTTCTTGAGAGGTTTTGGCAGCAGGATTGGGTTCTGGGAGGTGGGAATGACTTCTTTTCCTATCAGGGAGATAAAGGAATGGAACAGTATATGATTGCACATCACCTCAGTTTTGTGGGACCAGGACTTGCAAGTGTGGTATTCAGGCAAGTTAGGAAATTGTAATGTGCTCTTTTACACTCTTGGGTGCCTGAGAAATGAAATAGCTTATCTAACTTTGTGTAGAGTATCAGGAAATTGAGATGAATTAAACTACAGTACCCGTGCATATCTTCTGACTTTAGCTTTTTTTTTTTCCAATGGAATTTGACATGCTGGGCCATGCTATAGTCTGAAACATTTAATGTAATTCAATGCAAAGACTATTTCAGTTCTGAATCTGAAGGTCTCCTGCAGCATTCTGGGATAGAGGTGTCTGAAGTACTTTCCTGACTTCAGTGTGTAACCAGTGATGGTGACAACTGCAACAACAGCAGCAGCAGCAACAACATCAAGAGAATACCAGAAAACCCAAGGAGGAGACACATCTTCATGCTTGCCTGTTTGTCAAGTTAAATCTTCTCCCTTGCAGCACACAAAGTCAAAGTTCAGAGGATCTGTGTACACTTTAAAAGGTGATGAAAATGCCTATGATGTCACTGGATGAGTGGGATGCATTTTTTTGAGATAACATGCTGCGGGTCATGGTGCACTGTTATACCCTCATAGACGTATGTTCTTTTCTTTGCGATACGCACTGTAATGTGCTATCTTTTTCTTTGTCACTTTGATTACCATGTAGGCCAGTAGAGGCAGGTGGGAGGCTAAGTGTATAGTTAGATAATAACAAAATGTTCTTTCTAATTTTTTTACTGTGTCCAGCCTTTCTCTGGTGATGGAAAAATGGTGATGAATTATGTTTTATCTTTTTCTTTTCTGCTTGGCACTTTACATGCTTTTTCTAAAGTGATATAACAGAGATGGACCTAAAGTTTTTTTCTTCTTCCACAACTCAACACTCATGAATGCTGGGTACATTTAAAATCGAAATTGTTTCTTATTATAATAAATAATCCCTATTTTTTCCAAAAACTCAAATGTAAACAGGCATTCAGCTGGAAATGCATGCAGCACTAGTATTGGGAAGGATGGAGCTTGTGGGTGAGAAAAGCTGCCTCATGCTATCTCAAGACCTGTATCTCATACTGAAATCAGTCCGACTGCATCTTGAAAGCCAGATTCATATTTGGTGGCTTGTATTTGTCTTATGTTTCAGTGAGTAAAAGCTTTAACGGAGAGACTTGGCTATTTAGATTGTGAGTTTCTTTAGTGTCTTGATTATTATAATATGAATCCTACACATGATTTTATTATATGTGTGTTGGAAGACACAGAATCCCGTATCTTCCGATCCAATCCTGAAAGCTGAACTGAAGTACACATAGACTACTGGTGTTCATGTCAATAGTTGTATATGTTTGCCTGTCTACCCTCACCTTTTGGCAGGTTAATAGCAGCTTCATAGTGCCTCAGTACTGGAAGTAAAATAGCATTCACGTTAGATTGCCTTTCTTTTTTTTTTCTTTTTTTTCCCGCTTTTTATGCCTTTTGTATTTTGCAACCTTACAGTCCTTTCAGAATAGCACTTACTTTGGTTTAAAGTGTGAGTAAAAAGTAAAAGATTAATGGATTATCAGTTCATTCTCCTGCTTATGCTAAACAATTCAACTTTAATTATTTCCTGCTTCTTACAAGATTAACTATAAACAAATGAATGGAAATACTAAAGCTCAGTATGTAACTGTGTTAAACAGCTAACTTTCTTGTTTGTTCTGCTTCACAATTTTTATTCATCTTAAGAGACAGTGGAAAATCATACAGGTACAAATGTTTAGGCACTATGTGAGCCTGTGATATGGAGACTCATTGAATGGCTTGCCGTGAAACACACCTCTTGCATGACCTTAGGCTCTTGCAGCATGAAGAGAATAGCACTCTGCACCTCACAGAACGTTCTGAGAACAAATGCATTAAATATTTTGAGATTCTTCAAATGAATGTGGATTGGATGGGTAATGAAGGTAAACAGGCAGGTGATTTTGTATCATGTTTTCTAAAGAGGAAAATAACTCCTTAAAAGCACTGATTACCTAATGTGTTAGTAAACCTCTGGTTCACAGTTTCAAGTTCATGTAAAGAAACTGGGAGCGCAAATTCTACCACAAGGCAACAAGGCTTAAACTTTCCAACCGTGGAAGGAAAAATGTATCTTCCTTTCCTTGTTTTTCTCCCAGCAAAATGTGAAAGATGTCTTTATTGCAGTGTAAAAATAATTATTAGTTTTTAGAAGGAGTTTAATGCAATTTCAGTTTTTCTCGGGGAAGGTTTTCTATGACACCACAGGTAGTTAAAATGAATTTGGATTTGTGTTCCGGATCAAGGAACTAATGCAAATGAGAAGGTAAACCCTGGGTTGGATGAATATGGAGATTGGAATATAAAAGACATTTTATTCATTCCTGCAAGCACTAAGTAGCAAAGTTGGGAGTGCCACAGGAGACCAATGAACAATATGTTACGTAAAAATGAGTGTTCAGTGCAAAAGCTTAAAGCAAGTGACACAGTATGCTTAAGAAACACGATTTGTTTAAAAGACGATTTCATTTGAAGGAGTTCTGTTAGTACTGTTAGTACTTGTAATTGATTAAGTATGTCCTTAGCATATTTGTCAGCAGGAAAAAACAGTAAGCTTGTTTTCACGGTATCTAGGTGAACAAGGTCAAACCAAAGCATGAAATGAGATAATACCAATCCCAGTGCAAATATGGGAACACTTCAGAGTGTAGCTAAAGAATGATAATGACTTCCAAAACTCACACTCCTATGAGAGGTTTCAAGGATATTTCTCTGCTACACATAAGGGTACATGTTATCCACAGTAAAACCAAGAAACTGTCAACAATAAAAACAAGAACTTGTTCTAAGAATAGTCAACATCTATTATTTGAGCAATCAAGTCTATTTTTTCTTCCTTGGAAAGAAGAAGTGCTGTTTATCAGAGAATCATAGAATGGCCCGGGTTGGAAGGGACCTCAAGAATCATGAATCTCCAACTCCCCTGCCACAGGCAGGGTCACCAACGTCCACATTTAATACTAGACCAGGCTGCCCAGGGTTCCATCCAATCTGGCCTTGAACACCTCCAGGGACAGGGTGTTCAAGCTTCCACAACCTCTCTGGACAGCTTGTTCCAGCACCTCACCACTCTCTATGTAAAGAACTTCCCCCTGACAGGGTTTATTTCAAACCCTTCACATTTTTTACTAAACAGTGCTGCTGTTACTTTTGCAGGGTGGCTGTTAACAAACACAATAAAGTAGACTGTTGTTTCTTAGCATTTCCTATTGAGTGTGTACTGCTACTTGTTACTGTAGGAGCGGAATGAGGGGGGCTGCAAAGAAGTCAGTGCATTTGCAGCCTATTGGCGTTGACAACTCCCTAAGATGATAAAATTCTCCACATTAAGGTCCAGTGCTTTATTCTACAACATCAGTAATATTAGTCATATAGTATATCATAGTGAGAGGACTGATTTTTGGATCATGGCAGTTTATTTTCTAAACTATTAAAATCCTAGCGAAGTGATTGCTACCAAAATTACCATCTCAGCTGCTTTTCTTTGTATCCTGAAGCCTTTTAAAGATCTTTTGAAGGCTTTTGCTTCGGGCCTTTTTCTATTTTCTATTCACTACGTTGTTTTTATAAAATGCCCTCTTGTCCTTCAAAACAGGAAGGCTTGGTTGGCCCTCTGTGTTCTCTTCATTATGTTGTGTATCTTGCTCATATCTTTCTTGTGCTTTCTTTTACCAAACTGGGTAATTAATGTTTTTATTCTTGTCTGAAATAGGAAAGCATGCTTTCTACTTCTCAGTACAGCATCACACAATTGTTTGTTGGTTTTTTTTTAGCTCGGTTTCCTAAGACTTGCATTTGCACTCTCTTTTTGTATAGACGACTACCTACCTTTATGTGGCAATTTACAAAGTCCTTTATTTCACAATAACAAACTTTATCTAAATTTTTCACGGGGGAGAGATCTCAGAGACAATTAGTTTCTTTTAAATGTCATATAAATAAGTGGCTGAGAAAAGGTAGCAACGTGACCTCACTTCAGCAGATGTCAGAGAATTGCCTGCCACCTGGCAAGACTCAAGGGTGTCTGTGGGGAAAGCTTCATTCAGAGGAGTTTGGATGTCTGAAGCAGCAGCAGCACATGGAAGTGATTCTTGAATGAGGGGGCTAATAAAGAAAGAGTGAGGATCTGCCATTGATGGCTGCTGCGCCCACCACAGAATTTGCTCTGTGTGTCAGAACCAGGAACCTGCTAGCAGCCATATAAAACCTCTGCTTCATATGAAGAGAAAATGGAATGATAATTAGAGAGACCTACGAAGAAATTAGTGCCACCTCACAAGCAGAAATTTATTTTAGATCAAGCCAGATGCTTTTTTTTAATACTATTTTTATACTAAATTTTGACATTATATTCTGTTAATTATGTAGTAAGAATACTAATTATAGTCTGTGTGTGAAGGAGAATAAAAAGTATCCAAACACAGAAATCAGTATTGTACAACAGCAACAACAGAAACAGAAAAACTAACAGAGGTCACAGAGGACAGTAATGATCTGTGCATTTCCTAGATATAACCCTAAGGAATATTTTGCACTTTATTGTTCTTTTCACTTTTTGTCTGTTATTTCACCTGCTCTGAATTTCAGTTTAGGGAATATCCCTGATTAATCCTGGTACTGCTACATGCTTATTTTTGTTAATTTGACACCAGTAGAAAAATGTGGTGGGATCAGATCCTGTGAAACAAAATAATCCCTACTCATGTATGAAATCTCAATGAATTTTTCTAGCAGCTGAGTACCCAAGAACTTTCTACATTCCATAAAAATATTTTGTTTGCCTATACTTGTTTCCATGCAAATCCCATTCTAACTGTACTTGGTTTTTGACAAATAATTGGATGAGAGATGCTAATACCCCACAATACCAGCTCATTAATAACTAAGAAGATGCTAGTCTCACGTAATTGAAAAAAAAAATTCCACATGAAACAGACAACTACTTTCACCTTTACCATCACCAATACTTACGAGGTAACATTATTAGTTACTAAGGTAACATGGATGAGGATGCATATTTACATATCTTTCAAGGCCAAAAGGTTTTGCCAAGTTAGCAGACAATGTTACATTAACCTGAACTTCTGCTGGGCACAACAGAAAACAATCTGAATTACGTTTGGAATGTGTGCTACTAATTACACATAACAATACAGTTTTTATTCCAGTGGCATTTGCTGTTATAAGCACTTGTAGCAGAGGGTGCATTTAAAACTCTTTCATCTATTTTTATATATCTATCAATACATATAAATATTTCAATATTTTTCTCTAACATCAAATGTGTTTTGAGAACACATAATTTTGGTTGCACAACTTCCTGTTGTGCAACATTTTTGATAGGTCAATCAGTGCATACAGTGATGATCCTTCTCAAATGCAAAGGAGTGTTCCAGCAGAATTATCTGGTGAATCTTAATCAGATTAGGTCATTTAATCCAGATAACTCTCAAATTCAGATGGATACAGGTAGCTATACAATCTGCTCAATTTGCCTTCAACTTCCCATAGTCTTTCTTGTTGGTTTGTAAGGTCTTCAGTGCAATTCTTACTTTGCATATGTCAGCGTACTGTTTAAGGTCTCAGCAGTAAGTTAAAAGGATCATGAAAATAGCTGATGGTGGCCACAGTCTCCTGTTACCTGGGACGTGTGAGCAGCAGTCAGCCTTCCATGGCCCAGCTTGTATGCTCCCAGGTGTGTTGTGAAGAGTTACTGAAGTAGAATGGTAAACTGAAATTTGATATTACCTCACCCATTACACAGACTTCCATTCTTATTGCTTTTTTATCGTGATTACACAGAAGTTTTAACTTTTAATGCATGCATTATTATTGCAATATAGAATTCATTGAAATTCAGCTGCGGTTAAACCAAAAATGTTACTGGTTTCTTTTCTATCTGCCTATATTCTATCTCATACATTTCCAAAAAGAGATTAGAATGCTCAGTTTAGGAAGCTCAGTCAGAAATTTACAGCTGTATAAGTGCTGTATAAGAGATTACATTAGGAGCCTACAGTGGTTTGTTTTAGCTTCTGTGGACACATGAAGCTATTACTTATAATTGTAATAGTTGGTAAGACAGCCCTATACTTTCTCTCATTATCTGTTTTTCAATAAATGTCAATGGTTTCAAGATGGATATTTCCCCCTTGAAGAATTAACCATTCAGTACAGTACATTCCAAGTTCAGTATAAAAGTCACTAGCACTTCTAATGAGTAGGGAACAGAAAAAACATTTTTGCTGATATAAAAATAGTTTTGCAGCTGTTTACTTGAGAAGATTTAAATGTTTTATTCTTGGAATGGTGACTTTAAAGAGGTCTTGAGGGCGGCTTTGCTGTCATAACGTTGCCTACCATGCACAGCACACCCTGGATTTGCTAAATTGAACAACAAAATCATATGTACACATGTTTCAAAGGCATGTTAGCCAAGTTGACTCCATTAGGGTCTGGAATTTTATTTTTATTATTTTTTTTGTTGTTTTTCTCTTGAACATGGGACACACTGCTGCTCAGAGATTTGAGCACAGGCCTTCCTGATAGTGCTTGTCTCTGGCTTCAAACATCACTCTGCTATGGATAACAAAACTAAGAGGAAGATATCTATTTCCACTGTGCACTCATTCTTTTCCCTGACATGACAATAGAGAAGAAAGGAAAAGAGGGAAGAGCAAGGAAGGGCAGGGAAAGGCAGGAAAGGAAAAGGAAAAGGAAAAGGAAAAGGAAAAGGAAAAGGAAAAGGAAAAGGAAATAGTGTCTAATTCTTCAGTGTTTGACTTTTGCAAAGAGCAGAAGATGACATTTAAAGTAAGGAATGCTAGAAAGGCTGAAAGTTATGAACAGGTGAGCCAGCAGCGTTCTTTCTTTTTCATTTGTCTTTTAGTAGGAAGCACTAGCAAAATACTTCTTCATTGGTGAGATTGCTCATCAATTGCTATTGAAAGTCTGATCAGGTCCTTCAGCCTGCAAGAAGAATTGCAGTGACAATGACTGCTTTTGGGACACAAAGTAAAATTAACTTCCAGGCTATCCCCGTCAAGGGCCATTAAGTCCTGAACTATGAGGGACACTGTGAACAAGTCATATTTTAACCTCCCATGAGCACAAAAGCAGGCAGGTTCTTCTCCTCCCCCAACAAATCTGACCTTCACTGAAATTTATGTGGAAATGAAAAAATAAAAGGCTGCTGTGGCTCTGCCAAACTCTGATGATGTGACTCATTTTAATTACTGGTATTTGGAAATTAAATAGCCTGAGTTTCATTCGGTAGTTTGTTTCAGGAAGAATGATTTAAGCATGCTCCAGAGTTGCAGCTCCTTTTACAGCAGGTGTGGAGTAAGGCACTCATTTTTCTTTTAACAGTGTCCTTGTAAGCATAATAACAATTAAGGAGCTAGGTCTTCACATCAGGATCTCCCGTTCACTGTGACATTACCTCCATAGGCTACTTCATCACTTCTAATTTTCTCTACAAGTTTCTCAAATACAAGTTTCAGTGAATTGACATTGACCAGCATCAGAGGTGCACGATTTCTTCAAAAGCAAAACACATAAGAGACACAGACAACTGGAACACATACCCTGCTCATGTGAGCTTCTTAATTAACTGAACATCTTTCCCTTTGAATGCCTTTCCCTCATCAGCTTCCTTAGAACAGAATATCCACTACACCAAAATAGTAATTCTTCATCTGATGTATAGAAGAGCTGAGGAAACAAGAGCTGTCTTCTGAGAGCAGTGGTGGGTTTCCTTGTTAAAGGAGCAAAAGAATGTATAGAGGCAATACCAACATTGCCAAGTGATAATTTTTTTTGAGAATCACAGAATCACAGAATAGATTAGGTTGGAATAGCCTTTTAAGACCAAGTCCAACCTAACCACACTACCCTAACTAACAAACCTCTGCTAAATCATGTCCCTGAGCACCACATCCAAACAGTTTTTAAACACAGCCAGGGATGGTGACTCGACCACCTCCCTGGGGAGCCTATTCCAGCACTTAACAACCCCTTCCTATAAAGAAGTTCTTCCTGACATCCAACCTAAACTTACCCTGGCACAACTTTAGGCCATTTCCCCTCATCCTGTCACCAGTGAGAACAGACCAATCCCGTTCTCACTGCACCTTTCAGATACTGGAACAGAGCAGTAAGCTCTCCCCTCAGCCTCCTTTTCCCCAGCCTGAACAGCCCCAGTTCCTTTAGTCTCTCCTTGTAGGCCATATTCTCCAAGCTCTTCACAAGCCTTGGTGCCCTTCTTTGGACCTGCTCCAGCACCTCAGTGTCCTTTCTGTACTCAGGTGTTCTGTATTGAGAAATCCAAATTAATTTTGTCAAAAATAAACTAAGTGATGCATAGCTTTTAGATTTCAGGTAGGATTTATGATTTGTAAGGTTACTGAATATCCTGAAGTTACAATAGGCAATTACAATATGTTTAGACTATAATTTATACTGATATTTTCAAGTTTGATGGTAATGATTTCTACTATTTTATTACCGAGGAGACTGCCAGTTCAGACTGCTGAACATATCTTACTGTCAGTTTTTGAAACTATATTTTCTGCATTGGGATAACCAAGGTATTTCTAACCATTTGTTTTGTAAACTGTGCTTTGCAAGTGATAGGGGAAATGAAGTCGGGACTTTTTATACAGAGTCTTGTTGCATATCAGACTGAAGGACAAGACTGAAGGACTGAAGTACATTTTTAGACTGTTCTCCCCCCTCCTTCTCCCCCTCTCACCCCGCAGAAAAACAAAAAAAAAAACAAAAAAACAAAAAACCAACCTTCTTAAAAATAAATAAATAGCAAATTGGATTTATAAATACAACCCATGAAGAAATACTAAGACATACTGGGAATCTGAGAATCTCTAAATATGAGAGATAAGGGAATTTATATGTCTGATGTGTATCTTCATGTTGGGAGTCTGTTATCTTGAACATATATCATGACAACAAGCAATAAATGGATATGGCTCGTTTCAGTTGAGCACTTTAGGTGTAAAGATTGCAAAACCAGCTCATTTCCTATATGCAGTCCTGAAAACACAAACTGAAAAAATGTCATTAAAAAGCTAAGAAAAAAGGGAAAGACTCAAAAATGAGCTTTGTAAAGATAGATTTTGATGTCCTTTCAGAAGGACATCATTATAGCATGGGGGGGTGGGGGGGGTGTTCTTATGAAATCCAGTGAGAATTATTAAAAGAAAAATTTTATGGAAAATCACATGCTTTTAAGACAGTACATAGTCATCTCATTATAAAGCAGGAAGTTTCATCTCAGTTTCATATAGCTTACAACTCCTTTTCTTTAAACATTTTTCAATACTTGTGAAGCATTTAAAATTACATTCTGAAGGACAGCCCATGTGAGGGTATCACCAGCTCACGTCTAATCAGTGGAACAGCACACCTTGCATATGGCTCCAACAAGCTGCAGAATGTTGAAGGATACTGCTTTGAGGTATTTGTTGTCCCTATACTTAAAACAGCATTTCATATCCGAGTGCCTAACCCAGATATATGCTCCCTTCCCACGTGTTTCTTCACAGTTAGGTTGAAGACCTGGAGATGTGTTTCTGAGCAACAGCAGCTTAAGCAAGGACTAAAAATGGAGGCTAGATGATTTCTTTTCTTTTGGATATGGAGAATGTATTTTTTATCACCATTGTTTCATTCCTCACAATACGGTTATTTGATGGCTGACACTATGCGACTACATTTAAAATGCTAATGCTATATTTCCAACAGTTTTGCTACAGAAAACTTCAGAAGTAAAGCACACTGTGTCAAATACAAATCTTGGAGACACCCCTTAATTCAATACCAAAATTCGGATTTACTCTTTGTCTATGCAATATGCACAGATTAAGGTAAGGTGCTAACAGCTGTATTCTGGAATGAACAAAATACCTTGTACATTTTAGCAGGAGAATTAAATGGTCAGCAAATATGTAAAATGTCATAGCTGAAGTATTATTGCCCACTACTATCCGAAAACTGTTGGAGGAGATTATAGTTGGAAAAGGTGGTGAAAGGATAGACACTTCAGCAGTGTTTGCAACAGCTTTAGTCTGAATGTAAATGTATTTTCTGTGAAGTATAAACCAGTAAATGGAGCAGCAAATATGTCTTGAAACCACTGCTAGAAAAGAGAAGTTCTCTCCTTCTCTAGAGAACAGTTATTTACAATCCTGTAACTACATTCATGTTTCTACTGAATTTTTGGGGCACCAATATTACACTTCTGTAGAATAAGATTTTTGGGGGGAGGGTTGAGAAATAAGCATAAATAAATACATCATGGAAATGAGGTAAGGATTTTGTGTGGTAGATCTTATTTTAGGTTGATGGCTCTTGACACCCACTGAGTACCTGGTCTGCTCCCCATCACCACTAGTACTTGGGAAAAAAGGGAGGAGGGAATTAGTTCATAATCTTTTGGAATGAAGATTGATTAAGTAGAAACTTAATTTCCTGTATAAAAAGGGTAGCTTAATCATTGTTCTGATGACTCTACCTTGACAGCTGCATGCTCCATTGATTCATATTTTACTTATGTTCTTTGGCAGAGTGAGTTTGATATTAAATTTTGAGCTGAGTCTATAGTTTGGAAAGAGTACTAAGTCTAATGATTTTGTTCATATAAACATTCATTAGTGTCATCAGTCTTGTGATGTACACACCTGTCCTCTAACACTGTAACTCATCTCTCAAATTGGATGACCACAGAATCTACAAAAAGCCACTATAAAATAAGTATGAGGGGAGATGATTTCCCCTTTGGTGACTTGCAAATTAAGGCATCACATTAAAAATCACGCCGCTGTGCCTGCTAACATTAGGAATGTCAAAAGACTGATACATTTAGCTTCTTCCACAGTTTCTCATGACTTTAAAAAATACATATTTCAGTCCCTGTAATGCAAATTCTATCAGGAAGAAAAAGTAGGGAATGCGTCTGGCCTGTTTATTGACACCATGCTAAGATGAGATATTGCCTGTCGATGTTAGGTGCATACTTATATGGCCATCTTGATGACATGCACATGAAAAGAATGATTTTTCACATGCAGTAATCACCTTGAATTATTCAAAGTGCAGCTTCTTCCCTCCATATCTATCATATATTATTGCTGGGCCAGATAAGTGAGCGTAAGATGGTGGGGACATATTTCAGTCCAAAGTGGGCTTTTAAAGATGAATTATTAAATCCCTAAAAATAAAACAGGGGTTTATCATGGGACCTTCAACTACAGAAGCTCTAGTAAGCATAATTAATACTCAGCTCAAGAATTGGAAATCTACTGCCACCCCCCACTGGAGAAGCAACATTAAGTGAATTAAAATGCCTCATGTAATGAATAGGAAGAGATCTATTATTACTATAAACTCTTTCGGGTTCCATTATCTTCACCTCCAATTCTGTATCAACCACTACAGTGATACGTAAGCAAGGAACACTATAGTCACACATGTGATTGCCTCAAGAATTCTCAAATAATTACATTCTGTGCCAAAGGTACAATTTATAGTGAGATACCTGCAGTTAAGGGTCAAAAAAGATGCAAGCACTAGAAAATAATGAAAGGTTTACATCAAGGATGAAATTGAGGTAATTCTACCTGTGCTATACAGCTTTACAGAGGGATAAAATTGGACTGGCCTTTCTGCTCAAGCTGCAAGGACTCCGATTAGACAAACTGAGAACAGGTAACAGGAGAAGAGCTCCTAAGATCAGGCTGAATCATAGCTCTTTGGGAAAAGCACTTCTAACAATGAATAACCTGTACAACCAGATTTATAACAGAGGAGTAGCTACAATTTGGCAACAGTGAAACTCTGAACGTCAATCCTACCTTGATTCACACCCGTAGATTCCTGAACAGTGGATTCCACTCCTACTTGACCCATCAAAACACAGCTTTGAGGTTTTAACACACTTTGCATTATTCTTGTATTCACATTTATGATTCTGTGTTTAGTGTCACATATATTACTCACTGAGACAGAGACCTCATTTCGTGATATTTCTAAATAAACTGCAGCACGGTTTAACTTTGCTGCCAAGCATATTTAAACCAGCTGTAGATCTTTATTACCAGTCACACGTCAAACAGGCCAATTGAAATATCTGTCTAAAAATGTGTTTTTTTCTCTGAGAAACACAAAATATGAAATATTTATTTTTAGACATGCATAAATCTTCTTCCTCTTTCATACTAAATCATCTTTAAAAATGAAGTAAGGGGAGAAAGGAGAGTAAATCTTACCATTTGGAAAAAGTAATACAAAAAATGTTTTCAGGTCTTTTTTACAGAAATCCTTATTGACATCTTCTTGCTTCTACAATTTCCACATTACATGTAGCAGGTGGTGCAGTCATCACTCAGGTTCATGTATTTATCTATTTTAAGCTTCCTTCGTTCTTTTTCTTTTAGTTCTCATATGCACTTTCCTTGGCCACAAAATTCCAAAGAATTCTCTCTACTGCATCATACTACACTATATAACTTTCTTTGTGTATACTGTTTTGCTTCATTTGATAGCTGTAAGTCTTAAATTTTTACTATATCCTCACAGTAAAGAAGGGACAAACTTTATAGAGAGAGGCAACATATCTTACCACAATAGTGAGAAAAAATGAATTTTTGAAAGTACAACATCGATCACTACAGCTGCAAAAATATCTGCAAAATGGCAAACATCGAAATGGATGAATATACAGAATAAAGAACAAAGAATATAAATAAAGCTATTTATTTCTGAAGGACATATTCAATATTTATGTTATACTGGTTGATAGGAGGTTTTCTTAGTTTGTCCTGTTTTTCTGTGTACTGTATCTCTTACAACATCAGTAACTTTCCAATGTGTTATTGTTATTTTATCTTAATAAAGCATCTATTTTTTCCCCCTTTTTTAGGTCACCCAGCACTTGAGTGTATAAAGGCTGAAGTACGAACTTTGGTAGTGTTTGGGATGGTGTCATTTTATTAGATAAGCATAACTTAACTGCAGATATATACAACTATATTATTTCTTAATTGTTTGAGTTGGAAGGGATCCTTAAAGGTTATCTGGTCCAATTCCCCTGCAATGAACAGGGAAGCATACAGCTACATTAGGATGCTCAGAGTCCTGTCCAGCCTGACCTTGAATGTCTCCATGGATGGGGCATCCAGTACATCTCTGGGCAACCCGTGCCGGTGCCTCATCATTTTATTACAGCAGTTATTATTCATGTAATAATTCCCATTTATCCACAAATATAGTGGAATCTCTCCTGTTCACTGCAAAGGGCTACATGTCTAAGAGTAATTTTGAAATGTTTAAAAGCTCCATTCAGAAATCTCACTCACCTTGTAGCTTGGAGAGGAGGAAGTGGGAATGGGGCTTTCTTGCTAGATCTATTTTATACGCTAAAAAGTTTTAAAATTTTGATTTAAAAATAAATTATCGAGGCTCTTATTCCATAGAATCATTGAATCAGCATAGAATCGTAGGATGGGTTGAAAAGGACCTCAAAGACCATCTAGTTTCAAACACCCTGCCATGGGCAGGGTTGCTGACCACTAGACCACTTGTGCTTTAAAATGTTAGAGTATCTTCGTGGAGAGATTTAGAAACAATCAAGAACAGACAGATGGATACTCAGATCTATCATCATGTCATGTCGAAGTAAAAAAAAAAACAAAAACAAAACCATGAAAAGCAGCAGCTTCCATTCTCTGCAGATAACATGAGAAGCGAAATCTCAGCCAGTGTAAAACTTCTGTGCTGGCCAGAAATTTTATATGTCTCTGCAGCATTAATAAGATGATCACCAAGCTCCTAGAACTGTTAACTCTGCAATGCCTTCACGAAATCATCATCAGTAAATGGAGTTTGTGCAAAGCCTGCTGGAGATACCACGTTGAAAAAGGTGTGCTCCATGTGCACTATAAGACAATTTAGACAAAAGCTGTTTCCAGAACAGGTTCTACGAGTCTTTTCTATCACACACAGTATTTTTTAAGCCTGTGTTGGAAAATAGGACCATTTCTTGAATTGCCACACCTGAAACTTAAATTTCTTCTTCACAAAACACATGAAGGTACTGGTCATGTCCTGTTACTACCAGTCAGATCAGATCTCTGTATGTAAGGCTGAAAACCACAGTAGCAGCTATACCTGCCTAGCCTCTGTAAACAGGCATTACATCTATGGCCATTATGTTCTTCCCAGAGGCAGTACAAAAATGTGGGGAACAGAAACACTTGTGAAATGAGGGAATGAAATAGAGCAGAACAGAAGTCCTTGTATGAGAAGAAACTGGGGCTTTGAAGTGGGTATCTCAGAAGCTGTGGAATCTGCATTGTTGGAGACAAATTTTGACCTTTGAAGACCTGACTAGACAAAGCCTTTGAAAAAACCTGAACTCAGTATTGAGTCTAATTTGAGCAGGAGACTGGACTAGAGATATCTTATGGCTCCTTCCAACACTAGTGTTGCTGTGAGTCAGAGACTGCTATACACATACAGATCCATAGTGGGAGTACTTCAGAGCTACCCTGGGCCTGTGCAGATTAATCTGCAAAGCACGTGGTGTTCTATCCTTACCAGAATTATCAACACAGTATTAGGCTTCCTACATAAGTTAGAAAAGAGACTACTGTGAGCAAGGAAAATCGAGTATTCAACATGCTCTTTATGTACACAAGCCATTTGACCTATAGAAGCAACAGAACAGATAATCTCCTACTGAGAAACACAGTTATAATCTTAGAGAGATTCTGCTCTTCACTTTCTGTCCGCCTTTGCTGCCTGAGTTCTGAGAGGTGCTGGACAAACAGCTCACCCTCTATTGCCCTGGCATGCAGCTGCTTCTTGTGTATGAGCTCATAAATATTATTACCCTGTGGGTTCTGCTGTGGACTGCTTTTCTCCTATCTGCTGGTTTTCCCTATTTTGTGTTGAAGTTACTGGTACTCTTTTATTTGAGGTCACATTTTTCTTTTATTTCTTGACACATTTTTGAACTTCTGCCTATTGTTCCATTTTCCTCATTCTATCCATTCCCTCCTCCATCAACTGACGTGTTTGTCCTCCATTGCCTATTTCCCCCTTCCTATAAATATATATATAGTGTTTATTTAGCTTTCTTTCAAAGATTTTCTCTTTTTCTTCTACTTTTTCTGTGTAATTTTTCAATCACATCAGAATGTCAGGGAGTCAGTTACATATAAGTGTTACAAATGTAGGAAAGCTGTTTAACTTGTCACACTACTGAAAGTATATCACCACCTGTGAGAACATATTGTGTAGACCATATATAGCTGCAATACTGCTCAAATTTTACCATATTGTGGGTAAGATGCTGTATGCCACAGCCTTGACTACACCATTAATAATGAAATGTGACAGAGGAGATGGAGAACCCTGTCATCCTTGTACTCTATATTACACATTGTCATCCTGTCAAGTCAAATCTAATATAAATGAATCACATTAATCAGAAAATGTGAATTTGTATGACAAGCTAAAGGAGCATAACATCTTCAATTAGACTAGCTACCTAAAATTAGCTACTGACTCAAGCAAGTGTACATGGTCAATTTGCCTGACTGAAACTCAAAATCAAGTAAGACATATTAGATATTAGATAGCCTCAGAGTGAATGCAAGGCTTTAACTCATCCAATGGGCCACGTTGACGTCACATGAAACTGCAGTGAATTCAGCTATATATTCAGTTTGGGGTCACCTCTTGACATATGATTTATAACATAAATTTTAAGCTTAAATGCTTCGGACTCTGTTCATCAATAATTCAGTTCTTTGGTTGAAAAAGAAGTAGCTGAGTTCCATCTTAAAGGCTTTTTAAGATTTGTGCTGTTTTGGGATCTCAGCTATGAAAAAAAACAGATAACAGGCTTCATAAGTCTTCAGTTCCATACACAGCGAATATATTCTACAGGTTTATTAGACTGAGATACCAGTAGGAGAGGCAAACATGAAGAATGTACTGAAGACACATATGTGCAAGAACATAAAGAGACTTGAGTGTAGAAGATGAGGAAGGATGATTTCTATATGCACTCATGCTGAAGTTCAGG
Organism: Tetrao urogallus; assembly: GCF_951394365.1. Taxonomy (NCBI): domain Eukaryota; kingdom Metazoa; phylum Chordata; class Aves; order Galliformes; family Phasianidae; genus Tetrao; species Tetrao urogallus. The sequence goes on along the minus strand of NC_136813.1, from coordinate 79,590,180 downwards.
CTAGGAACTCCTAAAGTAAGTACAGACTTGTGATCAGATGATTGCCATGTGGCTGCCAATTACTTTTCAGAGCCATCTCCCTGGGAAGCTGTGGCTACATATTCAAAAGAACAAGACAAAACCTGTTCTTGATATCCCTGTAATTCATATGTATCAATGAGTAGATTATCCATAATCAGTTACCAACTCAGAGGTGTGTAAATTTGCTTCTCAAAGGCAAAGTTATCTCTTGTCCCTTGAGTTGCTGAAAGCAACCAAATACATACTAGATTCTTAGCAAAGATTGTCAGCTATTTTTAACCTTCTTCACAGGGAAGCCAAGAATTCAAAGAATAGCTTAGTTCCTTTTTTAAAAACCTTGCCGTGTGGAACTTCAGAATCTAAGACAAAGCTTAAGAGACCTAATTCCAGTTTTGAATAAAAATAATCTTTCTTCCACAGAGATCAAAACTATAACAGCTAAAGGAATAATAAATGTCTATTACAAAACAACCAAATTATAATAGAAACACAGAATGATAGAGTGGTTTGGTCTGAAAGGGACTTTAAAGACCATCCAGTTTCCATACCAGTGCTATGAGAATAGGCACCTACCACTAGATCAGCTTGCCCAAAGCCCCATCCAACCTGGACGTAAACATCCGTGGGGATGGAACATCTGCAGCTTGTCTGGGCAACCTATTCATTTATCAATCTTCTTTTCAAAGTGTAGATATCTGAATATATTCCAGTGTCTCACCACCCTCATAGTGAATAATTTCTTCCTAATGTCTAAATCTAAATCTAATCTGTACTGCTTTACAACCATTATCCCTTGTCCTATCAGTACAATCCCTGATGTGTGTCCCCTCTCTATCTTTCTTATAGGCCCTTTTTCGGTACTAGAAAGATATTATAACATCTCCCCAGAGCCATTTATTTTTTCCAGCCTGAACAACCCTAACTCTCTTAGCCTAATAGTAATAGTCCATTAATCAGTAGTAGTTCACTAATTGCAGCATTACAGTCCTTCAGGCTTGTGTACACCTAATTGTATTGGACAGACACAGAATTCTCTGTACTACAGCTAAATAAATATCTGCTGTCTCCCTTTTCCAGTTCCCTTATCTGGTTTCTTTTCCCACTTCTGCACAACTCCTGATGATTCACCTTTTCAGACATTTCTTCTCTCTTTATAAACATAAATTTCTGCAGACTGCCACAGTCACATTGATCAAATGTGGGCGACTTTCTTTCCCAACTCAAACTCCTTGATTAACCTAAACCTCAATAAGTCTGACAGTTTAAACATTTCTAGAGAAATCCACTTCCTACAGAAAGAAATGAGCAGAATAAAGATGTATAGATTTTGAGACCTGAAAGGATGGCTACAATAATATAGTTCAATCTGCTGCACAGTGTGGAATACCATCTAGTCACTGATGCATAAGATTCTCCAATATTCTTAAAAATCTCTCAGTATAGTCATGTTTTACAGTGTGAAAACTTTTCCCTCTAGCTATCCTTCCTTATTTATCAAACTCTTTTCACTGTGTGAATAAGTAGTCATTAATTAACTTCCTTTTTAAATTGTTAATATCTAAATACGTCCTATGACTTTTCCAGAATGGTCCTGCTAATACATTAGGAAAAATGTATGGCCACAGTCAGAGAATGCATACTTTAGGAGTAAAGCAGGCAGGCTGAATATTGTTTTCCTTATTGTAGTTGGTCCATTTAAAGACAAAAAAAGAACAGATTAATCAAGAAACAGAAGTTTGATACTTGATGAAACAGTACACAGGCAGATGAAGGTATCTGGCTGGATCTACCATATGACAGACATGAAGGAATTCTGCCCACATAACAGGATAGAGGTCCTAATTAGTATCTTCAGATGCCAGAAATAATTCATCAAACCTCTGCATGCTCCAAGACGATGTGGGAGGGACTACTAGAGAACAGACTGCATGACACAGGGGTTTCTCTGATGGACTGAATCTATCCTTCAGGCTTCCAACCAGTCTGAAAACTGTTTCAGGGCTCAGGCATATGAATGACTTAGGTTAGCCAACTAGGATAGAAGGCTAGGATTAATTTCATCTCATGCTCACAGTTCACCCTAATTATAGTACTCAAGTTAAAAAGCAGAGATTTTCCCTGAGTAAAGAAAGAGTATCACGCAGTTACATTTACTCAAATGATGATCAGTAATGCAATAGGCAGCTACGTTCTGACTGTCATATCCTTAGAAAGTGGAATCCTTAAAACCTATTCAGAAGAATTTGGACCTTTGTCTTTCGTATTTTCTTCTCTTTGTAACTGATAAATGTAACGACAGTACCATTATTATGAACTTCCCATTTCTAGTGTTTTTCTGGCAGACTACTTCCATTTTGGTTCCACTGAAGTTGTGAGAAACCTTACATGGAAGTGTGGAAGGACATGCCAGAATAAAATTTATTTGAATTACCTGTGAGTGACACCATTTATTTGTCTGTTACACAACAGCTTACTTGAAGAACAGACTGTTTAGGAGTTCTATTCAAGCACAAAAAATGCATTCTGGCCAGAACACTGGAACATGGTCCAGAATCCTATTTACATGTATTATCACCAACTGAAGAGGATAACTCTCTATTTACTTTTAAAAATATATTAATTTCCAATATGTATCTTTCTTTGTCAGTAGATGTTGTCACGGAACTTGTGTTCTTTACTAAAGATCACTTAACTAGGTGAACTTTGTTATCCTTCATTTCTGACTATAATCAGCAATAAATAGAACTCCATGCTGCTGGCATCTGGGAAATGATTGCACCCAATGGCTTTTATGTAGTTTTCTGAAAATGGGATATGCAACAATGTAAGTAGAACACTTTATAAGTCCTTTTGCACTTCCCATAAATCCATTTCACATTTTATTAAAATAGACGAACTGTTTTCATAATGTGACACCTAACATCTAGATTTGATTTTCAGACTTCTTAGATTGCTAATACAATTAAAATTATACTGAGAAAAAGAACAGTTAACAAGAATCAGAGACAAATGATGTTTTTGATGTTTTAGCTGTTTGACTTTCATTATGCACAGAATACCATATACACAATAATCTACATAAACAGATTAAATACAAATTATATATGGATAACCTGTATATATCTGTTGTTTGCTTTTTTCTTTCTTTTTTTTTTTTTATTTCCTGTCACATAATCTTCTCCATGGCAGGAATGTCAAAGATATTTCTGAAGTGGTAAATGATACAAAATTTATAAAGGATCTTGCAGTACTGATCTTCAGATTTTCAGTGCTCTTGGATTCATCTAACACTTCACGAAACTGCCAGCAATGAGAAGAAATGACTATGAAATGTTTACTTCAAATACCTAAAGTTAACATTAAAAGAAGTAAATTGGGAAATATTATTTTGGAGAAGAAACTTGTCAATGGTATCATTTAACTTACTATAAGGGTAGGGTAATACACTGAATGCGTTCAATGTCACACTAAACAATAAAAACACCTGCAGAATTTCAGCCTGCCAAGTGACACAATCTCAACTGTATGTGGCATTGAAGATCTTCTTCCATGACTTCTGCTGAAATCAACAAGAATATAAGGCTTGAGCACCTTAGCAAATAAAGCCTCCATGTCTATACCTTGATTTCTTATAAGGAGAAATGGACAGGCCTTCCCTATTCCACTCAGCTCCCTATTTTTCAGCTTAAAAATATCCCTCTCCCAGAGTTTGTGTGGATTGCCTAGTGACTTTATGCCCATTATTGTCTTGAGGAGGAAAAAAAAAGAAAAAAAAAGTTCATTTGACTGGTATTGTCAGGCACTGAGCTGTCAACATCATTACAAACATTCAGACAACAAGGGATTTGCACACCTATCTCTGTTTCACAAGTTTATCTTCTTTTTAGTAGTGCTCACTATCCACACCATTGTAAGGAAGTTTAGACTTCCTTATCCTCTCCATTCCTTCAGTGTAGGGATCCAGCTAAGACCCGTTCATTGATGACTGCAGCTTTGCTATCAGCCTTTACACTTTGGCAATAACTTTTGTTACGCAATTTTTTCCTTTTTTTTTTCTGGAACCTTTTGTATCTATTTAACTAGGCTTACAACAGGGCAAGGGTTGGAGGGACAAAGCTAAAAGGCATAAAAATCTGTCCAAAGTCACAGGAAACCTGGAACACCACATGCTGATGTAAGATTACCAAATGACTTCACAGACTGGATGCATATAAGCCACTGATAATGCAGAGGAGATACTGGACCTGTTTGCTAAATAAACATCACATGGAAGTCATAGAAAACCACGATACTGCTTATGCAAACATATCCATTTGGTTCACCTTGCTCAGGAATTTTCCACAGTAGGTTTACAGGAAATGGATTCATTTAACGGGATTTCCATTCCTTTGCAGTACGATTTCTAAGGAAAAACAAATCTTTACATGTTACATTTTCTCAGTTTATTTTCTTGAGGCAATATATCACAGAACAGCTTTCAATTCCACTTAGAATAGTAAAGGTGTAAGTAACAGATATCAGCTTACTTTTCCAACTGATAGCTCGTCTGTCTCAGGCATTGGAACTTCTCTCATCCTCTCAGAAAACCCTTATATTCTTTAGTCTGACTCATTTTCTTTTGCTGCCTTTAAAACAGAGAGCTCCTCAGTATTTGTTTTCCACAAAACACAAGTCCTATCTGCAGCTGCCCTGCTCAGTTTCATGCACCTTTACAATTCCTGATATAATCTCCCATGTTTCTCACTGGATCTCAGATATAGGAGTAGCAAACAAAAAATGCAGATTTTTATTTGCTCCGTTTTGGTGGAATTCTTGCCAAGTGCAGAATTGCTGAAGCTCAACTCTTGCTTTCTCTTTGATAAAGGCACAAAGACAATGATTTTCCCTTAAAGTAAGGCTCATATAAAAACTTCTGTCACTTTTGATAGAAAGTAATTTCACTTACCTGCAGATTAATAGGAATTTTAATAGCAGCTACACTCTTCCTTCTCTCCAAAAGCCATGAGTACCTATACAAATACTTTTGAAGTGGTTAGAATTTATTCAGTCCTGCAAAAACAAAGCACCAAGTTGATACACACTCTTTCTTTTGACCACAACACATAGTTTATCTTAAAAAATGTAATAACTTACATGCAGTACTATATTTCCTAGCTCAGCCTTCTCATCATACCAGTCTTAGCAAGATATTCTCATCTTTTTCTTTAGATTCCAGTACAGGAATATATTGATCTGAGAGAAGATGGAATGGGAGAGGAAATGACAAAAATTTAAGGGTCATGTAAAAGCTATATTTAATGTCATATATAAAAATCAGTATTAGTGTGGGAAGAAAACATTATTTTATGAGACTCTGGCACTTCCTCTTTTGCAAGTAGGATCTGTGCCAATAATACTGAAAGTTTAGATATCATTTTTCATATATTGATGCTCAGACATTTTTAATGCATGGTAAAGAATTTGGACCTATGACGGAAATGGATAAAGCAGATGTTGTGAGTGGCTTAGACTAAAGAGCAATAGTTGTCTGGAAATATACAGAACAATAGCTGAGTAAAAATCTTTGTGAAACGCTTAAAAGGTTGTTTTGCTCTTTCTGTCCAATTCTGTAATTCTGTGTGGAAATTCTCAATAAAAGATTTTTAGGAAAGTAAATGAATTTATGTTTTATGGGAAGCTTATTCTGAAATGCAACCTCAGCTGCTGAACTGATCCCAGAACATTTTAATATATATGCATCTATGTCAAATAACCTCTAAATCTATGACACAAATTCACTTAATCCCTTATTTTAAATAGGACGATAAAAGCTCTCACTTCTCTTTCTCTGCAGGAAGCAGTTTGGTTCAGAGAAGGACTTCTCTGAGGAAGTCACACAATGGAATCGAAGACAAGTTTTTTTAGCAACAACTGAGTCACTAGTTTTGTTTCACCTGCACTACTGCATTTCAGTCTTTACCCTTCATTTCTAAAGAGCAAACAGGATATTTACTATTTATGATTTTCCATCTAGTTTCTAATGTCTTTTTAAAAAAACAGACCTTCAGAAATCACTAGATCTTTAGCTATATTTTATTTCCCCACCACTATCACCTAATTTGATGTACGTCTACTGAAATCAATGAAACTATGCTAAGCTTGTTGATGATCAAGAGCTTTCAACTGAAAGTGATTAGAAAAAAAGAAGATTACATATAAGTAGGAAAAAATTATATAGTGTTATACCTTTCTCATAAATAGAATTACCTCTTCTCAAAATAGAAGGTAATTTGCTTTTATACCCTATCACATCAGACAAAGACCAATTTTAAGGTCATTAACAGCATGTAGTACCTGATATAACATGAACAATCAGAGTAGAACCTGAGAATTTTATGACCCTGGCAAAATACATCCTATAGTGTTTATCGACATTATATAATTGAGCAATGGAAGAAGGCACAAGAGACTCTTGTAGGACACTATTGCTTGCAGGAGTCGTTTATCAGTACACATGCAACCTACTGAAAGATAAGAATATGAAGCCTCTCACAGCACAGATATAGCAGCAATTTTTGATTAAGGCTTGGACTAAGTAAAATTTCTTCATTATTTACTTAGTCGAAGAAAATCAATTGCTACAACATAATCCTATTGCCAAAACCTGTATGGACACATGGCCTATCAAAAGCATAAACAATTTCAACACTAAAATAAATAAGCATTCAGACCTTGAAAAAGACATACTAGCCATTTTACTTTCAGCATTAAAACACTTACATTCCTACACCAAATGATCAGAAGGTTAACAAGTATTTATTTCAGTCAATTCACGAGAAAGAAAAGAAGTCTGATTCATCTCTGCTGTCCTTCAGAAATACTCCAAGCTATTACCAAAGGATTCTTAACCCCTGTTCCTCTCACAAGGATTACTATTGTTGGTATTACTAATATGTGGCATGGAAAACAGGCGAGGCTATTTTTCTGGGTGCATGCTGAAATAGCTAGCACTTTCCACATGAGAACTATCATGGTCAGCTTCTAGAGTGGATGACCCAACACTCAAATATTTTAAGCAACACGGGGCCTTGACATTGAGAAGTAGATCCACGAGTTTACAAATCAACATGCTTACTATAAAATATGAATTCATTATGCTACAGAACATAGTTTTTAATTGCACTTATCAATTCCTAAGAATACCAATTTCAGAACTAAAAGTGCAGTATCAGAGAAGCTAAGAAGCAAGTCTGCAACTTAATCTTCATAATGTGACAAGGGCAGTGCTTCAGGAACACCATCATCACAGATCCCTGGAACACATTTGTACAGTACAACACCTGTACAAAGAGCAAGAATGCATGTATTTGAAAACTGTTTTTACTTCAGAAGTCTTGTTTGAGTCCTTGACTATAATTAAAACGTTTCTCACCTTCAGTGCAGAGGTCACATTGTTTAATTTAAAGGCTTTTGAAAGGGAGTGGAAATAGTTTTGGTCAAGTAAAAACTCATTAAAAATCCACAGAAGTCTATCCACGCTTGGACAAATGCTATGAAGAAATCAGCAGCTCAGTCAGCTGTGAGGGATTCTTCAAGAGTCTTGTATTTTTTTTGTTTTGTTTTGTTTTGTTTTGTGAAGTGAAGTGAAGTGATACCACAATTTTCCTACAAACAAGTTAGATTTGAAGCATTCATAAGGTCAAATTATAGAGCTTTCTACAACACTAATTGTCTTATTCTTTCCCTTCTTTGCACTATGTGTTCAGTGACTACATGCCCTAGTTAATTCAAGAAAGCTAAGTACCTCTACATCCTTAACATCATGAAGGGCTTCTGGAATATATTCATGTAACAGCTAAGAGAAAGAGTTGCTCTTAACTAGAAATGGGAAGTTGACATTGCATACATTAACAGTTATTTACAGCATCAGTAGGAAATATGAAAAGATGAATAGAGTAGATAAGGATGTGTGAGCACATGTGCAGTGCTGGATATCAGAACTTTCAAGGAAGTGACAGCGTGGTGAATGTAAGGGTGACTTTTGAGAGTTGACTCACTGTGTTTTTAAATGTGAAAGTCATCCATGGAAAAGTTTTTAATGGATCACAAGCTTAACTAAATCACTTCAGCATGCTTTATTATTAATTTACTATGTTACCATGATTTATCCCACATACATAGCCTTTGTAACAAAGATTCATACTGTCTGTTGATGAATCATTGGGAGAATAATACAACTAAGGGGAAGAGTCCATCTAGGGAAAATCCTAAATTACCTGCAAATATGTGCTTTGGACTTTTGAAGCTATTTTTGAACTCAGCTTGAGTAGCTTTTCTCAGGATCTGAAACTAAATTTCAGAAAGAAAAAAGTGAAGAGAAATTTAGAGACAATAAATACAAACTTTAAGTTATACATTATGACTGGAATTCTTTAAACAATATAGAACTAGGTTAATACTGTTCTCATCACTATAAGGAATTCTGGGGATAACAACTGGAAGGAATCAATAAGGTAAGTGAACTCTATCCAAGTCTATTCAGAGACCTTTATTAGAAACTCCTGTATCCATCTGCTATGAATATTAGGATGGATATTATGCCAATGTCACTGCCAAGGTTACGACTCCGAATGCAGGTTTTGTATGAATCTTACAGGAAAGAATTATGCATGTTCTAGTTTGACATGAATTTGCTAAAATTAGAGCTTCATTAAGGGCCTTCACAGCATTAGTATCTTTTGTTTATTCCATCTATTACAGTTGTCACATACCTACCAAATTCAGTACTTAAAAAAAATCATATATATATCATAATAATATCATAATCATAATTTGAATATTATTACTTTTTTTCATTAGTACTAAGTCAGAGTGCATTTACCACTGGATAGCTACTACGTTTAGTTGAGTTTACTTAGCAGAAAAGTCTAGCTCTATGCTACTTATCTTTGGATTTCACCACAGTATGAAGTGAAGCATAAATATTTACAGGGAAGCCAGCCAGCTTACTTTGCAAAATGCTCTTAAATAGTAAAGACTGCCTTGTCCATTTACTTTTGTCAGTCACTTTTCTTCCCATCATATGATGCTAGGCATATGTTTCTTTGGAAGAATACAACTGGTATGTTAAATCAGAAATGTTATATTCCTGAAGTTCCAAAACATCATACACTTTCTACATAAGTGCCCAAAAGGATACTGCTCATACTGTTCATTCCATATTTTCAAACTTCCTGCACTTACCTCAGAAACATCCAGAGAAAAGTGTTAGGTTTCGCACAGTTGTTAGCCGAGGATACTGTGAAGGTCTCAGTTATGCCAGCTTTGCTCTCCCAGGGAACTGTTCCATGTTTGTTTTTCTCCAGAGACTCTTGACTGGAATACAAATGCTGCGTGATTGGATAGAAACTATTTCATAGAATCATAAAACGGCCTGGGTTGAAAAGGACCACAATGATCACCTAGCTTCAACCCCCCCTGCTATGTGCAGGGTCACCAACCACCAGACCAGGCTGCCCAGAGCCACATCCAGCCTGGCCTTGAATGCCTCCAGGCATGGGGCATCCACAACCTCCTCAGGCAACCTGTTCCAGTGCATCACCACTCTCATATATTTCAGCATATGTGTTCTCAGTGGATTAACTGGTCACCACACAGCCTTACTCTGTCTGCAAATGGTGGTACTTTTTTTCCCAGCCTTGATAAACACGGGAAAATAATTTTATTATTATTATTATTTTTAATGTATAGTGAAGAAATATATAGTAAGCTATACATGTTGATTGATGCCACAGAGAAAAATTGTCTGCGGTAGAAGAAGAGCTCTTCTCTTTCCTCTAACAATTTTATTCTTTCCAAAATCAAAATAGAAAACAAGACAATGCAAAGACATTGCCTTTTTCTGCCTGCATCCATGCTTTTTCTGCTCAACCTGTTCCTGAATCCTCACCTGGTCACTTGGATTGCTCGTTTCCTGAAGAGCTGTCTTTCTCACTCTTTTAGGAGTCCAGTTCACTCTCTTCACACAGGATTCTCTATATAATAGTCTCAAGAACATCCTTTACACTAAGTACTTACAATTGTTGACATAGCTCAAACTTTGTTTCTTATCTACCTCATACTGGGATCCTCTACAACTGCTCTCCTGCAACACCTGTGTGAGAGATCAACAGCACTACATGGAGGAGGAAAAGAATCAATCCGTGGCGGTGTTGGCAAGTGCTGCAATGCAGTGTAGAGGGAGCAATCACACAGAACAAACAGGTGGTGCTGAGGATTCAACATCTATACTGTGTATATTTCTGGAGCATAGCAAAATTAATTTCAAAACCCTTCAATTTGATTTTTATCGTGCCCACGTACTCTTTTCAGTATTTCTGAAGTGCTGCTCGGCTGAGTCATACATATCAATGAAAGTGTACTGCTCAGGGTAGTGCTATCAGAGATAACCAAGTTAGTGACCAGGTCTGCACTGTGCCTGTGCTAAACATACAGTTCACAATGAGAACCTTAACTCTATTATGGGAAGTAATTGGAGCCCCCAGACCAAACATTGTCCAGTTCTGGGGAATGTCCAAATAAATTCTGAAAACAAGGTGGATTCAGGTAGACTCCTGGTTTTCAGTGAAATCTTATCCCCTTCATTATTGTGTATTTTGTGGGTATTTTTTCCTACTATATTCTACAATATTTTTGACAATGTCACACTACAGTTTGGCAAATACTGCCAGCTGTTAACACGTTATGATGGGATTCAAAAGGTGTGAATTATAAGACCAGTAGCAAGAATTTAAGGAAGGACTAGGACTATTAAAAATGAAATAGATCTCATGTTCTCTGTCCAGTATGCAATTCTGGAAGCACTGTTATGAGCTGTTATGGGCTGCACTGCATCAAGGCTAGTACTCGACTCAGCAGCTGTGATCAGAATGCACACAGAATTGAGTTGTTGAGTATAATGTTATTTTTAATGTTATAGCAGAATTGCATCTTCAACCACACTTCCTTCAGAAAGTCTACTGAATGTTTTTCTCACTGTATGTGTTCAGCCTAAGAGACAAATACCCACAAGTATCAGGCAGTCATAGTATGCAAATTCTGAACAGTAGAAATAACTTTAAAAGTTTTAGTTTAGCCCATCTGTGTGTCCTACCAGCAGCTTGTGAGCAATACAAACCATGGATATCACAGCGACCCATGACATCTTTTGCTTAACTCCCAGTGAAAGAAAATTGTGGCTTACAGATGAGAGAAAAATTTACAATTAGAGAGCAACTAAGAAAGAGACGTCATGGGGTTATCCATTGTCAGCTAAATTTAGAGCATCTGAGTACATTATCTTTCACCTTTGTCCATGACGAGATACACACTGTTCCTAGATTTACTTGCAATGCTTAAAAAGAAAGGTTAATGAAAACCAAAGGTTTGTAGAGATCAGTAACTGAATTTGCTATAATTAATGTATCTTTTTCTTTAGACACTGTTAAGGCATAATTCAGAATCTTAGTTCCAGTTAGAACCCCTCCCTGTGTATTTCATTCCATCTTTCAGACAGAGCCCCAGTCCTGGGTCACAAACTTTTTTAGAGATAAGACTGTGACTGTTCATGTTAACAAAGCAGAAAAAAATCTTGGAAAAATGAATCTCCTTTCCCCTCTCTTCAGCTGTTTTTAGTGTGGGTTATTTCTGACCAGCACTGACAGACTAGCATGTACTTAGCCCTAGTAGTAAGAGAGCTAAATAGAGAACTCTTCAGCACTGTTTGAAGTCAATCATTAACAAAACACAAAATATAAAACTTAACAGTTCCTGTCTGGAGAGCAGTTTACAAAGACACACTTTTAGATTTTCAAGCCCATACAAGACTTCCACAACTGTTAGATGCTGCTCATAGCCACCCTTTTAAGGTCTTTTCAACATAATTTATTGGCGATTAGGAGCTGATCAGCCTGAAAACAAACACTCTTTTAAATTTATCATCTATGGTTTAACTTCAGCTCTGTAATTGATCTTCATATGGAGCACCCGCTTTGGATGGTTTGCTAACAACAGCTGTCTCATATTACTGTGACCATTAATGTTTTATACGCTATCACAACTTTCCCATGCCAACAATAGCACCTTTCACCCTCTTGTAGCTCTTGTTCTCTGAGACACTGACCACCCAAATCATGAGGTAAAAAAACAGAGCTGCCAGAATATGGTCTATCCACAGTAGCAAAATAATTGGGGATGCTTAAGAAACTGTCTGAAAACAACAACAAAAAAGAAAACCTGAATGTTAAAAAGACATTGTGTTTGAAGATCAAAATTCTCAACTGATGCTTTTAAAAGGCAGAGGATTTCTTACTGCAAAGATGAATCCTCGCCACTTACACTAGCTACCACAAGTTTTTACACATTTCAGCAACTGTGTGTAAGTTATGTGTAAATCTGCAGACTTGAAGAATCACCAGTAAGAGTAAATGCAACTACACCTGAGAAACAAGGAGCAGAAATATCTAGAGTCCATGGTTACATATAAAAAAATCAAAACAACTCCTAAAAGACTTAGTATGTATATAAATACAGATGATAAAGCTGAAATTCAGTGATGCTATGAAGGAATGAACAAGAGCAACCTATGTTAGTAGCTGCAATGCCTCCTCCCTAGGTAGGCATGCTGTTCATAACCTATGTCACCACCTGGCATTACAGCTGCTGAAACTGTCTAGTGTCTATCTAAAACTCACAGGGTAGCTGCTTCACTGACATGAATAGACACTATTTTCATCAGCATGCCTCTGTGGTAAAAAGATCCCCCCTTTCACAGACGGGAAATTGAAGTCTGAGAAAGACTCGTTTATCCAAGGTCAGTCACAGTATCTGTTGTCCATGCTGGGAAATGAGCAGACATCTCCACTGTCCTACACCCGTACTCTGCCAACATGGCATTTAATTCTATCATTATTTTTATATCGACTGTGACCTTAACTTAGATGTGATATCAGCTTAAAATAAGCTGCTGCTTGCAAGTCTCCTTGAAAGTTTGTAAGGAGTTAACACAGCTGAAGCTGAAAAGTTTCAGTAAATGTCAGCTATTTTATTACAGCCCACAACAGTATGATATTTTTTCTCCCCCCAAAACAAGGACTTTTAAAAGTAATTAGAGAAAAGTAGGTCAATGTCAAGGATTAAGTGGTACAGAAGCATGAAGTCAAATCAAACCAAAGTTAGTATTTAATTCACAGTCCCATTTTGTTCTGTTCCAGACTGTACTTTTTAAATGAAGCACTAAAATGGAAATAGAATACTTTCACATCATGTCAATTCTTAGTGTTTCTAACATGAACTACTTAATGTCATATCTTCCATTGCTGATAAACCACATCATGCCACAAGGATCTCTGATTTATATGGTACAGCAGAATAGGTTAGAAGATGAAACTTAAAAGCACCAAATATATTGCCAAATAAAACCAACTATATGGACATTTATAATGAGGCTAACAGTTCTAACACTTTCAGTATGCATGGCTGTAATTCCCATTTTCTTTGCATGAAGAAAAATCTTCATAAATACAGAAATCTTTTTACTTTATACCTTCAGATGGTGATTATTTAGAAATAGTATCCTGAGCTGCATCAAAAGAGAAGTGGCAGTAAATGGAAGGCATTGTTCCCCTTTGCTCTGCCCTTCTGAGGTCCCATCTGGAGTACTGTGTTCAAGCCTGGGGTCCCCAACACAAAAAGCATGTAGAGCTGTTGGAGGGGGTGCAGAGGAGAGCTACGAGGATTATCACAGGGCTGGAGCACTTCTCAGATGAAGACACATTGAGGGAGTTGGGCTTGTTTAGCTTGGAGAAGGCTCCAGGGCAACCTCATTGTGGCCTTCCAGTACTTGAGGGGAGTGTAAGCAGGAGAGCGACTGATTTTGTACATGGTCTGATAGTGACAGGACAAGGGGGAATTACTTTAAACTGAAAGAGGGAAGATTTAGGTGAGATGTTAGGAGGAAATTCTTTACCTAAAAGGCAGTGAGGCGCTGGCACAGCTGCCCAGAGAAGCTGTGGTGCCCCATCCCTGGAGGTGCTCAAGGCCAGGTTGGATGGGGCCCTGGGCAGCTGAGTTGGTGGGGGGCAGCCCTGCCCATGGCAGAGGTTGGGGTGGGGGGTTCGGGCTTTGAGGTCCCCTCTAACCTAAACCATTCTGTGATTCCATAGTTCTGTGCTTTCTGAATAATGCACATCAAGGTATTAAAGGTCACAGATAAACTTTTAATAAATACACTTTTCTTTAGATAAAATCCCCTTGATTAGGTGCACAAAGTTATGAATATTTTTGTTTTTCTGGTTTGTTTACCTGGCAGCTCAAGTATGGACAGAGTTACAAAATGAGCTGTCTGCTTATGTTTCTGAACAGCCATTTTAAATCCCTGAAAGGTAAACTCACAAAGCTATGTAAAATAAATTAACAAAACCAAACAATAACAAAAGTGTGTATGTACTTTTTTCATTGCTGAGTTACAAGGAAAAAGACAAATGACAAATTACCAATGTAGTCCTAATATCTCTTTCACTGTATGTCAAGATGATGTGGATAATGAAAGTCACAGAAATCGTTATGCACAACATCTAAGCAAAGCTCTATTAATACTAAAAGAGCCAGAGTAGCCTGAGACACCTCTAGAAGATGCTATAAATTCTGGAGATAGGCCCATGCTTTTAGACATCCTGGAATTATCACATAAATGTATAATTTAACACAAATTAGCAGTATCATATTTTAAATATAAAACAGCTGTGCTTTTTCATAGAGAAAATAATTCAGTCTGTTTTGAACTTTAAATCTCTGGGTTTCTACTCTTTTCACATTACAGCACATCAAAGTATAATTGCATATGACACCATGTGTCTGTGTGGTGTACTGCTAGATTGCCAACTAAACTGTTCTAAAAATATCAATGTTAATTTGCTGGATCATTGTCTTGCTGTGGTAATTGTGAGCTGCAACAAGTTCCCCCCCACCTTACCCACCTTGGTGCCCTGTGGTACAGACTGTAAGCACCACACTTCTGTTGTCCAATGATCATCACAAAAGCGTGCATACAAAAAGATGAATTTCAAAGTAAAAAAGAAATGAAGAATTCACTCAAAGAACTGTGTCATACAAAACAATGGATGGATTGCAACAGACATTTATGTGATTCGGCACATGTAAGTTCAACTGAAAGAATAGTGATTTTATACACAGTTCATGCCGTACAGACCGACATAAGAATGTCTTCAACGTGTAAAAACAATTTATTTGTCTCATCTACTGCTTAAAATCCAATTCCTGAACTAGTGGAAAAAAATTGGTTTTAATGTCGTTCTACAGCAGACACAGTTTAAACTATTTGCTCTTATTTTTCAAAGACAAAGAGACTCTATTCCTAACAGTGCAGAAGTTGGTACACTAAAGAATTTAACGATCTACTGTGAGATACTATTTGTGGGTATCTGGAGAGCTATGCACTGAAAAACACAAAACCCTTCATCCTGTTGTTGATTCGCTTTTAAAAGTAGATAAAACACATGCATCTATTTCCATAATTTGTTATGAACAGAACTGAGACAGGAGAGGCTTTGTCTGTCACTAATTTACAACAATTATAGAAGGAATTAAAAGCAATTAGCACAATGAGGCTCTGATTTCCGGTTTTAAAACCACATACACACAAAAGCAACAAAGGTGGTGGTTAGTGGATGTTTGTATGACTAAGGAGAGAGTGATTTTATCTCCTCTTTAGACAGTTACTGAAGTATTTAACCTCTACTTGCTACCTTCTTCTAACTGCAATTAGTCTAATCACTAAGACCCTGAACCTGACTGTATTTTAGGAGGCATGTCACCTTCTTATGAATCAGCTACAGCTTTAATTGTACTGTGGACAAATTCTTCTCTACAAAAGGAATTTCAACAGGTTACTTTCAATAGGTATAGAAGACTGGGCACTAAGAAAAACTGTTTGTGTGCCAGTGCCATGTGGTTTAATGGCATCGTTGTTTCTGTACTTACATGATGAGAATTTGCCCTTCCTTTACTGGTGTTATGAGAAAAGCCCGACTTGTAGGAAAAGAGAAAACTAACAGTTTCATAATGTGCAGCTGATAAGACTGTCTGAAATATTACAGTCTATTTGGAAATGTCCTTGGAGCTTTTACTTGGGTTTCTCTGGGGGAAAGAAAAGTCCTAATAGGCAATTCTTTTAATAGTAATGATAGCAAATAGAACTGATATCAGTCAGCTGTTGTATATCAGCAAAAAACTGCCTTCTGTTTGTTTTTTAAAACATGGCAGAGTCTAACTACATCTGCACTGAATTACATGTTTTCTGGTAAAGGGTCTTCTGTTCATTATTTAGTAAAGGAATAGAATAAATACGTAAATAAAAACAGTGGAAAACTGGTACTAGCTGCCTTGCTGAAAAAAACCATGTGAATACTCAGTCTATCTTCAGCATTAGATTATTTGAGATACTAAGTTAAAGACCCAATGCAATCATGCTTTAACATTGGATATTCTGCATTTCTCTACATTTTCTAACAATCAAAAATCTCCATATTGTGGTAAGACAATAGTTTCGGGATGGGTTGAGTGTGCCTTGCTGGAACAACATGGGGAAATGCAACCTTCAGCAGTGAAAGGTACAGAGTATTCTGAACTAGGATTCATAAGGGAAGAGAAGGCTGACAATAGGGTTGCTCTTCTGCTTTGTTTTCTGAGAATCACTATATCACTTAAGTCAAACTCCAGGAAGCAAATGTAACAACGAAGAAAAAGGAAGGTTTTCACAATACTGTCTGCAAAGAATATTGTTATATATACCAGTATATATATACAGTATTTGTTATATATACCATTCTTGATCAGATGATCTGGTAAAAATGAAGAATCTTAATCACACTAACAAATTTTCCAACAACTACATTAACCATAGGAAAAAGCAGACTGACTTGTTTTATTTGTTTTTATCTTTGGACAAGCATGTGGGGAGAACCTTTCTTACAATCACGAAAAAGAGTTAACAAAGTAAATATAAAGGAACTCAGAAGGAGAAGTCCTCTAAGCTTCTACTTATCTGCATCACTGACACAGCATCCCATGTGCAGGACTGAGACAAATCCTACCTGTGGAGACACAGAGGAAAATAAATTCACTTTGTTACTCAGTATCTCATAATTAAGCCCAGGCCTGGGACTTAAAACAATCTTGCCCAAAGATTTATATCCAATGAAAAGAAAAAGTTATTTCATTCGCTCTTTGCATGGAACCTAATAAAAGCATATGGACTTTATCCTCCCCAAACCTGAAATGTAGGAACAATCTCTTTTTCCTATTTATGAATTCCACAGCAAAATTCTGCTCATCTTATTACATATTTTTCATCAGAGGAAAGACTAAAATAAGAAAAAATGTATATTCATAATTATAAATCAAGAATACAAAGAAATAGTTTATTTCTCTCATGAATCCTCCTGGTATGATTTAACCATTTTGAGCGAACAGTAAAATTGAAGATGAAGAATACAGTATGAAAGTGCATGAAAAGATTCATCCTGGAAGGATTCATGGCCAGGCTGGACGTGGCTCTGGGCAGCCTGGTCTAGTGGCTGGTGACCCTGCACATAGCATGTGGGCTGAAACTAGATGATCATTGTGGTCCTTTTCCCACAGAATGTCCCAGGCCATTCTATGATTCTACAATGACTCTATTCCAGGCTACCTTCTGACTCCCTTCCATCCTTTTGAAATACAAGCAACATCATGCATTTCAGAGGAAAGACAAGGAGCATAGATTACTAAACATGGCAAAATCCAGCCTTTAAAAAGAGACAGGAAAATGAAGATTTTTGATTGAGAGAATTTTACAGGACAAAAAATGCAATCAAATGGAATGGATTACATCTACACACATTTACAACTGCAAGTATATTTCCATATATAATTTTATACAAACTATATTAACATTTTTTAGAAAACTGAAAATAAAATCCAGTCAAAAATCCTCTGAAGAAGAACAAAGTGCTGAGAAGACGGAAAGGGAGCTGGAGAAGAAAGATTGAATACTGAAGTACACAAAACACGCAAACAAGACAGTTAAATCACCTTTAATGAAAATTCAGCTGTAACATCAAAGAATACAGAGGAAGCTGTAGGCTTTGTCATCTGAGCTTTGAGATGCCAAGTGTTTTCAAGGTCCTCACTGTGGATACATATTCCAGCTGTACTCTGAATCCCAGGCATGGTGAAGATGTATCAAGACGTACCAATCCTACATCATCCCTGCATCTCCATGGCCTCAATTTCTGTGGAAAGAAAACTACAATGCATAGGCTTGATGCCTTCTTGGCACCTGAGCTCCAGGACATAAAAGATCTTGTACTTGTTGCTCAGTGTAGCTACTGAAGGTCTTGTTACCTTCTTTCCTTCTATCCAATCCAATGTGCAGCAGAACCAAGGCAGTTTGTGTGTGAAATGCAGGCCTGGATCACATTCATGAAACTGGTCTCTTCCACTAGTGCTACAGCTACTGCAGCCTGTCACCTACAGAAATATATTTATGACAAGTTAAAAATCAATTCTACCGAGTGTCAGGGAGAAAAGCATCCAATTAAAACAAATGAGAATGTATAAGAAATTACATTACTTCATGGTAGCAAATTACCCACCCCTTAAAATGAACTGAACACTCTGGTCAGACTAAAGATGAATACAGATTATTTAGTATACCAGAAACATTCTAGTGGCTGGGAACCATATAGAAGAAAACCAAACCAAACCAACCAAACAAACAAATTACTCCAAAGAAACATTTATTAAGTCTCCATCTTATCTGTCAGTGATCTTGGATTTTTTCATGCACAATATTTTGTAGTGTTTTGACAGTTTTGAACTGTAATTAATAGATAATTAATTGTCTAATCTTACTATGAATATGCAACTCAAGCAAAATGTTTCATCTCCACTCTTTTGTTCTAAGATCCTATTTGTGGCCTTCTCATATGTTCCCAGTGAATGATGCCAGGCCAAAAAAGCCAAATAAGAGAGGTAGATTTTCTCTATTTGACTGGTAAAAATGCAGACAAGAAATTAGGAATAAACCAAATCAAATAACCATATATGTTTGATTCATTTTGAATTTAATCATTACAGGATTAAATTGTAATGTTGTGATAAAGATCTGAACTGAGAGAGAGGTTTATTTTAATTAAGATTCACAAAGGCAAGTTTTCCAACATTCCAAACTTGCAAATACTGTGATCAGATAAGATTTCTTGAATCCAAGGAAAATAATTATATGCCTGAAGTTAAGACACTGACAGAATTTTCCACAAGTTTGGGCCTAAGTGATAAACTATGGAATGTGAAAAGGCAAATTAGGGAACAGCTTGACCCTAGAAAGGCAGGATGCGAAGAATAGTGGTCAAGATCCAGTTCTCCTTGACTACTGACTGAGAACCTTTAAGAACGTGGCTAACCTGTGATTTCTTTGAACAGTACAGACTGCATAAATGAATAAAAAACTCACTATAACAAGAGAACTAAGTAGCAACTAATTCAGAGATATCACAAATATTAGCCATAGAGGAAAGTACTATTTGTTGAGGGAAAAGAAGGGATGGATGCTTCTGAGTCAAACTAATAAGAGCTTACAGCAAATTAAAGGGCTTTTTCCATTATTTCTAAAATAACTGCCATGCCTCCCCCACCCCAACAATTTCCAAATCAGATGACTTCACTAAGTGCTCCTATTTTTCAGTCAAAAGATTAAGGGCATCCCTAGGACGATGCAATGAGCTTCTACAACAACTTATACATTCATTTAAAGAAATACTACTGCTGTAACCAATAGGAAGTGGATTTATATTCTTATTACACATTTGTACAAAATAAATAAAAACAGAAGACAAAGTTGGCAGAGAATGTTGCATGATTTGTAAGACAGATAGAAAATCAAATGACTATATCTTGCTATGTTTCTGCATTGGAAAATTGGAGTTATAGCTACCTCTTTCCCTCGGTCTTCATCATGTTTGTTTATGCTTTCATTTAACTTGGGCATTTTTAACATGAAAACTAAAATATCACTGTAATGGTACAAGATGAATGTGAAAGAACAGGCCCAGGAACTCCTATCCATTTTTACAACCATATTTTCTTCTCCTCAGCCCTCTACCCACAAAAGTGCATGCTAACAAGAAATAAACACAGATGGGATATCTTCTACATTTCAGAGAAACTAATTAAAATATGACTGGATCCTGAAGCTTGGGTTACTGAAACTGCAACACATTTTCAGAGAAAAACTCTGAATTTACAGAACAAACACCTGCATAAAGTCACAAATATAAGGAAACAAATGAGAATAAGGAAAGTGGAGAAGAATTACTGCAGAATTTAATCTACTCTGGAGTATTTACTGGGTACAGAGGCATCAGACACATCATCAGGGGAGGACAAAGAACCCAAACACTGATCCTGATGTTGGTAGCAGAAATGCTGGC